>NC_087344.1:15697142-16003565 GCF_030014295.1 Loxodonta africana
GAAATCCTTGACAACTTTGTCTTTTCTCCATTTATCATTACCTTTTTGGTCCAGTTGTAAGGATTTTTGTTTTCTTCATTTTGAGGCATAATCCATACTGAAGGCTGTGGTCTTTGATCTTCACCAGTAAGTGCTTCAAGTCCTCTTCATTTTCAGCAAGCAAGGTTGTGTCATCTGCACATCGCAGATTCTTAGTGAGTCTTCCTTCAGTCTGGATGCCCTGTTCTTCTTCATACAGTCCAGCTTCTGGGATTACTTGTTCATAATACAGATTGAGTAAGTATGGAGAATGGATACAACCTTGACACACACCTTTCTTGAGTTTAAACAGCACAGTGTCCCCTTGTTCTGTTCGAACGACTGCCTCTTGATCTATGCGCAAATTCTTCAGGAGCACGATTAAGGGTTCTGGAATTCCCATTCTTCGAAATCTTGTCCATAATTTGTTATGACCCACATAGTAGAATGCTTTTGCATAGCCGATAAAGCACAGGTATATATCTTTCTGGTATTCTCTGATATCTTTCTGATACACCTCCTCTGAACGTGGCTTGAATTTCTGGCAGTTCCCTATTGATGTACTGCTGCAGCTGCTTTTGAATGATCTTCAGCAAAATTTTGCTTGCATGTGATATTAATGATATTGTTTGATAATTTCCTCATTTCTGTTGGATCACCTTTCTTGGAAATAGGCATAAATTGGATCTCTTCCAGTCAGTTGGCCAGGTAGCTGTCTTCCAAGTTTCTTGGCATAGATGAGTGAGCACTTCCAGTATTACATCCATTTGTCAAAACATCTTAACTGGTATTGGGTCATCTCCTGAAGCCTTGTTTTCCTCCAATGCCTTCACTGCACCTTGGACTTCTTCCTTCAGAACAATCAGTTGTTGACCATATGCTACCTCCTGAAATGGTTGAATGTCAACTAATCCTTTTTGGTATATTGGCTGTGTGTATCCCTTCCATCTTCTTCTTCTTTTTTTTTTTTTTTTAATAATTTTTATTCTGCTGTAAGTGAAAGTTTACAAATCAAGTCAGTCTCTCACACAAAAACCCATATATACACCTTGCTACACACTCCCAATTACCTTTTTTTTTTAATGAGACAGCCTGCTCTCTCCTTCCACTCTCTCTCTTCATGTCCTTTTCGCCAGCTTCTAACCCCCTCCACCCTCTCATCTCCCCTCCAGGCAGGAGGTGCCAACATAGTCTCAAGTGTCCACCTGATCCAAGAAGCTCACTCCTCACCAGCATCCCTCTCCAACCCATTATCCAGTCCAATCCATGTCTGAAGAGTTGGCTTTGGGAATGGTTCCTGTCCTGGGGCAACAGAAGGTCTGGGGGCCATGACCACCAGGGTCCCTCTAGTCTCAGTCAGGCCATTAAGTCTGGTCTTATGAGAATTTGGGGTCTGCATCCAACTGCTCTCCTGCTCCCTCAGGGGTTCTCTGTTGTGTTCCCTGTCAGGGCAGTCATCAGTTGTAGCCAGGCACCATCTAGTTCTTCTGGTCTCAGGATGATGTAGTCGCTGCTTCATGTGGTCCTTTCTGTCTTTTGGGCTCAGGATCACCTTGAGTCCTTGGTGTTCTTCATTCTCCTTTGATCCAGGTGGGTTGAGACCAATTGATGCATCTTAGATGGCTGCTTGCTAGTATTTAAGACCCCAGACGCCACTTTTCAAAGTGGGATGCAGAATGTTTTCTTAATAGATTTTATTATGTCAATTGACTTAGATGTCCCTTGAAACCACGGTTTCCAGACCCCTGCCCCTGCTATGCTGGCCTTCGAAGCATTCAGTTTATTCAGGAAACTGCTTTTGGTTTAGTCCAATTGTGCTGACCTCCCCTGTATTGTGTGCTGTCTTTCCCTTCACCTAAAGTAGTTTTTATCTACTATCCAATTAGTGAATACCCCTCTCCCACCCTCCATCCCTCCCAGCTCTCATAACCACAAAAGAATGATTTCTTCTCAGTTAAAACTATTTCTGAAGTTCTTAGAATAGTGGTCTTATACAATATTTGTCCTTTTGCAACTGACTAATTTCACTCAGCATAATGCCTTCCAGGTTCCTCCATGTTATGAAATGTTTCACAGATTCCTCACTGTTCTTTATCGGTGCATAGTATTCCATTGTGTGAATATACCATAATTTATTTATCCATTGATGGGCACCTTGGTTGCTTCCGTGTTTTTGCTATTGTAAACAGTGCTGCAATAAACATGGGTGTGCATATATCTGTTCGTGTAAAGGCTCTTATTTCTCTAGGATATATTCCAAGGAGTGGGATTGCTGGATCGTATGGTACTTCTATTTCTAGCTTTTTAAGGAAGCAACAAATCGATTTCCAAAGTGTTGTACCATTTGGCATTCCCACCAGCAATGTAGAAGTGTTGCAATCTCTCCACAGCCTCTCCAACATTTATTATTTTGTGTGTTTTGAATTAATGCCAGCCTTGTTGGAGTGAGATGAAATCTCATTGTAGTTTTGATCTGCGTTTTTCTAATGACTAATGGTCGTGAACATTTCCCCATATATCTATTAGCTGCCTGAATATCTTCTTTAGTGAAGTGTCTATTCATATCTTTTGCCCATTTTTTCATAGAGTTATTTGTCTTTTTGCGTTTGAGCTTTTGCAGTATCATGTAGATTTTAGAGATCAGGCGCTGATCAGAAATGTCATAGCTAAAAACTTTTTCCCAGTTTCTAGGTAGTCTTTTTACTCTTTTGGTGAAGTCTTTGGATGAGCATAAGTGTTTGATTTTTAGGAGCTCCCAGTTATTTAGTTTTTCTTCTACATTCTTTATAATGTTTTGTGTACTGTTTTTGCCATATATTAGGGCTCCTAATGTTGTCCCTATTTTTTCTTCCATGATCTTCATTGTTTTAGATTTTATATTCAGGTCTTTGATCCATTTTGAGTTAGTTTTTGTGCATGGAGGGAGGTATGGGTCTTGTGTCATTTTTTTGCAGATGGATATCCAGTTATGCCAGCACCATTTGTTAAAAAGTCTGTCTTTTCCCCATTTATCTGTTTTCGGGCCTTTGTCAAATATCAACCGCTCATATGTGGATGGATTTATGTCTGGATTCTCAATTCTGTTCCATTGGGCCATGTATCTGTCGTTGTACCAGTATCAGGCTGTTTTGACTACTGTGGCAGTATAATAGGTTCTAAAATCTGTTAAAGTGAGGCCTCCCACTTTATTCTTTTTCAGTACTGTCTTATTTATCCGGGGCCTCTTTCCCTTCCATATGAAATTGGTGATTTTTTTCTCCATCTCATTAAAGAATGTCCTTGGGATTTGGATCAGAATTGCATTAAATGTATAGATCGCTTTTGGTAGAATAGATAGTTTTATAACGTTAAGTCTTCCTATCCACGGAGCAAGGTATGTTCTTCCACTTATGTAAGTCTCTTTTGGTTTCTTGCAGAAGCGTACTGTAGTTTTCTTTGTGTAAGTCTTTTACATCTCTGGTAAGATTTATTCCTAAGTATTTTATTTTCTTGGGGGCTACTGTAAACGGCATTGATTTGGTGATTTCCTCTTCAATGTTCTTTTTGTTGGTGTAGAGGAATCCAGCTGATTTTTGTATGATTATCTTGTATCCCAATACTCTGCTGAACTCTTCTATTAGTTTCAGTAGTTTTCTTCAGGATTCCTTAGGGTTTTCTGTGTATAAGATCATGTCATCTGCAAATAGAGATACTTTGACTTCTTCCTTGCCCATCTGGATGCCCTTTATTTCTTTATCTAGCCTAATTGCTCTGGCTAGGACTTCCAGCACAATGTTGAATAAGAGTGGTGATAAAGAGCATCCTTGTCTGGTTCCCAATCTCAATGGGAATGTTTTCAGGCTCTCTCCATTTAGGGTGATGTTGGTTGTTGGCTTTGTATAATTGTCCTTTATTACGTTGAGGAATTTTCCTTCTATTCCTATTTTGCTGAGAGCTTTTATCATGAATGGATGTTGAACTTTGTCAAATGCCTTTTCTGCATCAATTGATAAAATCATGTGATTCTTGTCTTTTGTTTTATTTATGTGGTGGATTACATTAATTGTTTTTCTAATGTTGATCCATCCCTGCATACCTGATATGAATCCCACTTGGTCATGGTGAATTATTTTTTTGATATGTTGTTGAATTCTATTGGCTAGAATTTTGTTGAGGATTTTTGCATCTACATTCGTGAGGGACATAAGTCTATAATTTTCTTTTCTTGTGGTGTCTTTACCTGGTTTTGGTATCAGGGATATGGTGGCTTCATAGAGTGAGTTTAGTAGTATTCCATACTTTTCTATGCTCTGAAATACCTTCAGTAGTAGTGGCGTTAATTCCTCTCTGAAAGTTTGGTAGAACTCTGCAGTGAAGCCATCCGGACCAGGGCTTTTTTGTTGTTGGGAGTTTTTTGATTACCTTTTCAATCTCTTCTTTTGTTACGGGTCTATTTAGTTGTTCTCCTTCCATCTTCTTTTGGTACTTCCTGGGTCATTTAATATTTGCCCCATAGATCCTTCAATATTGAAACTAGAGGCTAAAATTTTTTCTTCAGCTCTTTGAGCTTCAGAAATGCTGAGTGTGTTCTTCCCTTTAGTTTTCTACCTCCAGGTCTTAGCTCAAGTCATTATAATACTTTACTTTGTCTTCTCCATCTGTCCTTTGAAATCTTCTATTTGGCTCTTTTATTTAGTTATCTCTTCCTTTTGCTTTAGCTACTCAACATTCAAATCAAGTTTCAGAGTCTCTTCTGGTATCCATTTTGATCTTTGTTTCTTATCTTTTTAATGACCTTTTGCTTTCTTCATGTATGAAGTCATTCACAACTTGTGTTGTCTCGGTCATTAGTGTCTAACATGTCAAATGTATTCTTGAGATGTTCTGTAAATTAAGGAGGGATATGCTCAAGGGCATACTTTGGCTTTCATGGACTTGTTCTAATTTTCTTCAGTTTGAACTTGAACTTGCTTAGGAAGAAATGATAGTCTGTTCCACAGTGGGCCCCTGGCCTGGTTGTGACTGATAATATTGAACTTTTCCATTGACTCTTTCCACGGATGTAGTCGATTTGATGCCTGGTTTTCCATTTGGTGAAGTCCATGTTATAGTCTCCGTTTATGTTGTTGAGAAAAAGGTATTTGCAATGAAGTTCTTGGTCTTGCAAAATTCTGTCATTTGATCTCTGGCTTCATTTCTTTCACCAAGACCATATTTTCCAAACACCAGTGTCTTTCTTCATTTCCAACTTTTGCATCCCAATCACCAGTAATTATCAATGTATCCTGATTGCATGTTTGATCAATTTCAGACTTCAGAAGTTGGTAAAATTATAATATCTTCATCTTTGTCCTTAGTGGTTGGTAGTTAATTTAAATAATAATTGCATTAACTGGTCTTCCTTGTAGGCTTATGGATGTTATTCTATCACTGACAGCATTGTACTTTAGGATAGATCTTGAAATGTTCTTTTTTGACTATGAATTCAATACCATGCCACTTCAGTTTGTCATTCCCAGCATAATAGACCATATAATTGTCCAATTCAAAATGGCCCATACCAATCCATTTCAGCTCGCTAATGTTCCTAGAAATTCATGTTAATGTGTTCCATTTCCATTTTGAGGATATCCAACTTTCCTTGATTTTTACTTAGTACTTTCCATGTTCTGATTATTAATGGATGTTTGCAGCTGTGTCTTCTCATTTTGAGTTGTGCCACATCAGCAAATGAAGGTCCCAAAAGCTTGGCAGCATCCACGTCATTAATGTCGACTCTAAAGTGATTGATCTTCCCTAGTTGTCTTTTGAGTGCTTTCCAATCTGAGGGTCTCATCTTCTGGAACTATATCAGAAAAAATCTGCTGCTATTCAAAAGGTTTTCAGTGGTTAATTCTTTTCAGTAGTAGACCACCAGCCCCTTTTGCCTAGTCTCTCTTAGTCTGGAAGCTCAGCTGAGACTTGTTCACCATGGGTCACACTGTTGGTATATGAAATCTGGTGGCATAACTTCCAGAATCACAGCAAGAGGTAAACCCCCACCGTATAACACTGTCAGACACTTGTGAGTTAATAATGATAGAAATAATATGAAAGAGAAAATAACAGAGTTGGTGAGGACGTGGGGATGTTTCTTGTGACAATATAAAGTGAAAGAAGAACTCTCTTTATAAGTTGGGGGCAAAGTTGAGGAAATCTGAAGCACAAACTCCCCAAGTGGGTTACTGGGAGTGGTGTTATGTTGGGCCATTTATACTTCCACCACTTGATTTCTGGACCCAGGTGTTCTACACATTGGGGATACAGAACATAATGATTGTCATTAATTTAAAGTATATATGAAATCAAATCCAAACTCATTGACATCAAGTCGATCCCAACTGATAGTGACCGTACAGGATAGAGTAGAACTGTTCCATAGGGTTTCCAAGGCTGTGATCTTTACAGAAACAGACTGCTACATTTTTCTTCTGCAGAGCGGCTGATGGGTTTGAATCATCAATCTTTTGGTTAGCAGCTGATCTCTTAACCACTGTACCACCAGGATTCTTCAGTGTATACAACATCCTGAAAATTTTGTAGTCATAACTGTCTATGTATTCAAATGTAGCATTGTATATGATGATTGCCTTTAAAATTAATCTTCTTCCTGTATCTACCACTAATTTTTTAAAATCGTCCCATACTCCAAATTGACTTTAGGCTATGCTTTATCTGTCTCCTTCCCTTTCCTGACAAACCACCCCATCCATCTCAGTTGTTGTTCCTCAAATGGGCTGTAGAAGGCATTGGCATTGCTTCAAGTGGCTTGGACAACAGGACGGTCCCTTGGGCTAGCAGGGCTGCATATATTTGACTTTGAGTTGATTAATTTATATAATCAAGGAGAGAGCTTCCTCCACAAATACCATTTCTTCATGTTCGGGTATAACCCGTACTGAAGGGTTTGATCTTCATCAGTAAGTGCTTCTAGTCGTTTTCATTTTCAGCGTCAAGGTTGAGTCATCTGCATATTGCAGGTTGTTAATGAGTCTTCATCCAAACCTGATGTAGCATTCTTCTTCATATAGTCCAGCTTCTGGGATTGTTTGTTCAGCATGCAGATTGATACAACCCTGGCACATACCTTTTCCAGTTCAGAACCAATCGTTTGTGTGAAAATGGGGAAAAAAGAATATATACCTTCTTGATTATATATACAATACCTCTGGAAGGATACACAAGAATCTTATTTGTGTCCAGTACATTTATTTACAGATAAAGGCCTTAGTAAGATAAGATCCACTTGCTTTGTCTGCTCAATAATAATTAGCCCGTGGACAAAATAATTAATATTGTGCTGTTAAACATTCACAGTAACGAGGAGTCTTTTATGTACAACTAACTTTTGCTTTGATAACCGCAAGGTTTTTAGTGTATTGCACTTGATATAACACTTGTAATCATATTTAAAACAGAAATTGGGAAAAGATTGGAATTAAGTCTTAAAATATATATGTTGTTGTAGTTAGGTGCCGTGGAATTGGTTCTGACCTGTAGTGACCCCATGCACAACAGAACGAAACACTGCCTGGTCCTGTGCCATCCTTATATTCCTTGTTATGCTTGAGCCCATTATTACAGCCACTGTGCCAATCCACCTCGTTGAGGGTCTTCCTCTTTTCTGGTGACCCTGTACTTTACCAAGCATGATGGCCTTCTCCAGGGACTGATCCCTCCTGATAACATGTCCAAAGTATGTAAGACACAGTCTCACCATCCTTGCTTCTAAGGAGCATTCTGGTTGTACTTCTTCCAAGGCAATATATACATATTTTAAAAGAAAATTTTATCCTTAATCATATTGGGTTGTTAACAATTTTTACCACAACTTTACGGGTAACTATTTTTTTTTAACAATTTCTATTGCAACTTTACTAGTGGCACCCAAGCGTGCTACTATTATTCAACAGTGTTAAGTTAGCAAGACATTCTAGGGCAATAGTGACACCTTTGTTCTCCAGGGACTATTGTAGTACAGGCAGTCCCTGGATTACAAATGAAATCAGTTCCTAAGTGTGTCTTTATGATTTGAATATTTAAGTAAGTCGGAACTGGTGCATATGGTTCTTATTTAGCCTTACTTTACTGCAAAAAATGGTTGGAAACTTTACCGATGATGTAAAAGCTGCTGTTGCAGCAAGTGAAGGTGATTGTGATGACCAATTTGTTGTGAGTAGAGGTTGGTTCAATAGTTTCAAACAGAGGGTAAATTTACATAATTTTAAAGAGCAAGTATGAGTTGTCTGTAAGTTGGATGTTCATAACCTTGGGACTGCCTGTAATTTTTCTGTATAAAATTTACATATTATGTAGACTGTCATATAAATTCATCCCCTTCTCAGGTACAAACTAATCTATCCTAAGATCCTTGGGTTGTACACTTTCCACTCATCTGGTAACCAAGAGATTATTGGTTTGAAGCCACCCAGTGGCAGAAGAAACAGGCCTGACAATCTGCTTCTGTATTACAGCCAGGAAATCCGTGTGGAGAAGTTCTATGCTGTAACACATGGGAGCTCCTAAGTCACAAATCAGCAACAGAAACAAAATAAATTATTCTGCCTTGTCACCTTTTATCCAAAAAAAAAAAAACAAAATGAATTCCTTGATTTCTGTATGTCCATCTTCAAATCTACGTAATTTACCTCATATTGTGGGTAGGTGGAAGAGGCTTGCTGTTAGCTTATTTCCTGTGCCTGAATTTTGGCAACAAAAGAAAAAGTTCCACAATTTTGGATTCTTATTTTGCACATGTACACACAAACATACAGAATTAATACATAAAGAAAAATGTATTTAGAATACCAGTTTTTTTTTTTTTTTTCTATGTGGTACATGTGATTTTCTTAGGTAAAATTGTAAGAACACTTGGGATTCAAAAACAGAAAATTATTTAAAGTAATGTTGGTGGTCTTAAATCAGAATTTTGTAAAATGGTAGCCCCTTCCACGCCCCAGCCCGCTACCACAAGCCTGGTCAATTTTGTATAATTTGGTTTCAGACAGACTTTGAAACTTCCAAAATTTTATCACAACTTTTGCTAAACTAGAAGAAAAAGAAGTGCATGAAGAGAATACGGAAGTGCCAACTAGTTTTATTTGTGTTGGAAAATAATGTAAAATTGAATTTATATGAAAAAATACTGCTGCCTGGGTCCTTAACCAGATATTCTAATTTAAACCCTATCTGGAGTATTGTTTGTTTGGAGTATCTGGGCATTGGGATTTTTAAACACTTTCCAGGTGATTCTAAAGTGCAGCAAAGTTTGAAAATCACTGCTGTGGCAAAGGAGACTAGGGAAATGTTGGAATGAACCTATTATGTGCAAATTGCTCAGCCATACTCTAACGCACACCTTCTGCCCCTTCCCACCACCTGGTGGAAGACACTCCCTGCCCCAAGGCATTAAGAGCGCATTACCAGCATCCTTGGAAAACACTTAGGTAGCTGGAGATGAGGGGCCAAGGCTGCAATGAGGATAAGAGACCTGGAATGCTAAAGAATAAGGGTGGTATTTAACTTCCAAAGAAAAGCCCAATCGCAGTCTGGCTCATAGCAACACTTTAGACAGAGTAGAACTGCTCCATAGGGTTTCCAAGGCTGTAAACTGTATGGAAGCAGACTGCCCCATCTTTCTCCTGTGGAGCAGCTGCTGGGTTCCAACCGCTGACCTTTCAGTTAGCAGCTAAGTGCTTAACCACTGAGCCAACAGGGCTCCTTCCACAGACAAAAGCAAACAAACCAAACCCACTGCCACCAAGCCAATTCTTATTCATAGCAACCCTATAGGACAGAGTAGAACTCCCCCACAGCTTTTACAAGGCTGTAAATCTTTACAGAATTAGAATGCCACGTCTTTGTCCCACAGAGTGGCTGGTGGGATCAGATCGAAGACTTTTCAGTCAGCAGCTGTGTATTTTACCACTGTGCCACCAGGGCCCCTTTCCAAAGACAAGGTGCACGTAATTACCATCACAAGCCACAGGACTGGAATGGTAATCAGAGTATTTTGACCCACAGGGCTTTTTGGTACTGGGGAGTTGGTCACTAGTCTCCAGGAATGAAACATGGGGTTGTTGATTTGAAATAGCCTTTCACATATTCAGGAGCATACCAGTGAACGTTTAACAACCAATTCCCCTGAGGCAGGCAAGAACCTGATTTTTAGCATGTGGGGATTTAGTTTCTGCTTTAGCAAATCTGGGGTGGGGCCAGACCTAAACCTACCCAACACTGTAAGATGGTCAGTTACATACAGCGTTTGTGGAGGAAGCCCTCTCCTTGATTACATATATTAATCAAAGTCAAATACATGCAGCCCAAAGAGCCTTCCTATTGTTCAAGCCACTTGAAGTAATGCTGACCAACTTCTATGGCCGATTTCTAACAAATTCCCTAGTGATGCTGATGTTGCTGGTCCAGGGAGACTGTTTTGAGAGTCATTGACATAGTATATGAAAATTTGCAAGTATTGGATAAATGGCAAGTATTACAAAATTACCACACTGAATTTTCCAGTATCATTTTGAAAGCGTTTTCACCTGTAGACTCAGTGTTCATTCAGGTAGCATGGCATGGCGGCTAGAGCACAGGCTTTGCAGTAGGATGGTTGAGTTCAAACCCTGGCTCTGACCTTTAGTAGCTGTGCAACCTTGGGACCATTATTTAACTTCTCTGTGTTTCTTCTTTAACATTTGTAAAATGGAGACTAAAATTTGTGCTTGCCTCCTCAAACAGTTGAGATAACTAAATAAATTAATGCAAGCAAAGACTTAGAACAGTTTCTGGCACAGTACAACTCTCAATAAATTTTATCTATTACCATTTGCTTTATTTGACATCTACACTTGTCTATGCCGAGAAATTTGGAAGACAGCTACCTGGCCAACTGACTGGAAGAGATCCATTTTTATGCCTATTCCAAAGAAAGGTAATCCAACAGAATGTGGAAATTATTGAACAATATCAAAAAGATCACACACAAGTAAAATTTTGCTGAAGATCATTCAAAAGCGATTGCAGTAGTATATCAACATGGAACTCCCAGAAATTCAAGCCACATTCAGAAGAGGACGGGAAATGAGGGATATCATTTTGCTGATGTCAGATGGATCCTGGCTGAAACCAGAGAGGTGGTTTCTTCTCCTGTGCACAGGGTGCCATATCTCCGTGGCTTACATGATGGCAGATAACAAGAACAATAAACAAACTTGACCCATTGGAGATATACATAACAATGTACCCCATAATCATAGGATACACATTTATTTTCCAGCACAAACAGAACATTTACTATCTTTGACCACATAAACAGCGTAAGGCAATTCTCAACAAATTTCAAAGAGTTAAAATTATACAAACTATGTCCTCTGACCACAAGGCAAAGGTGCTGAAAATCAGTAACAAAAGGATGAAAAGAGATGCTCCATATATTTGGATACTAAGAAGTGCACTTATGTATAAATGTTGCGGGCTAATAGGACTCCTCAGGGTACAGTGGTTAAGAGTCATGGCTGCTAACCAAAAGGTCAGCAGTTCAAATCCACGAGCTGCTCCTTGGAAACCCTATGGGGCAGTTCTGCTCTGTGCTGCAGAATCACTATAAATCAGAATCAACTGAACAGCAACAGGGCTGGGTGGGTTAATAAGAAATCCCAAATGGCTTCATTCAAATACATTTCCCTGTATAGATTCTAGCAGAAATGAGGACAAAGAGGAAAAGGAGCATAACTCCAAGAGGAGAGGGTGAAGTGAGGGTTGATTTAATCAATACATTAAAGTGGAAGCAACTGAGTGTCTACTGAAGAAGGTTCACTAACCTGAGGATTGCACAGCTGAGAATTACTCATTTATTTTTAAAAGTTAATTAAAATAACTTATTTTTAGAGTAGTTTTAGGTTTACAGAAAAATTGAGGAGAAAGTATAGAGAGCTCTGCCATATCCCCTCTCTTCCTATTTAATTTTACAAGTCCTTAAATACAGACAAATTGCTGCATATGTACAGCGAAACCTGTAAGAGCTTGAACTTGACGGGGTCGCCTTGCTTTTCTGGGTCTCATGAGTTTTCCACCTTTGACCAGGGTGTTGATTACCACTTCTCTATTGCTCTCTATTTGTGGAAAATACTTGAGTTTTCCTTCTTCTACAAGTTTCCACCTTCAACAGGTTCCAGCTTTCACATGTTTTACTATATAATATATTGAACTATCTCAGTTAACATTCCTAATATCACCAGTAAGGATGCACTCTGACTCTGTTCTTTTTATAGAGGTGGAAACAGAACTCAGAGAGTTGTTACTTGATACATGGGTAGTGCAAACAATTTGTGCTCAACTACTAACCTAAACATTGGCAGTTCAAACCCACCTAGCAGCAACATGGAAGAAAGTCCAGGTGATCCTCTTCCATAAAGATTACAAACAAGAAAACCCTATGGAACGGTTTTTTTCTGTAACACATGGAGTCGCCGTGAGTCGGAATCAACTTTGTAGGAACGGGTTTGGTTTTGGTTTTAGTAAGACATAAAGAAGCAGGATTCAACACAAAGCTATTTGCCTTGACAGCCCTTGTATTAACTACTTTGCTGGAAGAATTGAATTATAGAAGCATCAGAGTCTCTGGCATACTCAGTGTTTCATTTCTTTTGACACTCGTTTTACAAGCCCACATCCAAGGCAAATGACACAATCAAAAACAGGAAGGTATCACAGAGATAAGTTTTCTGACGGCCCCTTTCATGTCCCTGTTCCTCAAGCTGTAGATAAAGGGGTTCATTATGGGAGTGATCACGGTGTACATGACTGAGGCCACTGCTCTCCTCCTAGGGGGCAGAGTAGCTGCAGAGCTAAGGTAGACCCCAACACTGGTCCCGTAGAACAAGGAAACAACAGACAGATGAGACCCACAGGTGGAAAAAGCCTTATACTTGCCACCAGTCGATGGGATTCTTAGGATGGAGGAGACAATTTGAATGTAAGAGAAAATGATCCCAGAGAGAGGAACCACACCCAACAGGCTAGTCGCTAAACACAGGAGGATGTTATTGATGAGGGTATCAGAACAGGGCAGCTTGAGGATCTGAGCAAGTTCACAAAAGAAGTGAGGGATTTCCAGGTCTGTGCAGAAGGACAGATGCAACACCATCAGACTCTGGAGCAAGGCATTCATGATGCTAATGAAGAAGGAGAGTAGAATCAGCAGGCCACAGAGGCGGGGGCTCATGATGACTGTGTAATACAGAGGGTGGCAGATGGCCACAAACCGGTCATAGGCCATTACAGTCAAGAGTAAATTGTCCATACATATAAAAACCGTGAAAAAATAGACCTGAGTAAGGCAGCCTGTGTAACTGATGGCTTTGTTCTCTGTCTGGATGTTCACCAGCATCTTGGGGACTGTGGTGGAGGTGAAAGAGATGTCGACAAAGGACAAGTTGGAGAGGAAGAAGTACATGGGGGTGTGGAGGTGAGAGTCAGAGATGACAGCCAGGATGATGAGCAGATTCCCAAGCACAGTGACCAGGTACGTGGACAGGAAGAGTCCAAAGAGTAAGGGCTGCACTTCCGGATCCTCAGAGAGGCCCAGAAGGAGGAATCCTGAGACACCTGTGTGGTTTGCTGATTTCATGTTGTTGATGGGTCTGAAGCAAAGTGAAACGGACACCTTGAATGAAATTTTTTATGCCTTAAATTCTAGTTATATTGAAATAATTCTTTCCCTCAGTTTCCTCTACTTATTTCCTTCCTTCACCGAATATTTTTTTCAGCAGCTTCCATATATCATATATTTCTAGTGTTATAGCACAAATATGGAAACATGTGCTGTTTTATTTTTTAGGAACTATCAATCCTGCACAGTATTTTTACATCTAGGATTGAATTCTAATAGTCTCTTAATATAGCATCACACCTGGTTCAGAAAAAAAAATCCGGTCGAGCTGATTCAAACTCATGGCTATCCCATGTTTGCAAGAGTAGAAATGTGCTCCACAAGGTTTCTAATGGCCGATTTTTTGGACGTAGATCATCAGCCCTTTCTTCTGAAGCACCTCTGTGTGAATTTGAACCTCCAACCCTTCGGTTGTACTGTTTGCACTACATAACCCAACCCTTTGGTGCTGAGTTGGTTCCAACTCATAGCAACCCATAGGACAGAGTAGAACTGCCTCATAGAATTTCCAAGGCTGTGATCTTTATGGAAGCAGGCTGCCACATCTTTCTCCCATGGAGTGGCTGGTGGGTTCGAACTGCCCATCTTTTGGTTAACAGCCAATCTTTGGGTTAACAGCTGAGCTCTTATATCACTGAGCCACCAGGTCTCCCTTTGCACCACCCATTGACTCTCAAAACTGGTTAGATGACTTCATTTTCTCAAAGAGTTTGAAGTGTGTAGTTAGCTTGAGAGTAAGTTTAGCGCATAATTTCAAATCTAAAGTGTTGCTGGAAATTATACTCCCAGATTCTCTGCTGCCTCCTTGTGAACAATAACATCATAAACCCAGTCCTTTAAATATTCTGTATTTTACAATCAGATCAAACCTCGCTAATGAAGCACGTCTATTTACAAAGAATTGTTTCAGTCACTAGGATTGTGATTTTTCATTTGTTATTAGCCTACAGTGAGGGACGTTATAGGAAAAGGCCAAATGAATTTCCATTGTGTTTACTGTAGGAATATCAGGCACATAGAGGAAATTCCTGTCTGGACATTACAAAAAAAGGACTGCTGTGCTTTTTTTCTGAATAATGGGTTTATTTTCTCTTATAATTATATGTTTTTATCATTTCTTTGGCTGCTAAGAAGCTTAGGGCCATATGTGTGGACTGAGTCTAGAAATTCAGAGTCATTTTACAGTATATTTCTTTTGAATATGTTTTCTTGGCAGCTACCTTCTAGAACAGGTCCTTGTGGCGATGATTTTGTAATCATCCCCCACTCCCGGCAAGCCTGAATGCACCGGTCCTGTGCATTTTTGCAGAGTGATCTTCCCAAAGGAGCTTCTGAGGGCCTAGCACATCCCTATGGAGCACCTCAATGGTGTCCTACTGAAATAAAACTTGGAGTCTTCACTTTGTCATTCAGGTTCTTCCCCCATCTGGCCTCTGCCATTAGTACCTAGGGGGTGATGGACCCTCAGCAATTGCCACCTCATAACACTGAAGCTCCATATCATGGTTGAGTCAAGAAATCCGCAAGCAAAAATGATTCTAAGAGATGGTATGCACCTAATTATTGAAAAGGTCTTGTTTTCTGCTTTAATCAAAACAAAAACTATTCATCTCAGGATGTGAGCTTTCAGAGGGCACATTTTCACAACAGAAGTGGAAGGAGGGTGGAATGCATGAAGTCTTGAGAGGCCAGAGGTGTGGAGTCAACATTTTTTTCCTTTGTCCTCTGGCTGAGTAAGAGAGTTGTTTGACAAGCCAGTGGTAACATTTGAGCCACCTGACAGGCACATCCTCAAGAGGGTTTGGGATGCCAGTGACGCAGAACATTAAGTTCACCTGTGTCCTTCAAATGAATAAAACGCTGTGTGCATTAAAGAAGAAAAGGTCTCAGACCTTGGGATATAGTGAACAGAATTATTAGCTGTTATTGTTGTTGTTATATTTCTATTAATAGCAGTACAGCTGTTGTAAGGAGCCCTGGTGGTGCAATGGCTAAGTGCTTGGCTGCTAACTGAAAGGTTGGTAATTCCAACCCATTCTGTGGCTCTCTGAAAGACAAAGTAATTTGCTTCTGTAAAGATTACAACCAAGAGAACCCCACGGGGCAGTTCTACTCTGTCAAATGGGGTCACTATGAGTTGAAAACCCACTCAATGACACCCAATACCACCAACATAGTTGTAGTAGTCTTTATGGGAGAGAAAACGTTGAGCTTGGATTAGAATGTTCCTTTTTTTCGTCAATTTCCTGACGTATATGTTGCTATCTGTTTCATCAACAGTCCCTAACTACTCCAGAAACATGAATGGAAATGAAGAAAATTGGGAAAATGACAAAATGCAAGAAGAGTTGTCATTACAAACTTTTCTGCATTAAAATATCAAAGGAACGCTTTCTGGCTTGTTTTACTTATGGTCCGGTCCTTCATGGTGCTTTGAGAAATCGGCTGTTCCTCTTCCTTCACACTTCACACATGGAAATGCCCTTCTCAGGAACTAGAACCTCACCCTCACTCTGTCCTCTTCCTTGTCCCTCAAGTAGGGTGTTGTAGATCAGGAAATATTTTACTGGATCCATGGAGATTTAGACCCTACCTCCTCTCCCTCTTGGTAGAATCTCATCAAAGTCCAGCTCAGGAATGACTAAGGTTAAATGTTGTCTCCAGGCAGAATTTGTAGTACAGTCAAGGCTTAGAATCCTACCTTCTCTGTCCCCTCAGTCTCCTGCAGGATCCTGGAAGACTGATCCTTGGACCTTTTGAAGGAGGCCAGAAAGGAACACTGGGTAGCCTGACAGGGCCCACTGTCTACGACTCATTCTTAAGAGGGCAGATATGTGAACCATCCATCATGAAGCCCAAGGAGTTGGGGTAAAAATATAATGAGGGCCAGAGCTCTCAGCCCCCAGCCTTCCTCCTCCATGAGCCAGGTGGACAAAAGAGAGGTGGAGATTGATGAGTTGGTTATTCTCCATAAAGATAGCACATTACTATAGGACAGTACCTCTGAACCTTAGTGTGCATCACAATGACCCAAAGGGATTGTTAAGACACAGATCTCTGGGTTCTACCTAGGAGTTTCTGATTTAGTAGGTCCAGGTTGGGACCCAAGAAATTGCATTTCTAACAAGTTCCCAGGTGATACTGATGCTGCTGGTCTGGGTAATCACAAGTTAAGAAACACTGCTATAGAAATTTCTAAAGTGTGATATCCTGTTTTCTTAGTGCTGCTGAAACAGAAATAAAACAAGTGGGTGAATTTAAAGGACACAAGTTTACTTTCTCACAGTTCAGGAGGAAAGAAGTCCAAACTCAGGGCAGTAGCTCTAGGGGAAGTGGCTCTCTTTGTTGGCTCTGGGGGAAGATCCTTTCTTATCTTCTGTAGCCCTGGCATTGCTTGGTTCCTGAGTGGTGTCACTGTGGCATCTATCTTCCCCCATTTACATTTCTTTCTCTTTGTCGATGCTGCTCTTTGTAGGAGCCTGGTGGTGCAGGGGTTAAAGCGCTTGGCTACTATCCAAAAGATCAGCAGTGATTCACACCCACCAGCCACTCAATGGGAGAAGATATGGCAGTTTGCTTTTGTAAAGATTACAGCCTTGGACAGCTACCAGCACTGACCACTCTGACAGGGATCATAATAGAGGATTCTGGACAGAGTAGGACAAAAATGTAGAACAAAACTCAAATTCACACAAAAAGATCAGACTTACTGGTCTGACAGAGACTGGAGGAACCCCTGAGAGTATGACCCCAGGACACCTTGCTAACACAGATCTGAAGCCACTCCTGAAGTCCACCATTCAGGGAATGAGTAGACAGTCCTATAAAACAAACAATAAGACACTTGGGAACATGCTTCTTAATTCAATCAAGTATATGAGAACAAATGGGCAACACCTGTCCAAAAGCAAAGATGAGAGGGCAGGAGGGACAGGAAAACTGGACGAATGGACATGGAGAACCTGAGGTGGAAAGAGAAAAGAGGTGGGAGTGCTGACACACTGTGGAGATTCCACTAATGTCACAAATCAATTTGTGCATAAATTTTTGAATGAGAAAAAAAAAAAAAAAAGACTACAGCCTTGGAAACCCTAGGGGGCAGTCCTACTCTGTTCTATAGCATCACTGAGCGGGAATCCACTCAAAAGCAAAGGGTTTTTTATGCTGTTCTTCATATCACTCAGAAGTGATTTGGTTTAGGAAACACTACACTCATATGGTGACATTAACAAAACAAAGAAAAGACTGTCTTCAAATGGAATTACACTCATAGGTACAGGGGTTAGAATTCTAACACACATTGTGAGGGGACACAATTCAATCCATAATGCATGGAGTATCATAAGCCCGATCTAGATCCAAATCCTGTCTAAAGCCAGGGGTGAAATCCTCGAGCCTGCCTGAGCTTTAGTTTCTCATCTGTGTAATGGGAATGATGATAGAGTACCTACCTTCCGGAACTACAAATGAAAAGGAAAAAGTTAAGCACACCACACAGACTGCACGCCCGTTGCTCATACAATTTATACTGCTATTGCTATTACCAGAGCTGCTAACAGAAAGGTTGGAGGTTAAAGTCCACCCAGAGGGACCTTGGAAGAAAGTCCTGACAGTCTACTTCTGAAAACTCAGCCACTGAAAACTCTGTGGAACACAGTTCTGCTCTGATACACATGAGGTCGCTAGGAGTTGAGTCAACCCAATGGCACCTGATTTGCTTTTGGTTATTACTATTTCCAGGATGTGAGCAGAGATCCTGACATGATTGTTTCCCCAGAAGGGCATGGGGTATGGGAAGAACGCATGATAGGAAAGGGCAGGAAGAATAAGGAGGAGGAGACAGGTGGAAGAGAGAACATCCTCAAGGCAACACCTGTGAATTGTGAGGAAAGAAAACCATTTTGAAAATTCCACTAGGACCCTTGATCATATCAAGGAGCAAGTTGACTGGGGAGACTCATCTTCCCCTGAATCTCAGTGTCTTCCCTAAAGGTGTGAGTCCAAAATCAGTAATGTGACGGTGCTGCCCGTGGGTCCCCCCTGCCTTTCCTGGGATGTAAGGGGAGGCATCAGAACGGCCTTGAGTGTTTAGAACCTTTTAGAAAGTACTGATTCCTCTGAGTAAGAAATCAGTGCCTGCAATTCTAGGTTGAGAGAAAGGGGTCAGCAGAGTCAGGAGCAATTGCAAATCCACTGCTTGGGGACTTGGAAACATGCCAAGATGATAACGAAAAATTGGGAGGTATCTGATGTATAAGGGAGTAACTTTAGGTGGTGAGTCCCTGGGTGGATCAAATGGTTAAAGCACTCTCTGCTAGCCAAAAGGATGGAGGTTTGAGTCCACTTAAAAGAACCTTGGGAAACAGGCCTGATGATCTACTTCCATAAAAATCAGCCATTGAAAACCCTATGGAGCACAGTTCTACTCTGACAGGCACGGGGCTGCCATGAGTCAGAGCTGACTGGAGAGCAAGGGTTTTCTTTTATTTCTCAATTTTTAGTATGCACCAGAGTCACCTGGAGGGCTTCTTAAAAGACAGATTTCTGAAGAAATAACAAAAATCAACCAAAAAAAAAAAAAAACCCGGAGATTTCTGGGCTCCATCCCCAGTTTCTGATTCAGCAGGTCTAAGGTTAACCCAGAGAAATTACATATTAAAGAACTCTCCAGGTGATGCTCAGACTGCTGCAGCATCAGCTACATAATTTTGGGGACAAGTGCATAATTTCGTGGTCCCTTGTTCAAAAATTTCAGAGCATTAAACCAAGAGAGTGGGTCACAGGCCCATGAAGCCATCCCTGGATGCTGGCTTTGGGGACAACATTTTGAGAACCACTGCGACTTCGTAGTTAACTAACCCAAGGCTACTCCCAGACGGGATTAATAATAATAAATCCTTCTCTCTTTCCCTTGTAACTTACAAGGGATTTCTGTATCTCCACAATCGTCCCAGAGAGGATCACAGGGCTGAGTTTCTTCCAAGGTTGTGAATACTGAAGACAGATCAACCAACTTCAAGGAGACAGTCATGAGTGGAGTTTATGGACAAGGCACATTCCCTGAGAGGAGAGAAGTTGTCTTCCTTTCTGGTGTGGCAGTGGTGAGAGTGTGTTGACAGGAAAGAGAGGGTCAATTTACAGATTTTTCTGGCCCTGGAGGCCTTATCTCCAAAGCTCCTCATTAGCCAAATTGTTCTCCCATCATCCCAGTCCTACAGCACAAAAAAGGAAACCAGTGGCCCTAATGACCTGCCTCTGTTGTGTTCCAGAGTTGAAGGTCACAGCAAGGGGCTGTTCCAGATGCTGAAGAGCAGTGAACCTTTCACCAAGTGCTTTTGCAGGAGGCGGTTGCTCAAACATCATTAATTTTTGAACCGTCATTGTCACCAATACATTCACTGACATAAAAGTGACTTTTAATCAACTCAGAATTTTAACTTAGCCTAATCATGAACAAAGGAGCCCTGGGGGCTTAGTGGGTAAGTGCTTGGCTGGTAACTGAAAGGTTGGTAGTTCAAACCCACCAGCCACTCCATGGGAGAAAGATGTGACAGTCTTATTCTGTAAAGATCACAGCTTTGGAAACCCATTGGGGGCAGCTCTAGTCTGTCTTATATGCTTGCTATGAGTCGGAATCAAGTACATGGCAACAGGTTTTTGGTTTTGGTTAATCCTGAGCAAGGGGTCCCTGGGTGGTGCAAATGGTTAACATGCCCAGCTGCTAACCAAAAGGCTGGAGGTTCACGTTCACCCAGAGGTGCCTCAGAAGAAAGGCTTGGCAATCTACTTCCCAAAAATCAGCACTGAAAACCCTATGGAGCATAGTTCTACTCTGACACACATGGGGTTGCCATGAGTCAGAGTCAACTCAATGACAACTGGTTTTTTGGTTAATCCTGACCAGAGGATATTTTTGCGTGTGCTGGCAATATATTTCCTAATGTATACCAAAATATGTACATAAATAGGAAATATCTGAAACGCTCTGTCTCCCATTTTGGAAATGTTACCGGAATAATGTTCTTGACTCTCACTGGTCAAGAATGACTAAGTAAGGCACGTAGAGTTTTCCACAGAAGCAAAGCTTTATTGAAGAGGCTTGCAAGTGGAGACGAGTAGGGCCTAGAGCAAGGCATAGCCCCGTCTCAGAACAAAAGACAGCTCTGAAATTTTAAAAGTTCTTGGGCAAGAAAAGATTCGTGTTTATTCATAGGCACAGGCTGGGATATGTTAACTAAGGTGCAGGCCCATCAGCTTTCCAAGATGGCTCCTGTCCTGGAGGCCTCTGGTATTTGTAGCAGGACTTATTATGGGGTGTCACAACTGTGCAGTCCCTGGCATCCCGGCTTCGATTCCCTGGCTGGGGCTGCTGCCCCTCACTGCCCCTGCTGAGAGGTCACAAAGGGGTCACAGGTGGATATTCTACACATGTCCCTCGGCCTCGTTTCTTCAGCTGCTTCTGAAAGACAACTTTAAAGACGTTTGAGGGCTATTTTTAGATACTCTGCCCCACTGTTCTGGGGAATGGCTTTGTTTCTGTGCCCTGGCCCATTTCTTGTTACTTTGTTTGCAGATTTGGGGGCCCCTCTGTTCTCTGTCTTACTAAGGCTCTAGGTGCCACACTCAACCCCCTATTACCTCTCTGATGGTATAGTCTATTTCTCTTTTACTTGCTTCTCCTCTAACCACAGCAGTCTCTTTGCTGTTTCTCAAACAGACACCCTCTGATCTCAGGGCCTTTGCTCCCTGTTTTAGGACCAGTCCCTGGAGAAGGACATCATCCCTGGTAAATTAGAGGGTCAGTGAAAAAGAGCAATACCCTCAATGAGATGGATTGACACAGTGGCTAATGGGCTCAAAATATAACAATCATTATGAGGATGGTGCAGAACTCGGCAATGTTTAGTTTTGTTATAAGCAGTGTCGCTTAGAGTAGGAACTGACTTGTTGGCACCTAACAACATAAAAACACATACATGGAATTCTTACAGTGTGTCAGAGTTTGATTCAAAGAAGAATAAGCCAAGGTCTCTACAATCCACACATAAATTGGAGACCAAGAAAGAACCCTGTGTGTGGTGGGGAGGAGGATTGAAATTGGAAGTATTAATGTGAAGTCATCACTGCTAGATGCATATATGTATGTACACACGTATGCTGAGCAAATAATTCTAGAAGCTGGACTACATGGATGATGGTGAAGGGCTGGGTAGTGTTTCATTCAGTTGTACGTAGTGTTGCTGAGTCGGAATCCATTCGACAGCACCTAAAAACAACAACATGTGTTCATGTTCACAAATACGTGCATGTATATGTGTACATACATGCTAGTGTGGTGCGATGGATCGCTTTTGTGTGGCCTTTCTTGCCATGGTTTTGTAACTCCCACCCAAGTGATTGGGTGGGACTGTGAAAATAAGGTAAATTAACTGTGGCCCACCAAGGGGATTGGTCTGTTTTACCTTAAAAGAGAGCCAATTTCAGAGCAGAGAGATGATCCCACCACCACCAAGGAAGAACAGCCAGGAATAGAGAGACCGTGGATCCCTGCGTTTAGAAGCTGCTGTTGCCAGGAGACAGAAGGAGAGAGAGATTTCATGGCAGGAGACGGCGTGTTACGATTCCTGGCCCATGGAGTAAGAAAGGTGAGTACCTTCGGGCAGGAGGCTTGTTGGTGGGGTAGGGTGCGTCTGGGCACTTATCAGCAGAGCTAAAAGAGCTTTGTAGCACTTGCCCTAGTGGGGAAGAGGCTAAGGGCCAGAGAGAACTGCCTGTAAGCATGGCTGGGAAGAGGCTTTCCTGATGGCAGAATTGTATCCTGAGCATTCCTAAACCTGAATTGTAACTGTAAATTCCCTAATAAACCCCATAATCATGGCTATTGTCTGTGAGTTCTTTGTGGCCATTGCAATGAATTATTGAAACCAACAGAGAAGTAGACAGTGTCGTGGGAGGGAAGGTGTCAGAATCAGTAAAGATGGCGGATAGAGGAAGCATATCTGATCTCTGCTTCATAAGAATCAACCTTGGGCTATTGATCTTGATTCTCCTTCTCCCCTATGATGTTAGAGGAGGTCAGACACTGCCCCCATACCATTTTTACACTGTTTCCCTGTTCTGCCCTCTGAAAGTGCCAAGAAGCAAGTTTACCTCAGTGGCAATGAGCAAACCTGGATCTTGGTCTCTAATTCCATTCCACACTAAAAAGAAAGGTCATGGAAAAATGGTTGATTTCGGAGCTGGGGCAGGTTAGTTTCGAGATTAGCCTACAACATCTTATTATGTCAGAAAGTAAAAAATGCAAAAACAAACCCGTTGCTGTCAAGTCGATTCCGACTCATATTGACCTTAGGACAGAGTAGAACTGCCCCATAGGGTTTTCAAGGAACACCCTCTTCCCTTGCTTCTGCTAACCACCCATCTGTATTCTGTTTCTATGGATTTACCTGCTCCAGATATTTCATATATATGGAATCATACGATATGACACCTTTTGTGTCTGGCTCTGTTCACTTAGCATTGTATTTCTGAAGTTCATCCATGGCGTACCTAGGCTTCAGTATCAGAACTTTATGTCTCTTGATGGTTGAATGATATTTCATTGTATGTATATGTCATAATTTGTTTATGCATTCATCTTTTGATGGCCATTTGGGTTGTTGTTC
This sequence comes from Loxodonta africana, assembly GCF_030014295.1. Classification (NCBI taxonomy): domain Eukaryota; kingdom Metazoa; phylum Chordata; class Mammalia; order Proboscidea; family Elephantidae; genus Loxodonta; species Loxodonta africana. The sequence continues at coordinate 15,720,516 of NC_087344.1, forward strand.
CCTTTTGGCTATTGGAGTAATGTTGCCAAAGATCCTTGGTGGTGCAGTAGTTAAGCACCCGACTGCTAACCAAAAGGCAGTTTGAACGTACCAGCAGCTCCACGGGAGAAAAGATCTGGTGGTCTGCACCTGTAAAGATTACAGCCTAGGAAACCCTATGGGGCCGTTGTAGTCTGCCATATAGGTTTACCATGTGTCAGAATGGACTTGATGGCACACAGCACCAACAATACTGCTGCATCTGCAATGTCCCTCTTACCGTGTAACATAACATAACCATGGGAGTAACACTAGGGTGCAAAATCTTGGGGTACAAAATTCTATTACTTGAGGTAAAATAATAGTAATCGGCATTTCCATAAACATCACAAAATATCAAGGACCCCACTAAGAGAGACAATGTTAGAATAAACTTTTAAATCAAGAAAGAATACGATAAGCAGGAACAGTTTGTTTTCATTTAAGATTTCTGTGTCAGAAAAAAATGGAACTGAAAAGCATCAAAAACTCTCAATGATAGTAAGAAATTACTACAATGAGACCAGGATTGGGATTCAGAAAAGTGAGCAGACATCAGGGTGGCTGGTTTTACCCTTGAAGTGGTCTAGGAGAGGCAGCTGAGGGGTTTTAGGAATACACAGGTTCAAAGTCAGAGTCAGAGTCAGGGACTCCCTGTTTTGGGCTGGGCCCACAAAGGAATGCATCTTCGGAATAGAGGAGAACTGGGGACTAACCTGAGTCCCTGAGAGGTGCAAATGCTTAATGAGCTTGACTGCTAATTGAAAGTTTGAAGGTTAGAGTCCATCCAGAGGCACCTGGGAAGAAAGTTCTGGCAATCTACTTCTGGAAAATTCAGCCACTGAAAACACTATGGAGCATAATTCCACTCTGACACAAACAGGGTCACCATGAATCACCCTTACCTTGAAGGCACCTGGTTGTTTTAAGGGCACTCTAGCCACTGCATGGATTGCTGCCATATTTTCCATCACCTAGAGGGCCCAGAGAAAGGTCGTCTAATTACAGTATACTACTATCAGATGGGAAACCCTGGTGGCACAGTGGTTAAGAGCTACGGCTATTAACGGAAACGTCGGCAGTTCATATCCACCAGGCGCTCCTTGGAAACTCTGAGGAATTTCTACTCTGTTCTCTACAGTCACTATGAGGAATCCACTCAAAGCGAATGGGTTTGTTTGTTTTTTTCTGGTAGTATCAGATGAAGTAGACTTTAACGCAAAACATACCCAGAGATACCAAAGGTGACCTCATTAAGATAAAAGATTCAACACACCGGGAAGATGTAACAATTCTGAATTTTCACTCACTGAATGGTACATTGGGGCCCTGGTGGTGTAGTGGTTAATTGCTACGGCTGCTAACAAAAGGTTGGCAGTTCGAATCCACCAGCCACTCCTTGGAAACACTATGGGGCAGTCCTACTCTGTCCTAGAGGGTCACTATGAGTCAGAAGGGACTTAGTGGCAATGGGTTTGGTTTGATTTAATTGTACATTGATTGAACTACGAGGAGAAATGCAGATTAAAAAAAAAAAACCCCAAAACAAATCCAATTCTGACTCATAGCAACTGTTTGGGACAGGGTAGAACTGCCCCATAGGGTTTCCAAGGAGTGCTTGGTGCATTTGAACTGCCGCCCTTTTGGTTAGCATCCAAACGCAACCACTACACCACCAGGCCTTCCACAGACAGATTCAAAATCATTTGAGTGATTTTAACACATATTGCTCCACAATTGATACAATAAACAGATCAAAAACCAGTAAAAAGAAACAAGATTTGAAGATGATTAACAAACTTGCAGGAAATCAGCCAGTGAAAACAGTGTGGATTCAATGGTCCCATCTGTAATCCATCGTAGGGATGGGAGGTATTTTCTTCTCTTGTGCACGGGGTGCCGTGAGTCCGTGGCTTATATGATGGCAGATAACAAGAATCACAAACAAACTTGACCTATTGGAGATATATAGAACGACGCGCCCCATAATCATAGGATACACTTTTATTTTCCAGCACAAACAGAACATTTACTATCTTTGACGACATATACAGCATAAGGCAATTGTCAAAAAATTTCAAAGAATTAAAATCATGCAAACTATGTTCTCTGATCACAAGGCAACTATGCCAGAGATCAGTAAGAAAAGGGTGAAAAGAGATGCTCCACATATTTGGATAGTAAGAAGTGCTCTTATGTATTAATGTTGTGGGTTAATAGAACCCCTCGTGGTACAGTGGTTAAGAGCCATGGCTGCTAACCAAATCCACCAGCCCCTCCTAGGAAACCCTATGGGGCAGTTCTGCTCTGTCCTACAGGATCACTATGAGTCAGAATCGACTCAACAGCAACAGGGCTGGGTGGGTTAATAAGAAATCCCAAATGGTTTCATTCAAATAAATTTCCTTGTATAGATTCCAGCAGAAATGAGGACAAAGTTAAAGAGGAAAACGAGCATAACTCAAAGGGGAGAGGGTGAAGTGAGGGTTGATTTAATCAGTATATTAATGTGGAAGCAGCTCAGTGTCCACTGATGGTTCAGTAACCTGAGGATTGCACAGCTGATAATTATTCATTTACTTTTTAAAAATTAATGAAAAGGATTTATTTTTAAAGCAGTTTTAGGCTTGCAGAAAAATTCAGGAGAAAGTAGAGAGCTCTGCTGAATCTCCTTTCTCCCTATTTAATTCTACAAGTCCTTAATACATACGAGGAAACCCTGGTGGCATAGTGATTAAGTGCTATGGCTGCTAACCAAGAGGTTGGCAGTTCGAAACCACCAGGTGCTCCTTGGAAACTCTGTGGGGTATTTCTACTCCGTCCTATAGGTTTGCTATGAGTCGGAATCGACTCGAGGAAAGTGGGTTTGGCTTTTTTGATTTTAATACAGACAAATTGCTGCATATATACAGTGACACCTTTAAGAACTGGAACTTGATGAGGCTGCCTTGTTTTTCCTATCTCATAAGTTTTCCACTTTTGGCAGAGTGCAGCTTATCACTTTTCTTATTGCTCTCTATGTGTGGGAAATACTTGAGTTTTCCTTCTCTGACACCTTAAATAGTTTCTAGCTTTTACATATTTTACTGTATAATATATTGAATTGTCTCAGTTAACATTCCCAAATCACCATTAAGCATGCAATACCACTCTGCTTCTTTTATAGATGTGGAAACCGAACTCAAAGAGTTAAGTTGCTTGATACACGGGTAGTGCAAACAATTTGTGCTCAGCTACTAACTTAAACATTGGCGGTTCAAACACATCTAGTAGCACCACGGGAGAAAGGCCTGGTGATCTGCTTCCATAAAGATTAGAGCCAAGCAAACACTAAGTGACAGTTTTTCTTTCTAACACATGGAGTTGCTGTGAGTTGGAATGACTTGGTAGGACCACGTTTGGTTTTGGTTTTAGTAAGACATAAAAAAGCAGGATTCAACACAAAGCTATTTGACTTGACAGCCCTTGTATTTACTTTGCTGGAAGAACTGAATTATAGAAGCATCAGGGTCTCTGGCATACTCAGTATTTCATTTCTTTTGACATTTGTTCTAGAAGCCCACATCCAAGGTAAATGACACAATCAAAAACAGGAAGGTATTACAGAGATAAGTATCCTCAAGGCCCCTTTCATGTCCCTATTCCTCAAGCTGTAGATAAAGGGGTTCATCATAGGAGTGACCAAAGCATACGTCACTGAGGCCACTGCTCTCTTTCTGGAGGACAGAGTAGCTTCAGAGCTAAGGTAGACACCAACACAGGTCCCGTAGAACAAGGAAACAACAGACGGGTGAGATCCACAGGTGGAAAAAGCCTTATACTTGCCACCAGTCGATGGGATTCTTAGGATGGAGGAGAAGATTCGACTGTAACAGAATATGATCCCAGATAGAGAACCCACACCCAACAGGCTAGTCGTTAAGTACACGTGGATGTTATTGATGAGGGTATCAGAACAGGGCAGCTTGAGGATCTGAGCAAGTTCACAAAAGAAGTAAGGGATTTCCAGGTCTGTGCAGAAGGACAGATGCAACACCATCAGACTTTGGAGCAGGGCGTTCACGATGCTAATGAAGGAGAGTAGAATCAGCAGGCCACAGAGACGGGGGTTCATGATGACCGTGTAATACAGAGGGTGGCAGATGGCCACAAACCGGTCATAGGCCATCACAGTCAGGAGTAAATTGTCTATACCTATAAAAACCAGGAAAAAATAGACCTGAGTAAGGCAGCCTGTGTAACTGATGGCTCTGTTCTCTGTCTGGATGTTTATCAGCATCTTGGGGACTGTGGTGGAGGTGAAAGAGATGTCGACAAAGGACAAGTTGGAGAGGAAGAAGTACATGGGGGTGTGGAGGTGGGAGTCAGAGATGACAGCCAGGATGATGAGCAGATTCCCAAGCACAGTGACCAGGTACATGGACAGGAAGAGTCCAAAGAGTAAGGCCTGCACTTCCAGATCCTCAGAGAGGCCCAGAAGGAGGAATCCTGAGACACCTGTGTGGTTTGCTGATTTCATGTTGTTGGTGAGTCTAAAAACAACGTGAAGCGTACACATTGAATGAAATTTTTTATGCCTTAAATTCCAGTAATATTTAAACAATTCTTTCGCTCAGCTTCGTCTACTGATTCCTTCCTTCACCAAATTTTTTTTTGAGCAGCTTCCATATATCATATATTTTTTAGTGGTACAAAAATAGAAACTTGCGCTGTTTTATTTTTTAGGAACTCTCCCTGAGCCTCCACAGTATTTTTACATCTAGGTTTCAATTCTAATAGTCTCATAATACACCATCATACCTGGTTCTGAAAAAAAAACCAAACTGTCGAGGAGATTCGAACTCTTGGCCATCCCATATTTGTCAGAGTAGAACTGTGTGCCACAGGGTTTTCATGGCTGATTTTTTGGAAGTAGATCACCAGGCCTTTCTTCTGAAGCATCTCTGGGTGAACTTGAGCCGCCCACCTTTTGTTTATACTGTTTCCACCACATAACCCAACGCTTTGGTGTCCAGTTGATTCCAGCTCATAGCAACCCATAGGACAGAGTAGAACTGCCTCATAGGGTTTCCAGGACTGTGATCTTTACAGAAGCAGGCTGCCACATCCTTCTCCATGGATCTTTATGGGAGCAGACTGCCACATCTTTGTCCTATGGAGCGGCTGGTGGGTTTAAATTGCCCATCTTTTGGTTCACAGGCAATCTTTCGGTTAACAGCTGAGCTCTTAATCAGTGAGCCAACAGGTATCCCTTTGCACCACCCAGCGACTCCCAAAACGAAGTTAGATAACTTCATTTTCTCAAAGAGTTTAAAGTGTATAGTTAAAACTTGAGAGTATTTGAGTTTGGTCATAATTTGAAATCTCAGGTGTTGCTGGAAATTATACTCCCAGATTCTCTGCTGCCTCCTTGTGAACAATAACATCATAAACCCAGTCCTTCAAATATTCTGTATTTCACAATTAGATCAAACCTCAACATTGAAGCCCGTCTATTTAGAAAGAATTGTTTCAGTCACTAGAATTGTGATTTTTCATTTGTTATTAGCCTACAGTGAGGGACGTTATAGGAAAAGACCAAATGAATTTCCATTGTGTTTACTGTAGGAATATCAGGCACAGAGGAAATTCCTGTCTGGACTTTACAAAAAAAGGACTGCTGTGCATTTTTTTCTGAATAACCGGTTTATTTTCTCTTGTAATTACATGTTTTTATCATTTCTTTGGCTGCTAAGAAGCTTAGGGCCATATGTATGGACTGAGTCTAGAAATTCAGAGTCATTTTACAGTATATTTCTTTTGAATATGTTTTCTTGGCAGCTACCTTCTAGAACATGTCCTTGTGGTGATGATTTTGTAATCATTACCCACTCCCGACAAGCCTGAATGCACTGGTCCTGTGCATTTTTGCAGAGTGATCTTCCCAAAGGAGCTTCTGAGGGCCTAGCACATTCCTGCGGAGCACCTCGATGGTGTCCTACTGAAATAAAACTTGGAGTCTTCACTTTGTCATTCAGGTTCTTCCACCATCTGGCCTCTGCCATTAGTACCTAGGCGGTGATGGATCCTCAGCAATTGCCACCTCATAACACTGAAGCTCCATATCATGGTTGAGTCAAGAAATCTGCAAGCAAAAATGATTCTAAGAGCTGGTATGCACCTAATTATTGAAAATGACTTGTTTTCTGCTTTAGTCAAAACGAAACTATTCATCTCAGGATGTGAGCTTTGGAAAGGCACATTTTCACAACAGAAGTGGAAGGAGGATGGAATACATGAAGTCTTGAGAGGCCAGATGTGTGGAGCCAGCGTTATTTTCCTTTGTCCTCTGGCTGAGTAAGAGAGTTGTTTGACTAGCCAGTGGTAACATTTAGGCCACTTGACAGGCGCTTCCTTAAGAGGGGTTATGATGCCAGTGACGTAGAACATTAAGTTCACCTGTGTCCTTCAAATGAATAAAACGCTGTGCGCATTAAACAAAACGTCTCAGTGCTTGGGATATAGTGAATAGAGTTATTAGCTGTTATTGCTGTTGTTATATTTCTATCAATAGCAGGACAGCTGTTGTAAGGAGCCGTGGTGTTGCAATGGTTAAGTGCTTGGCTGCTAATTGAAAGATTGCTAATTTGAACCAACTCTGTGACTCTATGAGAGAAAGACAAAGTGATTTGCTTCTGTAAAGACTACAGTCAAGAGCACAGCATAGGGCAGTTCTACTCTGTCATATGCGGTCCTCATGAGTTGAAAACCAACTCAATGACATCCAACAGCACCAACATAATTGTGGTAGCCTTTATGGGAGAGAAAATGGTGAGCTTGGATTAGAATGCTCTTTGTTTTCCTCAATTTCCTGACTTATGTGTTGTTATCTGTTCCATCAACAGTCACTAACTACTCTAGAAACATGAATGGAATGGAGAAAAATTGGGAAAATCACAAAATGCAAGAAAAGTTGTCATTACAATTTTTCTGCATTAAAATATTGAAGGAACTCTTTCTGGGTTGTTTTACTTATCCTCCGGTCCTTCGTGGTGCTTTGAGAAATCACCTGTTCGTCTTCTCTCACACTTCACAGATGGGAATGCCCTTCTCAGGAACTAGAACCCCACCCTCACTTTTTCCTCTTCTTTGTCCCTCAGTCAGGGGGTTTTAGATCAGGAAATATTTTACTGTATCCATGGATAGTTAGACACTACCTCTTCTCCCTCTTGGTAGAATCTCATCAAAGTCCACTTCAAGAATGACTAAGGTTAAATGTTGTCTCCTGGCAGAATTTGTACTATGGCCAAGGCTTAGAATCGTACCTTCTCTGTCCCCTCAGTCTCCTGCAGGATCCTGGAAGAGTGACCCTTGGACCTTTTGAAGGAGGTCAGAAAGAGCCACTGGGTGGCCTGACAGGGCCCATTTTCTACCAGTCATTCTTAACAGAGCAGATATATGAACCATCCCTCATGAAGCCCAAGGTGATGGCATAAAAATATAATGAGGGCCAGAGCTCTCACTCCCCAGCCACCCTGCTCCATGAGCCAGGTGGACAAAAGAGAGGTGGAGGTTGATGAGTTGGTTATTCCCCATAAAGATAGCACATTACTATAGCACAGTAGCTCCAAACCTTAATGTGCATCAGAATCACCCAAAGGGATTGTTAAGATACACATCTCTGTGTTCTACCTAGGAGTTTCCGATTTGGTAGGTGCAGGTTGGGATCCAAGAAACTGCATTTCTAACAAGTTCCCAGGTGACACTGATGCTGCTGGTCTGGGTAATCACACGTTAAGAAACACTGCTATAGAAATTTCTAAAGTGTGAAATCCTGTTTTCTTAGTGCTGCTGTAACAGGATTAGAACAAGTGGGTGAATTCAAAGAACACATGTTCACTTGCTCACAGTTCAGGAGGCTAGAAGTCCAAATTCAGGGCAGTAGCTCTAGGGGAAGTAGCTTTTTTGTTGGCTCCGGCGGAAGATCCGTTCTCAGCTTTTGTAGCCCTGGCATTGCTTGGTTCCTGAGTGGTCTCACTGTGCCATCTATCTTCTCCCGTTTATGTTTCTTTCTCTTTGTCGATGCTACTCTTTGTAGGAGCCTGGTGGTGCAGGCATTAAAGTACTTGGGTACTAGCCAAAAGATCAGCAGTGATTCATACCCACCAGCCACCCAATAGGAGAAGATATGGCAGTTTGCTTTTGTAAAGATTACAGCCTTGGACAGCTACCAGCACTGACCACTCTGACAGGAATCATAATAGAGGATTCTGGACAGAGTAGGACAAAAATGTAGAACAAAACTCAAATTCACACAAAAAGATCAGACTTACTGGTCTGACAGAGACTGGAGGAACCCCTGAGAGTATGACCCCAGGACACCTTGCTAACACAGATCTGAAGCCACTCCTGAAGTCCACCATTCAGGGAATGAGTAGACAGTCCTATAAAACAAACAATAAGACACTTGGGAACATGCTTCTTAATTCAATCAAGTATATGAGAACAAATGGGCAACACCTGTCCAAAAGCAAAGATGAGAGGGCAGGAAGGGACAGGAAAACTGGATGAATGGACATGGAGAGCCTGAGGTGGAAAGGGAAAGATGGGAGTGCTGACACACTGTGGGGATTCCACCAACGTCACAAAACAATTTGTTCATAAATTTTTGACTGAGAAAAAAAAAAAGATGACACCCTCGGAAACCCTAGGGAGCAGTCCTACTCTGTCCTACAGTGTCACTAGGTGGGAATCCACTCGAAAGCAAAGGGTATTTTATGCTGTTCTTCATATCACTCAGAATTGATTTGGTTTAGGAAACACGCTACACTGATATGGTGACTTTAACAAAACAAAGAAAAGACTGTCCCCAAATGGAATTACACTCACAGGTATAGGGGTTAGAATTCTAACTCAGGTTTTGAGGGGACACAATTCCATCCATAATACATGGATTATCATAAGCCCAAACTAGATGCAAATCTTGTCTAAAGCCAGGAGTGAAATCCTTGAGCTTGCCTGAGCTTGAGTTTCTCATCTGTGTAATGGGAATGATGACAGAGTACCTACCTTCCAGAACTACAAATGAAAACAAAAAAGTTAAGCATTCCACACAGAGTGCATGCCCATTGCTCATACAATTTATACCCCTATTGCTATTACCAGAGCTGCTAACAGAAAGCTTGGAGGTTTGAGTCCACCCAGAGGTACCTCGGAAGAAAGGCCTGACAGTCTACTTCTGAAAACTCAGCCACTGAAAACTCTGTGGAACACAGTTCTGCTCTGATACACATGGGGTCGCTAGGAGTTATGTCACCTCAATGGCAGCTGGCTTGCTGTTGGTTGTTACTATTTCCAGGATGTGAGCAGAGATCCTGACATGATTGCTTGCCCAGAAGGGCATGTGGTATGGGGAGAGGGTATGATAGGAAAGGGCTAGAAAATTAAAGAGGAGGAAGAAGGTGGAAGAGAGAACATCCTCAAGGCAACACCTGTGAATTGTGAGGAAAGAAAACCATTCTGAAAATTCCACTAGGACCCTTGATCATATCAAGGAGCAAGTTGACTGGGGAGGCTCATCTTCTTACGCTGAATCTCAGTGTCTTCGCTAAAGGTGTGAGTCCAAAATCAGTAATGTGACGCGGCAGACCATGGGTCCCTCCTGCCTTTCCTGGGTTGTAAGGGGAGGCATCAGAACGGCCTTGAGTGTTTAGAACCTTTTAGAAAGTACTGATTCCTCTGAGTAAGAAATCAGTGCCTGCAATTCTAGGTTGAGAGAAAGGGGTCAGCAGAGTCAGGAGCAATTGCAAATCCACTGCTTGGGGACTTGGAAACATGCCAAGATGATAACGAAAAATTGGGAGGTATCTGATGTATAAGGGAGTAACTTTAGGTGGTGAGTCCCTGGGTGGATCAAATGGTTAAAGCACTCGCTGCTGCCCAAAAGGTTGGAGGTTTGAGTCCACCTAAAAGAACCTTGGGAAACAGGCCTGGTGATCTACTTCCACAAAAATCAGCCACTGAAAACCATATGGAGCACATTTCTACTCTGACAGGCACGGGGCTGCCATGGGTCAGAGTCGACTGGACAGGAATGGTTTTTTTTTTGGTTTCTCTATTTTTGCATGCACCAGGGTCACGTGGATGGCTTCTTAACAGACGGATTTCTGAAGAAATAACAAAAATCAACCAAAAAAAAAAAAAAAAGAAACCCGTAGATTTCTGGGCTCCATCCACTGTTTCTGATTCAGCAGGTCTAAGGTTAACCCAGAGAAATTACATATCAAAGAACACTCCAGGTGACGCTCAGACTACTGCAGGACCAGCTACATAATTTTGGGGACAAGTGTATAATGTGGTGGTATTTTGTTCAAAAATTTCAGAGCATTAAACCAAGAGAGTGGGTCACAGGCCCATGAAGCCATCCCTGGATGCTGGCTTTGGGGACAACATTTTGAGAACCACTGCTTTAGACTTCCTACTTAACTAACCCAAAACTACCCCCATATGGGATTAATAATAATAAATCCTTCTCTCTTTCCTTTGTAACTTACAAGGGATTTCTGTATCTCCACAATTGTCCCAGAGAGGGTCACTGGGCTGAGTTTCTTCTAAGGTTGTGAAGACTGAAGACATATCCACCAACTTCAAGTAGACAGTCATGAGTGGAGTTTATGGACAAGGCACATTCCCTGGGAGGAGAGAAGTTGTCTTCCTTTCTGGTGTGGCAGTGGTGAGAGTGTGTTGACAGGAAAGAGAGGGTCAATTTACAGATTTTTCTGGCCCTGGGGGCCTTATCTCCAAAGCTCCTCATTAGCCAAATTGTTCTCCCATCATTCCAGTCCTTCAGCACAAAAAAAGGAAACCAGTGGCCCTAATGACCTGCCTCTGTTGTGTTCCAGAGCTCAAGGTCACAGCAAGGGCCTGATCCAGGTGTTGAAGGGCAGGGAACCTTTCACCAAGTGCTTTTGCAGGAGGCAGTTGCTCAAACAGCATTAATTTTTGAACCATCATTATGATTGTCACCAGTACACTCACCCAGATAAAAGTGACTCTTAACTCAGATTTTTAATTCAGCCTAATCATGAACAAAGGAGCCCTGGGGGCTTAATGGGTAAGTGCTTGGCTGGTAACTGAAAGGTTGGTAGTTCAAACCCACCAGCCACTCCATGGGAGAAAGATGTGACATCTTATTCTGTAAAGATCACAGTTTTGGAAACCCAGTGGGGCAACTCTAGTCTGTCTGAAATGGTTGCTGTGAGTCAGAATCAAGTACATGGCAACAGGTTTTTGGTTTTGGTTAATCCTGAGCAAGGGGTCCCTGGGTGGTGCAAATGGTTAACATGCCCAGCTGCTAACCAAAAGGTCGGAGGTTCACGTTCACCCAGAGGTGCCTCAGAAGAAAGGTTTGGTGATCTACTCCCAAAAAATCAGCACTAAAAACCCTATGGAGCATAGTTCTTCTCTGACACACATGGGGTTGCCATGAGTCAGCGTCAACTCGATGACAACTGGTTCTTTGGTTAATCCTGAGCAGAGGATATTCTTGCGTGTGCTGGCAATATATTTCCTAACGTATACCAAAATATGTACATAAATAGGAAATATCTGAAACACTCTGTCTCCCATTTTGGAAATGTTACTGGAATAATGTTCTTGACTCTCACTGGTCAAGAATGACCAAGTAAGGCACGTAGAGTTTTCCACAGAAGCAAAGCTTTATTGAAGAGGCTTGCAAGTGGAGACGAGTAGGGCCTAGAGCAAGGCATAGCCCCGTCTCAGAACAAAAGACAGCTCTGAAATTTTAAAAGTTCTTGGGCAAGAAAAGATTCATGTTCATTCATAGGCACAGGCTGGGATATGTTAACTAAGGTACAGGCCCATCAGCTTTCCAAGATGGCTCCTGTCCTGGAGGCCTCTAGTATTTGTAGAAGGACTTATTATGGGGTGTCACAACTGTGCAGTCCCTGGCATCCTGGCTTCGATTCCCTGGCTGGGGCTGCTGTCCCTCACTGCCCCTGGTGGGAGGTCGCACAGGGGTCACAGGTGGACGTTGTACACATGTCCCTGGGCCTGGTTTCTTCAGCTGCTTCTGAAAGGCAACTTTAAAGAAGTTTATGGGCTATTTTTAGATACTCTACCCCATTGTTCTGGGGAATGGCTTTGTTTCTGTGCCCTGGCCCATTTCTTGTTATTTGTTTGCAGATTTGGGGGCCCTTCTGTTCTCTGTCTTACTAAGGCTCTAGGTGCCACACTCAACCCCCTATTACCTCTCTGACGGTATAGTCTATTTCTTTTTTACTTTGTTTCCCCTCTAACTACAGCAGTCTCTTTGCTGTTTCTCAAAAAGACACCCTCTGATCTCAGGGCCTTTGCTTCCTGTCTTAGGACCAGTCCATGAAGAAGGTCATCATCCCTGGTAAATTACAGGGTCAGTGAAAGAGAACAATACCCTCAATGAGATGGATTGACCCAGTGGCCAATGGGCTGAAAGCATAACAATGACTATGAAGATGGTACAGAACTCGGCAATGCTTAGTTTTGTTATAAGCAGTGTCGCTTAGAGTAGGAACTGACTTGTTGGCACCTAACAACATAAAAACACATATATGGAAATCTTACACTGTGTCAGAGTTTGATTCAAAGAAGAATAAGTCAAGGTCTCTACAATCCACACAGAAATTGGACACCAAGAGAGAACCCTGTGTGGTGGGGAGGAGGATTGAAATTGGATGTATTAATGTGAAGTCATCACTGCTAAATGCATATATGTACGTACACACGTATGCTGAGCAAATAATTCGAGAAGCTGGACTATATGGATGATGGTGAAGGGCTGGGTAGTGTTTCATTCAGTTGTACGTAGTGTTGCTGAGTCGGAATCCATTCTACAGCACCTAAAAACAACAACAACATGTGTTCATGTTCACAAATATGTGCATGTATATGTGTACATACATGCTAGTGTGGTGCGATGGATCAGTTTTGTGTGGCCTTTCTTGCCAGGGTTTTGTAACTCCCACCCAAGTGATTGGGTGGAACTGTGAAAATAAGGTAAACTAACTGTGGCCCACCAAGGGGATTTGTCAGTTTTACCTTAAAAGAGAGGCAATTCCAGAGCAGAGAGATGATCCCACCACCACCAAGGAAGAAGAGGCAGGACTAGAGAGACCGGGGATCCCTGCGCTGAGAAGCTGCTATTACCAGGAGACAGAAGGAGAGAGAGATTTCATGGCAGGAGAGAGCGTGTTAGGATTCCTGGCCCACGGAGTGAGAAAGCTGAGAACCTAGAGCGGGAGGCTTGTTGGTGGGGTAGGGTGCCTCTGGACACTTATCAGCAGAGCTAAAAGAGCTTTGTAGCACTTGCCCTAGTGGGGAAGAGGCTGAGGGCCAGAGAGAACTGCCAGCAAGCATGGCTGGGAAGAGGCTGTCCTGTTGGAACAATTGTATCCTGAGCATTCCTAAACCTGAATTGTAACTGTAAATTCCCTAATAAACCCCATAATCATGGCTATTGTCTGTGAGTTCTTTGTGGCCATTGCAATGAATTATTGAAACCAACAGAGAAGTAGACAGTGTCGTGGGAGGGAAGGTGTCAGAATCAGTAAAGATGGCAGACAGAGGAAGCATATCTGATCTCTGCCTCATAAGAATCAGCCTTGGGCTATTGATCTTGATTCTCCCTCTCCCCTATGATGTTAGAGGAGGTCATACACTGCCCCCAATACCATTTTTACACTGTTTCCCTGTTCTGTCCTCTGAAAGTGCCAAGAAGCAAGTTTACCTCAGTGGCAATGAGCAAACCTAGATCTTGGTCTCTAATTCCATTTCACACTAAAAAGAAAGGTTACAGAAAGATGGTTGATTTCAGAGCTGGGGCAGGTTAGGTTCGAGATTAGCCTGCAACATCTTATTGTGTCAGGAAGTAAAAAATCCAAAAACAAATCCATTGCTGTCGAGTCGATTCCGAAATCATGTTGACCTTATAGGACAGAGTAGAACTGCCCCATAGGGTTTTCAAGGAGCACATGGTGAATTTGAACAGCCATCCTTTTGGTTGCCAGCTATAGAACTTAACCACTATGCCACCAGGTTTTTCCAAGAAGTAAAGGAGTGATGAAAAATATGATGGGACACATCACAACGATACAGGAGCCAGCGTGAAGGGCCTAATCTGATACAATTTGAACACCACATTGACTACAGCAAAGAGGAACAAACCATTGGAAAAGATAGGAACTCATGAGTCCATACCAACAATAAATAGGTAAATAAATCGATGAGGACAAGAGAGATCTTGTACTTATAGTAAAATGCTGAGGACTAATTGGTAAGTGTGCAAGGAGTGCTAGAGATGGAAAGATTGGATTAGGCATGACTCACGGCAGTTCCCTTGTAAAACAGAACAAAACGTCATTGTGTCCTACACCATCTTCACGACCGTTGGTATGCTCGAGTCCATTGTTGTGTATGACTGATTTGGCCACTGTGTATTTTGAGTGCCTGCCAACCAGGAGGATCATCTTTCAGCTCTATATTGGACAATATTGTGCTGTAATCCATAGGATTTTTATTGGCTACTTTTCAGAAGTAGATCACCAGGCCTTTCTTCCTAGTTTGTCTTACTCTGGGAGAAGCCCTGCTGGTATTTGAAATACTGGTGGCATAACTTTCAGCATGATAGCAACACACAAGCCACCACAATACAACAAACTGACAGAGTCTTTATTATACCTATTGTTCAACAACGGGCTCAAACTTAGCAACAATTTTGAGGATGGCACAGAATTGGGCAGTGTTTTGTTCTGTTACACATAGGTTTGCTGTGAGTCGGAACTGACTCGAGGGCACCTAACAACAACAACAGAAAGCCTTGTACTCGTTAAGCAATAACTGTCCATTCCCCTTTCCCTTGCTTCTGCTAACCACCAATCTGTATTCTGTTTCTATGGATTTATCTGCTCTGGATATTTCATATATATGGAATCATACAGTATGTCATGTTTTGTGTCTGGCTGCATTCACTTAGCATTGTATTTTTGAAGTTCATCCACGTTGTATCTAGGCTTCAGTATCAGAACTTTATTTCTTTTGATGGTTGAATAATATTTCATTGTATGTATAGGCCATAATTTGTTTATGCATTCATCTGTTGATGGACATTTGGGTTGTTTTCCCTTTTGGCTATTGTAATAGTGTTGCCAAAGGATCCTTGGTGGTGCAATGGTTAAGCACTCGACTGCTAAACAAAAGGCGATTTGAACCTACCAGCAGCTCCACGGGAGAAAAGATCTGGTGGTCTGCACCTGTAAAGATTACAGCCTAGGAAACCCTATGGAACAGTTCTAGTCTGCCATATAGGTTCACCATGTGTCAGAATGGACTTGATGGCACAGAGTAACAACAATACTGCTGCATCTGCAAAGTCCCTCTTACCGTGTAACATAACATAACCATGGGAGTAACCCTAGGGTGCAAAGATCTTGGGGTCCAAAATTCTATTACTTGAGGTAAGATATAGTAATCGGCATTTCCATAAACATCACAAAATATCAAGGACCCCACTAAGAAATGCGATGTTTGAATAAACTTTTAAATCAAGAAAGAATATGATAAGAACAAACAGTTGCTTTTCATTTAAGATTTCTGTATCAGAAAAAATGGAACTGAAAAGCACTAAAAAAGCTCAATGATAGTAAGAAATTACTGCAATGAGACCAGGATGGGGATTCAGAGAGGTGAGCCAGACATCAGAGTGGTTGGTTTTACCCTTGAGGTGGCCTAGGAGAGGCAGCTGAGGGGTTTTAGGAATCCACAGGTTTAAAGTCAGAGTCAGAGTCAGGGACTCCCTATTTTGGGCTGGGCCCACAACGCAATGTGTCTTCAGAATAGAGGAGAACCGGGGACTAACCTGAGTCCCTGAGAGGTGTAAATACTTAATGAGCTTGACTGCTAATTGAAAGGTTAAAGGTTAGAGTCCATCCAGAGGCACCTGGGAAGAAAGTTCTGGCAATCTACTTCTGGAAAATTCAGCCACTGAAAACACTATGGAGCACAGTTCTACTCTGACACATATGGGGTCACCATGAGTCAGCGTTGACTTGAAGGCAAATGGTTATTTTGGGAGCCGTCTAGCCACTGCATGGATTACTGCCATATTTTCCATCACCTGGAGGGCCCAGAAAAGCTTGTCTAATTACAGTATGCTACTATCAGATGGGAAACCCTGGGGGCGCAGTGGTTAAGACCTATGACTACTAACCAAAACATCGGCGGTTCAGATCCACCAGGCGCTCCTTGGAAGCTATGGGGAAGTTCTACTGTGTCCTCTAGAGTCGCTATGAGGAATCCACCTGAATGCAATGGGTTTGTTTGTTGTTTTCTGGTAATATCAGATGAAGTAGACTTTAATGCAAGAACATACCCAGAGATAAAAAAGGTAACCTCATTAAGATAAAAGATTCAACGCACTGGGAAGATGTAACAATTTTGAATTTTCACTCACTTAATGGCACATTGGGGCCCTGGTGGTGTGGTGTTTAAGTGCTACTGGTGCAGTTTGAATCCACCAGCTGCTCCTTGGAAACCCTATGGGGCAGTTCTACTCTGTACTAGAGGGTCGCTATGAGTCAGAATTGACTTAGTGAAAACTAGTTTGGTTTGATTTAATGGTACGTTAATTGAACCACAAGGAGAAATAAAGATTAAAAAAAAAAAAAAACCAAGCCCAATTCCAACTCATAGTGACCTTCTAGGTCAGAGTAGAACTGCCCCACAGGGTTTCCAAGGCATGCTTGGTGGATTTGAACTAATGTCCTTTTGGTTAGGAGCCAAACTCAACCACTATACCACCAGGGTTTCCACAGACGGATTCAAAATCATTTAAGTGCTTTTAACACATAGTGCTCCACAGTAGATACAATCAGCAGATCAAAAATCAGTAAAAAGAAACAAGATTTGAAGATGATTAACAAACTTGCAGAAAATCATCCAGTGAAAACAGTATGGATCCAAGGGTCCCATCTGTAACCCATCGTAGGGATGGGGGGTGGTTTCTTCTCTTGTGCAAGGGGTGCCATGTCTCCGTGGCTTATATGATGGCAGATAACGAGAACAGCAAACAAACTTGACCTATTGGAGATATATAGAATGATGCACCCCATAATCATAGGATACACTTTTATTTTCCAGCAGAAACAGAACATTTACTATCTTTGACTACATATACAGCATAAGACAAGTCTCAATAAATTTCAAAGAATTAAAATGATACAAACTATGTTCTCTGACCACAAGGCAACTCTGCTAGAAATCACTAACAAAAGGATGAAAAGAGAAGCTACATATATTTGGATAGTAAGAAGTGCACTATGTATAAATGTTGCAGGTTAATAGGACTCCTCGCAGTGCAGTGGTTAAGAGTCATGGCTGCTGACCAAAAGGTCAGCAGTTCAAAGCCACCAGCTGCTCCTTGGAAACCCTATGGGGCAGTTCTGCTCTGTCCTACAGGATCACTATAAATCAGAAATGACTCAACAGCAATAGGGCTGCGTGGGTTAATAAGAAATCCCAAATGGCTTCATTCAAATACATTTCCCTGTATAGATTCTAACAGAAATGAGGACAAAGAGGAAAATGAGCATAACTCAAAGAGGAGAGGGTGAAGTGAGGGTTGATTTAATCAATACGTTAAAGTGGAAGCAACTGAGTGTCTACTGAAGAAGGCTCACTAACCTGAGGATTGCACAGCTGAGAATTACTCATTTATTTTTAAAAATTCATTAAAAGAAACTATTTTTAGAGTAGTTTTAGGTTTACAGAAAAATTGAGGAGAAAGTATAGAGAGCTCCGCCCTCTCTCCTCTCTCCCTGTTTAATTTTACAAGTCTTTAATACGGACAAATTGCTGCATATGTACAGTGAAACCTATAAGAGCTTGATCTTGACAGGGTTGCCTTGTTTTTTTGGGCCTCACGAGTTTTCCACCTTTGACAGGGTGTTGATTACCACTTCTCTATTGCTCTCTCCTTATGGAAAACACTTGGGTTTTCCCTCTTTTACAGGTTTCCACCTTCAACAGGTTCCAGCTCTCACAGGTTTTACTATATAATATATTGAACTATCTCAGTTAACATTCCTAATATCACCAGTAAGGATGCACTATGACTCTGTTCTTTTTATAGAGGTGGAAACAGAACTCAGAGAGTTGTTACTCGATACATGGGCAGTGCAAACAATTTGTGCTCAACTACTAACCTAAACATTGGCAGTTCAAAACCACCTAGCAGCAACATGGAAGAAATTCCAGGTGATCCTCTTCCATAAAGCTTACAGCCAAGAAAACCCTATGGAACAGTTTTTTTCTGTAACACATGGAGTTGCCATGAGTCGGAATCAACTTTGTAGGAACAGGCTTGGTTTTGGTTTTAGTAAGACATAAAAAAGCAGGATTCAACACAAAGCTATTTGCCTTGACAGCCCTTGAATTAACTACTTTGCTGGAAAAACTGAATTATAGAAGCATCAGGGTCTCTGGCATACGCAGTATTTCATTTCTTTTGACACTTGTTCTAGAACCCCACATCCAAGGCAAATGACACAGTCAAAAACAGGAAGGTGTTGCAGAGATAAGTTTTCTGACGGCCCCTTTCATGTCCCTATTCCTCAAGCTGTAGATAAAAGGGTTCATCATGGGAGTGACCACGGTGTACATGACTGAGGCCACTGCTCTCCTCCTAGAGGACAGAGTAGCTGCAGAGCTAAGGTAGACCCCAACACTGGTCCCGTAGAACAAGGAAACAACAGACAGGTGAGACCCACAGGTGGAAAAAGCTTTATACCTGCCACCAGTCGATGGGATTCTTAGGATGGAGGAGAAGATTCGAATGTAAGAGAAAATGATCCCAGAGAGAGACCCCACACCCAGGAGGCTAGTCACTAAGTACACGAGGATGTTATTGATGAGGGTATCAGAACAGGGCAGCTTGAGGATCTGAGCAAGTTCACAAAAGAAGTGAGGGATTTCCAGGTCTGTGCAGAAGGACAGATGCAACACCATCAGACTTTGGAGCAGGGCGTTCATGATGCTAATGAAGAAGGAGAGTAGAATCAACAGGCCACAGAGACGGGGGTTCATGATGACCGTGTAATACAGAGGGTGGCAGATGGCCACAAACCGGTCATAGGCCATCACAGTCAGGAGTAAATTGTCCATACATAAAAAAACCAAGAAAAAATAGACCTGAGTAAGGCAGCCTGTGTAACTGATGGCTCTGTTCTCTGTCTGGATGTTCACCAGCATCTTGGGGACTGTGGTGGAGGTGAAAGAGATGTCGACAAAGGACAAGTTGGAGAGGAAGAAGTACATGGGAGTATGGAGGTGGGAGTCAGAGATGACAGCCAGGATGATGAGCAGATTCCCAAGCACAGTGACCAGGTACATGGACAGGAAGAGCCCAAAGAGTAAGGGCTGCACTTCCGGATCCTCAGAGAGGCCCATAATGAGGAATCCTGAGACAGCTGTGTGGTTTGCTGATTTCATGTTGTTGGTGGGTCTGAAGCAAAGTGAAGCAGACACATTGAATGAAATTTTTTTATGCTTTAAATTCTAGTAATATTGAAATAATTCTTTCCCTCAGTTTCCTCTACTTATTTCCTTCCTTCACCGAATATTTTTTTTGAGCAGCTTCCGTATATCATATATTTTTCTAGCATTATTGTACAAAAAAGGAAACATGTGCTGTTTCATTTTTTAGGAACCATCAAAGCTGCACAGTATTTTTACATCTAGGATTCAATTCTAATAGTCTCTTGATATAGCATCACACCTGGTTCGAAAAAAAAAAAAAAAAAAAAACCTGTTGAGCTGATTCAAACTCATGGCCATCCCATGTTTGTCAGGGTAGAACTGTGCTCCACAGAGTTTCCAAAGGCCGATTTTTTGGAGGTAGATCACCAGCCCTTTCTTTTGAAGCATCTCTGAATTTGAACCTCCAACCTTTTGGTTTATTGTTTGCACCACATAACCCAACTCTTTGGTGTTGAGTTGATTCCAACTCATAGCAACCCATACGACAGAGTAGAACTGCCTCATAGGATTTCCAAGGCTGTGATCTTTATGGGAGCAGGCTGCCACATCTTTCTCCCATGGAGCGGCTGGTGGGTTTGAACTGCCCATTTTTGGTTAACAGCCAATCTTTTGGTTAGCAGCTCAGCTCTTACTCACCGAACCACCGGGTATCCCTTTGCACCACCCAGCGACTCTCAAAACTGGTTAAATGACTTCATTTTCTCAAAGAGTTTTAAGTGTGTAGTTAACTTGAGAGTATCCGAGTTTGCTCATAATTTCAAATCTCAGTTGTTGCTGGAAATTATACTCCCAGATTCTCTGCTGCCTCCTTGTGAACAATAACATCATAAACCCAGTCCTTCAAATATTCTGTATTTTACAATTAGATCAAACCTCACCATTGAAGCCCGTCTATTTAGAAAGAATTGTTTCAGTCACTAGAATTGTGATTTTTCATTTGTTATTAGCCTACAGTGAGGGACGTTATAGGAAAAGACCAAATGAATTTCCATTGTGTTTACTGTAGGAATATCAGGCACATAGAGGAAATTCCTGTCTGGACTTTACAAAAAAAGGACTGCTGTGCTTTTTTTTCTGAATAACGAGTTTATTTTCTCTTGTAATTACACGTTTTTATCATTTCTTTGGCTGCTAAGAAGCTTAGGGCCATATGTGTGGACTGAGTCTAGAAATTCAGTCATTTTACAGTATACTTCTTTTGAATATGTTTTCTTGGCAGCTACCTTCTAGAACATGTCCTTGTGGCGATGATTTTGTAATCATTCCCCATTCCTGACAAGCCTGAATGCACCGGTCCTGTGCATTTTTGCAGAGTGATCTTCCCAAAGGAGCTTCTGAGGGCCTAGCCCATTCCTGAAAAGCACCTCAATGGTGTCCTACTGAAATAAAACTTGGAGTCTTCACTTTGTCATTCAGGTTCTTCCACCATCTGGCCTCTGCCATTAGTACCTAGGGACTGATGGATCCTCAGCAATTGCCACCTCATAACACTGAAGCTCCATATCATGGTTGAGTCAAGAAATCTGCAAGCAAAAATGGTTCTAAGAGCTGGTATGCACCTAATTATTGAAAATGTCTAGTTTTCTGCTTTAGTCAAAACAAAACTATTCATCTTAGGATGTGAGCTTTGGAAGGGCATATTTTCACAACAGAAGTGGAAGGAAGATGGAATACATGAAGTCTTGAGAGGGCAGAGGTGTGGAGCCAGCATTTTTTTCCTTTGTCCTCTGGCTGAGTAAGAGAGTTGTTTGACTAGCCAGTGGTAACATTTGGGCCACTTGACAGGCACATCCTCAAGAGGGGTTATCATGCCAGTGACGTAGAACATTAAGTTCACCTGTGTCCTTCAAATGACTAAAACGCCGTGTGCATTAAACAAGAAAATGTCTCAGTGCTTGGGATATAGTGAATAGAATTATTAGCTGTTATTCCTGTTGTTAAATTTCTATTAATAGCAGTACAGCTGTTGTAAGGAGCCCTGGTGTTGCAATGGCTAAGTACTTGGCTGCTAACTGAGAGGTTGGTAATTCGAAACCACTCTGCGGCTCTATGAAAGAAAGACAAAGTGATTTGCTTGTATAAAGATTACAGTCAAGAGTACAGCATAGGGCAGTTCTACTCTGTCACATGGGGTCCCTATGAGTTGAAAACCAACTCAATGACACCAAACAACACCAACATAATTGTAGTAGCCTTTATGGGAGAGAAAATGTTGAGCTTGGATTAGAATGTTCCTTGTTTTCCTCAATTTCCTGACTTATGTGCTGTTATCTGTTTCATCAACAGTCACTGACTACTCTAGAAACATGAATGGAAAGGAGAAAAATTGGGAAAATCACAAAATGCAAGAAAGGTTGTCATTACAATTTTTCTGCATTAAAATATTGGAGGAACTCTTTCTGGGTTGTTTTACTTATCCTCCGGTCCTTCATGGTGCTTTGAGAAATCACCTGTTCGTCTTCTCTCACACTTCACAGATGGGAATGCCCTTCTCAGGAACTAGAACCCCACCCTCACTCTTTCCTCTTCCTTGATCCTCAGTCAGGGGGTTTTAGATCAGGAAATATTTTACTGTATCCATGGATAGTTAGACACTACCTCTTCTCCCTCTTGGTAGAATCTCATCAAAGTCCACTTCAAGAATGACTACGGTTAAATGTTGTCTCCTGGTAGAATTTGTACTATGGCCAAGGCTTAGAATCGTACCTTCTCTGTCCCCTCAGTCTCCTGCAGGATCCTGGAAGAGTGACCCTTGGACCTTTTGAAGGAGGCCAAAAAGAGCCACTGGGTGGCCTGACAGGGCCCATTTTCTACCAGTCATTCCTAACAGGGCAGATATATGAACCATCCATCATGAAGCCCAAGGTGTTGGCGTAAGAATATAATGAGGGCCAGAGCTCTCAGTCCTCAGCCACCCTGCTCCATGAGCCAGGTGCACAAAAAAGAGGTGGAGATTGATGAGTTGGTTATTCTCCATAAAGACTGCACATTACTATAGCACAGTAGCTCCGAACCTTAGTGTACATCAGAATCACCCAAAGGGATTGTTAAGACACAGATCTCTGGGTTCTACCTAGGAGTTTCTGATTTAGTAGGTCCAGGTTGGGACCCAAGAAATTGCATCTCTAACAAGTTCCCAGCTGATACTGATGCTGCTGGTCTGGGTAATCACACATTAAGTAACACTGCTATAGAAATTTCTAAAGTGTGATATCCCGTTTTCTTAGAGCTGTTGTATCAGGAATAGAACAAGTAGGAGAATTCAAAGAACACATGTTCACTTTCTCACAGTTCAGGAGGCTAGAAGTCCAAATTCAGGGCAGTAGCTCTAGGGGAAGTAGGTTTTTTTTGGCTCCAGCGGAAGATCCTTTCTCAGCTTCTGTAGCCCTGGCATTGCTTGGTTCCTGAGTGGTCTCACTGTGCCATCTATCTTCTCCCGTTTATGTTTCTTTCTCTTTGTCGATGCTGCTCTTTGTAGGAGCCTGGTGGTGCAGGCATTAAAGTACTTGAGTACTAGCCAAAAGATCAGCAGTGATTCACACCCACCAGCCACCCAATAGGAGAAGATATGGCAGTTTGCTTTTGTAAAGATTACAGCGTTGGACAGCTACCAGCACTGACCACTCTGACAGGAATCATAATAGAGGATTCTGGACAGAGTAGGACAAAAATGTAGAACAAAACTCAAATTCACACAAAAAGATCAGACTTACTGGTCTGACAGAGACTGGAGGAACCCCTGAGAGTATGACCCCAGGACACCTTGCTAACACAGATCTGAAGCCACTCCTGAAGTCCACCATTCAGGCAATGAGCAGACAGTCCTATAAAACAAACAATAAGACACTTGGGAATATGCTTCTTAACTCAATCAAGTATATGAGAACAAATGGGCAACACCTGTCCAAAAGCAAAGATGAGAGGGCACGAAGGGACAGGAAAACTGGACGAATGGACATGGAGAGCCTGAGGTGGAAAGGGAAAGGTGGGAGTGCTGATACACTGTGGGGATTCCACCAATGTCACAAAACAATTTGTGCATAAATTTTTGGATGAAAAAAAAAAAAAAAGATTACAGCCTCGGAAACCCTGGGGGACAGTCCTAGTCTGTCCTACAGTGCCACTGAGCAGAAATCCACTCAAAAGCAGAGTATTTTATGCTGTTCTTCATATCACTCGAAGTGATTGGGTTTAGGAAACACGCTACCCTGATATGGTGACATTAACAAAAGAAAGAAAAGACTATCCCCAAATGGAATTACACCCACAGGTATAGGGGTGAGAATTCTAACTCAGATTTTGAGGGGACACAATTCAATCCATAATACATGGAGTATCATAAGCCCAAACTAGATCCAAATCCTGTCTAAAGCCAGGAGTGAAATCCTTGAGCTTGCCTGAGCTTTAGTTTCTCATTTGTGTAATGGGAATGATGATAGCGTACCTACCTTCCAGAACTACAAAAGAAAACGAAAAAAGTTAAGCATTCCACACAGAGTGCATGCCCATTGCTCATACAATTTATACTGCTATTGCTATTACCAGAGCTGCTAACAGAAAGCTTGGAGGTTTGAGTCCACCCAGAGGGACCTTGGAAGAAAGGCCTGACAGTCTACTTCTGAAAACTCAGCCACTGACAACCCTGTGGAACACAGTTCTACTCTGATACACATGGGGTTGCCAGGAGTTATGTCACCTCAATGGCAGCTGGTTTGCTGTTGGTTGTTACTATTTCCAGGATGTGAGCAGAGATCCTGACATGATTGCTTCCACAGAAGGGCATGTGGTGTGGGGAGAGGGTATGATAGGAAAGGGCAAGAAAATTAAAGAGGAGGAGGAAGGTGGAAGGGAGAACATCCTCAAGGCAACACCTGTGATTTCTAAGGAAGGAAAACCATTTTGAAAATTCCACTAGGACCCTTGATCATATCAAGGAGCAAGTGGACTAGGGAGACTAATCTTCTTACCCTGAATCTCAGTGTCTTCCCTAAAGGTGTGAGTCCAAAATCAGGAATGTGGTGGTGCAGCCCATGGGTCCCCTCCTGCCTTTCGTGGGAAGAAAGAGGAGGTATCAGAAGGGCCTTCAGTGTTTAGAACCTTTTAGAAAATACTGATTGCTCTAAGTAAGAAATCAGTGCCTGCAATTCTAGGTTGAGAGAAAGGGGTCAGCAGAGTCAGGAGCAATTGCAAATCCACTGCTTGGGGACTTGGAGATATGCCAAGATGATAACAAAAAGTTGGGAGGTATCTGATGTATAAGGGAGTAACTTTTGGTGGTGAGTCCCTGGGTGGATCAAATGGTTAAAGCACTCTCTGCTAGCCAAAAGGTTGGAGGTTTGAGTCCACCTAAAAGAACCTTGGGAAACAGGCCTGGTGATCTACTTCCACAGAAATCAGCCATTGAAAACCCTATGGAGCACATTTCTACTCTGACAGGCATGGGGCTGCCATGGGTCAGAGTTGACTGGACAGCAACTGTTTTTTTTTTTTTTTTTTTGGTTTCTCAATTTTTAGCATGCACCAGAGTCACCTGGAGGGCTTCTTAAAAGATGGATTTCTGAAGAAATAACAAAAATCAACCATAAAAAAAAAAAAAAATCGCCATAGATTTCTGGGCTCCATCCACTGTTTCTGATTCAGCAAGTCTAAGGTTAACCCAGAGAAATTACATATCAAAGAACTCTCCAGGTGACGCTCAGACTGCTGCAGGACCAGCTATATAATTTTGGGGACAAGTGCATAATGTCGTGGTCCCTTGTTCAAAAATTTCAGCGCATTAAACCAAGAGAGTGGGTCACAGGCCCATGAAGCCATCCCTGGATGCTAGGTTTGGGGACAACATTTTGAGAACCACTGCTTTAGACTTCCTACTTAACTAACCCAAGGCTACCCCCAGATGGGATTAATAATAATAAATCCTTCTCTCTTTCCTTTGTAACTTACAAGGGATTTCTGTATCTCCACAATTGTCCCCGAGAGGATCACAGGCTGAGTTTCTTCCAAGGTTGCGAATACTGAAGACAAATCAACCAACTTCAAGGAGACAGTGGAGTTTATGGACAAGGCACATTCCCTGGGAGGAGAGAAGTTTTCTTCCTGTCTGGTGTGGCAGTGGTGAGGTTGTGTTGACAGGAAAGAGAGGGTCAATTTACAGATTTTTCTGGCCCTGGAGGCCTTATCTCCAAAGGCACTCATTAGCCAAATTGTTCTCCCATCATCCCAGTCCTATAGCACAAAAAAGGAAACCAGTGGCCCTAATGACCTGCCTCTGTTGTGTTCCAGAGTTGAAGGTCACAGCAAGGGGCTGATCCAGGTACTGAAGAGCAGTGAATCTTTCACCAAGTGCTTTTGCAGGTGGCAGTTGCTCAAACATCATTAATTTTGGAACCATCATTATGATTGTCACTAGTACACTCACCCACATAAAAATGACTCTTAATGAACTCAGAATTTTAACTCAGCCTAATCATGAACAAAGGAGCCCTGGAGGCTTAGTGGGTAAGTGTTTGGCTGCTAACTGAAAGGTTGGTAGTTCAAACCCACCAGCCACTCCATGGGAGAAAGATGTGACAGCCTGATTCGATAAAGATCACAGGTTTGGAAACCCAATGAGGGTAGTTCTAGTCAGTCTGAAACGGTTGCTATGAGTCAGAATCAAGTACATGGCAACAGGTTTTTGGTTTTGGTTAATTCTGAGCAAGGGGTCCCTGGGTGGTGCAAATGGTTAACATGCCCAGCTGCTATCCAAAAGGTTGGAGGTTCACGTTCACCCAGAGGTGCCTCAGAAGAAAGGCTTGGTGATCTACTTCCCAAAAATCAGCACTGAAAACCCTATGGAGCATAGTTCTACTCTGACACACATGGGGTTGCCATGAGTCAGAGTCAGCTCAATGACAACTGGTTCCCTGGTTAATCCTGAGCAAAGGATATTTTACTGTGTGCTGGCAATATATTTCCTAATGTATACCAAAATATGTACATAAATAGGAAATATTTGAAACACTCTTTGTATCCCATTTTGGAAACACTAATTATAAACTCTCACAGCTTCTAGATTTTTGCTTTAAGTTCACCTGCCCAGGATAGCTTCCTCTGCCTCCTACTCTAGAGTAGGGTCCTTCGTGCTCTCTCATGGGGCTCTCTCATGTGCTGTTCCAGTCTTTGATGGCACTCATTTACGATTATACAGAGACCCAGGACTTGTATAATTATTTGATTAAAGCCCACCTGGCCCTACAGATACAAGTTTAAGAGAAGAAGAACTTGTGAGTTTCTGCTCACCATGGTTTGAATAGCATCAGATCCAAATGGGAGCCCAATAAATATTAATGGTATGAGCCAAGAAATTATTCCAACTGTCTTAGTCATCTAGTGCTGCTATAACAAGAATACCACAAGTGGATGGCTTTAACAAAGAGGAATTTATTTTTTCACAGAAAGTAGGTTGAAAGTCCAAATTCAGGGCCTCAGCTCCAGGGGAAGGTTTTTTCTCTCTGTCAGCCTTCTCATCAATCTTCCCCCAGACTAGGAGCTTCTCCGTGCAGGGATCCCGGGTTCAGAGGACACGCTCTGCTCCTGGCACTGCTTTCTTGGTGGTTTGAGGTCCCCTTCTCTGCTCACTTACCTTTCCTTTTTATCTCTTGAGAGAGGAAAGGTACTGCAGGGCACACCCCAGGAAAACTCCCTTTACATTGGATCAGGGATGTGGCCTGGTTAAGGGTGGTACAATCCCACCCTACTCCCCTTTAACATAAAATTACAATCACAAAATGGAGGACAACCACACAGTACTGGAAATTATGGCCTAACCAAGTTGATGCATATTTTGGGGGGACACAATTCAACCTATGAAACCAACATATATTTTATGCCTCTTCTGAATCCAACTTGAATTTCTGATAGTTTCCTGTTCTCATACTGCTGCAACCTTTTTTGAATTTTCTTCAACATACTTTTATTTGCATGTGATATTAATGATATTGTTTGATAATTTCTGAATTCCATTGAATCACGTTTCTTTGGAATAGGCACAAATATGGATCTCTTCCAGTTGGTTGGCCAGGTAGCTGTCTCCCAAATTTCTTGGCATGAATGAGTAAGCTTCCAGCCTTGCATCCGTATGTTGAAATATTTCCAGAAATTCAAATGGGATTCAAAAGAGAACATGGAACAAGGGATATCATTGCCAATGTCAGATGGATCTTGGCCGAAAGCAGAGAATACCAGAAGAATGTTTACCTGTGTTTTATTAACGATGTAAAGGCCTTTGACTGTGTGGATCATAGCAAATTATGGATAACATGGTGAAGAATGGGAATTCCAGAACTCTTAATTGTGCTCATTTCAACCTGTACATAGACAAAGAGGCACTCATTAGAACAGAATAAGGGCATACTGAGTCGTTTAACATTAGAAAAGGTGTGTGTCAAAGCTGTATCCTTTCACTATACTTATTCAATCTGTATGATGAGCAAATAATCTGCGAAGTTGGACTATATGAAGAACAACTGCAGCATCAGGATTGGAGGAAGACTCATTAACCACCTGTGATATTCAAATGACACAATCTTACTTGCTGATAGCCAAGAAGACTTGAAGCACTTCTTAATGAAGATCAAAGACTACAGCCTTCAGTATGGATTACACCTCAGCATAAAACAAAAGCCCTCATAACTGGACCAATAAGCAACATCATGATAAACGGGGAAAGACTGAAGTTGTCAAGGATTTCATTTTACTTGGGTCCACAATGCCCATGAAGCAGCAGCCAAGAAATCAAACAGCACATTGTGTTGGGCAAATCTGCTTCAAAAGACCTCTTTTAAGTGTGAAAAAGCAAAGATGTCACTTTGAGCACTAAGGTGAGCCTGATCCAAGCCATGGTATTTTCAGTCACCTCATATGCATGCAAAAGCTGGGCAGTGAATAAGAAGAATGAAGAATTGATGTTTTTGAATTACGGTATCGGCAAAGACTACTGAATATACCATGGACTGCCAGAAGAATGAACAAATCTGTCTTGGAAGAAGTACAGCCAGAATGCTCCTTAGATTCTAGGATGGCGAGACTTTGTCTCACATAGTTTGGACTTATTATCAGGAGGTCCCAGTCCCTGTAGAAGGACACAATGAAGCTGGCAGCACGCCTGCCATTTTAAATAAGCAAGGGGTGGCACCTGCCATCTTTTGTGATTTAGGAACTAACTCCCTGTGTTTAAGCTAACTCCTTATTAGCTAATAGAGGAACTAACCCCTTGTCTTTAAGATATCTCCTTATTTAGGCTTACTTTCTGTTCTGGCTTTGTTAAGAAAAATAAGAGACTAGGGTCTCGAGAACAGTTAAAACTTGTCTTGAGCTAGGTGTGACCTGCCTGACATGCGAAGTACCAACAACTGTGTCCTTTGGATGACCTATTGATGTCAGAGGCCGAAAAACACACCCCTGTCTAAGCCCTGGATGTGGACAAAACACCATTTTTTGTGTCCCCCCTTCAGACTGAGCAGGCACAGAAGACCTGACCACCCCAGGAACGCCTTTACGGGCCAAACCAATCAGCAAGCTGGCTCCACTTTGAGGTGTCCCTGAAGACCCCAGACCCAATTTACTTTACCCGTATAAACCCCTTGAGCTATTGTTCAGGGAGCCACCTTGGGGACATGAGTCCTGGTGTGCTCCTTTACTTGGCCAACTAAATAAAGCGTCTTCTTTCACTTTCACCCGCTTCTGTCTTCTTAGCCTCACCAAGCAGACCTGGAAGTGTCCAGTTACAATAATGTTGGTAAAGTAGAGGGTCAGTGAAAAAGAAGAAGACTCTCAACGAAATGAACTGTTACAGCAGCTGCATCAATGAGCTCAAACCTAGCAATGATTATGAGGATGGCTCGAGACTGGGCAGTGCCTCGTTCTGTCGTAGGGAGGGTTACTATGAGTCGGAACCAAAAACAACAGTAATGAGAAAGAGCTTGGTATGCATTAATGTTATTTTTGTTGGTATGATTTATTCACTGTAAGAGTTAGGTGTTATTATGCCCACTCCTCATTTATCAACATGGTTAGGGTCCAAACACCAGGTCATTATGGGAAATAGGCATTACATGAAAATACAGGTTTTTTTTTTTTCTTTCTGACAACCCATTTGTTCAATTTTTTTTTTAATTTAGAAAATATGATCATAGAAATAATAACAGCTAAGATTTATATTGGTGTACTCATCAGTGTGATGAGTTCAGTTATGGATTATTCTGCTGAGAAGGAATCTTGGATGAGACAAAGCTGGATAAAGCCAGGTTGTTGAGTGAAGGGCCCAAGACTTAATCACTTCGCCTACCTCTTGTGCTGGGTCAGAGCCTCCCTCGAGGAGCTGCCAACAGGGCTTCACCCCCACCCCTGTAAGCCCTGCTTCATGATCCCAGAGTCTGTTCTGCTCTCCAGGCTTGGTGAGTTACCAAGGCTTCCTGCGAGGGCACTGTGACCCTGGCCAAACACCCGGTCTCACTGAGGCAGAGGCTTCAGGCCCAGTTCTGGTCACTTCGGGATGACATCAAACTCACACGCATTTCTTCGAAACACTATCTCTGATGCCTCTTTCTTTCCTCCCTTTCCACCCCACAGCAGCTTTGAGCTGCAGGGTCTCAGGCTGCAAAGGTACTGAGAACCCAGGACAGGCACCATCGGTGCTACCTGCGCATTCGCCCGAGGCCATGTCCTAGGAAAAAGACACCCCGCATGGCAGCTGGATGTGGCACCCACACCAGCAGAAGGGAGTGGAGGTCATAAGGCAGTGTGACCCAGTTTCCTGGAGGCCACCTGGAGACTGTCCTCAAGGGAGGGGATGCTCCACAGCAGTTCCTGCCATACCTGCTGCCTTGTTAATGCAGAAAACAGTCAGATAGGAGATTTTTTACTGTTGTCGTAAATGCGAAATGTTGGATAGCAAGATAGTCAATAAGGGAGGAGTTTTTTGTTTTGTTTTGTTTAGGTGTATATTAATATCTAAAAGGGCAAGACTTTGGTTTGGGGTGTTTCAGGGCCCTAACAGACCCTGTAGATTTGCTATACTAGTTATTTTGATTGACAAAGAACATATAGCTCAGGCTCAAGTGGGATATTTTTTAAAAGGAACCCTGAACCATGAATTTATACCTAAGGAGAGGAGAGCTCCAGAGTGAAGAAAAATATATGATTGCCTCTAAATTTCCCACTTGGGAATAGAATTGCTGGCAGTTTCCATTTTGTTATGGTTTTCTTTTCAAAGGGCTAAGTTGCTCAGAAATAGAGTAACACTGGAACATTTCATTTAATTAAAGAGCTTTGAGATTTCAACCCTAGTTTCCCTGATAGGGTAAATATTCCAGCTCACCAACCCAGGCCAAGAGGAGAAATATCACTGCCCTGCCAACTTTCAATCTTATCCATGACTAATGCCATCTTTCTGCCATTTCTGAGGATCTCTCACCACCTGTCATTCCATCCGTCAATGCAAACAGGTTCTTCTTCCGTGCTACAATCTGGATGATTCATTTGGGCCTAGTAAGTGCATTTGGAAAAATGTGTGTGTGTGCATGCATGTAACTCCAGGAACACTGACATGGGTCTAAAAAAAAAAAAAAACTGATTGCAATTGAGTCATTTCCAACTCACAGGACAGATTAGAGCTGCCGCACAGGGTTTCCAAGGCAGTGGTCTTTACAGAAGCAGACTGCCATGTCTTTCTCCCACAGAGTAGCTGGTGAGTTCAAACCACTGACCTTTTGGTTAGCAGTAGAGCTCTTAACCACTGTGCCATCAGGGCTCCTCTGACACAGGTAATGGATAAAAAAAGTCTAATTAAAAAGTCCTGGAGAATTCACCTTTGGGACTCTGAAGGAGACTCCAGACCCCAGAGTGAGTGAAATCAAGATGTTGGTGACCTCAGACACATTTATCTTGTTTATAATTTTAATGGAAATCCAAGTACTGGTTTAATACTCGGTATGATGTTGCCTGTTGGGTTAAAGTAGATGTTCTTCATCACCTAGAGAAATAGCCTCTCTCTCCTTATTTACCAAAAGTTTCCCTCCAGCCACACAACTTTCATCATAACCCCCTGTCCTTTGGAAGCACTTTTAATTTACAATTTAAGATTTTGGCAAATGGTTTTATCATTTTTTCATCATGCATCTAATTATGTGAGGTATAGATTTTTTAATTTGCAATAGATTAATTAGTCAACATCCCTGGACTCTGCATATTAACACTTCTGTCATGAACAACTCATTTTAATTTTCTTTTTTATGTTATCTTTGACAACTCTTTGTATTATTGCTGTAATAATGTCATAAACTTATTGTGCAGACAAGTTTTACTCTCCCAGAAGAGTTTTAAAGACCATTTGACCAAGAGTAGTTTTTAGAAGATCATTTTGTAGCCTTATTAATTTTTTTTCCTGTTAATTGACATACCTCTCATTGGAATGTATTTTGGCAATCCCTATTTTTTCTAGAAAATTATCTACTTTATTGATATTTTAATAATTCAGTGATAAATTTTATGTGATAATCTATTTTAGATGTTTGGTTTTCTCTCTATCTAATTTTTATCCCCTTTCTCCTTCTTAGTGTTATAAATTAGTCACAATTTTGACTATATGTTGTTGTTTTTAAAAGAATAAGCTTTTGGATGAATAAATAAGAACTTTTTTTTATTCTTAAAGTAAAGAAAAAAGTTGTACCACTTGAACAAGCAGAGTAAGGGCCAGGCCAGGGGCCAAGAGGCCAAGGGGACTATGAGCCTAGGGGCCAAGAGAGATAGAGGCCTGCCTGTGGCATGGCTGAGAAGAGGCTGTCCTGACTGAAGAACTGTATTTTGAGTCATTCTTGATCCTGAACTGTAACCTGTCACTCCCTTAATAAACTCTGTAATTGTGAGTATAGTCTCTACCTTCTGTGTGGCCATTGCAAGGAATTATCAAAACCAGCAGAGAGGTAGAGAGTGCCATGGGAGGGATGGCTGGTGTCAGAGTTGGTAAAAAGGTCTGAGAGAGGAGGTATGTCTGATTTCCACGGCATAGGAATCAGCCTTGGGCTGATGTTCATCTTGATTCTCTCTCCTCCCCCTTGTGAAGTTAGGTAAGTTCTGATGCACCCATGCTGCCATTTTTACTTAGTCATTTATTTTTCCCTCAATATTTTAAACCCGTCTAACACTTCAGCTATTAGGTGATAAAAAAGTAATACTTATTAATGTTGGAAAAGTTGGAAAATGATAAAAGATATGATAAGAAATCCCAAGGAAATCGCCATTAACAAAATGATGCATTTACTCATGGCCACTAACCATATCCATGTGCATTTATGTGCTTAAATACAAAATCATATTTTTCTGACTGGGCCATTCCAGGTTGACATAAGTACTCTCCCACCCGAGGAATGTGAGATTGATAAATTTGATAGAATTTATACTTCAAAGTATTTGTACTTTTGGAGATAAAAAGAGAACATCCTTTTTGTTGCTATTTACTGTTATTTTTGGTGAAATTGCACACTGTTTAATACTTGTTCAGCTTTGGAAGTCCACTTATGTAAGGTACACACGAAGTGCACAGTAGGGTCTGGAATTGGGATCCTGAGATCTAAATCACAATCTAATTGGGTATGTAGCCTCAGACAAGTCATCTCGCTTTCCTGTGCCTCAATTCAAGTGGAGATTAAAATAATACCTGCTGCCTGGAGCTGCTGGGAGGATTAAATGAGTTCATATTGATATAGTGTATAGAATTATTCCTGTTGTTATTATGTATGTGAGAGCCATTGTTGTTGTTAGACAGGAAAAAAGTTGCATGTTATTTAGAGAGTTGTTGCTGTTGTTATTAGGTGCTGTCGAGTCAGTTCTGACTCATAGCGACCCTATGCACAACAGAATGAAACACTGCCCAGTCCCGAGCCATCCTTACAATCATGGTTATGCTTTTGCTCATTGTTGCAACCACTGTGTCAATCCACCTCATTGATGGTCTTCCTCTTTTCCACTGACTCTGTGCTCTGCCAAGCATGATGTCCTTCTCCAGGGACTGATACCTCCTGACAACATGTCCAAAGTATGTAAGATGCAGTCCCGCCATCCTTGCTTCTATGGAGCATTCTGGTTGTACTTTTTCTAAGACAGATTTATTTGTTCTTTTGGCGGTCCACGGTGTATTTAATATTCTTCGCCAACACCACAATTCAAAGGTGTCAATTCTTCTTCGGTCTTCCTTATTCATTGTACAGCTTTCACATGCATATGATGTGATTGAAAGTACCAACGCTTGGGTCAAGCTCACCTTAGTCTTCAGAGTGACATCTTTGTTTTGTGACACTTTAAAGAGATCCTTTGCAGCAAAATTTCCACTACTCAAAATGAGAAGAAACAGCTGTAAAAATCCATTAATAATTGGAACCTGGAATGTATGAGGTATGAATCTAAGAAAATTGTAAATCATCAAAAATGAAATAGAATGCCTAAACATTGATATCCTATGCATTAGTGAGCTGAAATGGGCTGACTTTGGCCATTTTGAATTGGGCAGTAATATAGTCTACTGTGCCAGGAATGACAACTTGAAGAGGAGTGGTGTTGAATTCAACGTCAAAAAAGAATATCTTAAGATTTATCCTTAAGTCAATGTTGTCAGTGATAGGATAATGTCCATATGCATACAAGGAAGGCCAGTTAATATGACTGTTATTCAAATTTATGCACCAACCAGTAAGGCCAAAGATGAAGAAACTGAAGATTTTTATCAGCTTCTGCAGTCTGGAATTGATCGAACATGCAATTTGGATGCAATGGTAATTAGAGGTGTTTGGAATGTGAAAGTTGGAAACAAAGAAGAAGAATCAGTCGCTGGAAAATATGGCCTTGGTGATAGAAATAATGCTGGAGATTGAATGATAGAATTTTGCAAGACCAATGACTTCTTCATAGTAAATATATTTTTTCAACAACATGAATGGTGACTATACACATGGACCTCACCAGATGGAACACACAGGAATCAAATCGACTACATTTGTGGAAAGAGACGATGGGAAAGCTCAATATCATCAGTCAGAACAAGGCCAGGGGCCAACAGTGGAATAGACCGTCAATTGCTCATATGAAAGTTCAAGTTGAAACTGAAGAAAATCAGAGCAAGTCCACAAGAACCAAAATGTGACCTTGAGTATATACCACTTGAATTTAGAGATCATCTCAAGAATAGATTTGACACACTGAACACTAATGACCAAAGACTAAACGAGTTGTGGAAAGACATTAAACATGAAGAAAGCAGGAGGTCATTGAAAAGACAGGAAAGAAAGAAAAGACCAAGATGGATGTCAGAGGAGGCTCTGAAACTTGCTCTGGAACATTAAGCAGCTAAAGCAAAAGGAAGAAATGATGAAGTAAAAGGACTAAACAGAAGATTTCAAAGGGTGGTTCAAGAAGACAAAGTAAAGTATTAAAACGACATGTGCACATTACGTACTATGGAGTAAGGGACTAGTAATAATCCCATTTCCCAAAGAAGGAATCTGAGGCACCAAGAGATCAACTAACTTGCCCAGAGCAATAAGGGGTAGGGCCAGGGCTCAAGTCTGAGTGGCCAGATTCCAGTGTCCATCTTTTTTTTTTTTTAATTGTGGTAAGTAGACATGTAACAAAATGTTTGACATTTCAACATCATTTACATGTACAATTCAGTGGCGTTAATCAAGTTAATCATGTTGCTCAACCATCACCACTATTCATTTCCAAATTTTTATATCACCCTTAACACAAAGCACCATGTCCCCTAAGCAATGTCAGCCCTTCTTTCCCCCTCTCTTTCCCACTCCTGGTTGAGATGTTGATGTTGTGTGCTGTGGAGTCCATTCTGACTTATAGAGACCCTATATGACAGTGTAGAACTCCTGCATAAGGTTTCAAAGGCTGTAATCCTTACAGGAGCAGATCACTGATGAGTTCAAACCACTGACCTCTAGGTTAGGAGCTGAGCACTTAACGTTTGTGCCAACAGGGCTCCTTCCCATCACTGGTAATCTCTAATAAACTTTGGTCTCTATACACTTGCCTGTCCTAGATACTTTCTGTAAGTAGGCTCATAAAATATTTGTCCTT
Organism: Loxodonta africana; assembly: GCF_030014295.1. NCBI lineage: Eukaryota > Metazoa > Chordata > Mammalia > Proboscidea > Elephantidae > Loxodonta > Loxodonta africana. Next base: position 15,756,219 of record NC_087344.1, read on the forward strand.
TTGTGACTAACTTGTTTCACTTAGCATGATGTTTTCAAGGCTCATCCATGTTGTAGCATGTATCAAGATTTCATTTCCCTTTATTGCTCATATGCAAGTTCAAGTTAAAACTGAAGAAAATTAGAACAAATCCATGAGAGCTAAGGTATGAACTTGAGTATATCCCACATGTATTTAGAGGCCATCTCAAGAATAGATCTGATGCATTGAAAACTAATGACCAAAGACCAGACAAGTTGTGGAATGACATCAAAGACATCATACACGAAGAAAGTAAGAGGTCATCAAAAAGACAGGAAAGAAAGAGTAGATCAAAATGGATGTCAGAAGAGACTCTGAAACTTGCTCTTGAACGTTGAGTAGCTAAAGCAAAAGGAAGAAAGGATGAAGTAAAAGAGCTAAACAGAAGATGTCAAAGGGTGGCTCGAAAAGACAAAGTAAAGTATTATAATGACGTGCAAAGATCTGGAGATAGGAAATGAAAAAGGAAGAACACGCTCAGCATTTCTCAAGCTGAAAGAACTGAAGAAAAAGTTCAAGCTCCCAGTTGCAACAGTGAAGGATTCTTCAGGAAAAATATTAAATGACACCAGAAGCATCAAAAGAAGGTGGAAGGAATACACAGAGTCACTATACCAAAAAGTATTGCTTGATGTTCAATCTTTTTAGGAGGTGGCATAAGATCAGGAACTGGTGGTACTAAAGGAAGAAGACCAAGTTGCACTGAAGGTGTTGGAGAAAAACAAGGCTCCGGGAATTGACGGAATACCAATTGAGATGTTTTGACAAACGAATGCAGCACTGGAAGTGCTTGCTCGTCTATGCCAAGAAATTTGGAAGACAACTACCTGGCCAACCAAACGGAATAGATCCACATTTATGCCTATTCCCAAGAAAGGTGATCCAACCAAATGTGGAAATTATTAAACAATATCATTAATATCACATGCAAGTAAAATTTTGCTGAAGATCATTCAAAAGTAGCTGCAGCAGTACACCAACAGAGAACTGCCAGAAATTCAAGCCAGGTTTAGAAGAGGATATAGAACCAGGGATATCATTACTGATGTCAAATGCATCCTGGCTGAAAGCAGAGAATACCAGAAACATGTTTACCTGTGTTTTATTGACTATGCAAAGGCATTGGACTGTGTAGGTCATAACAAATTATGGGTAATATTGCAAAGAACGAGAATTCCAGAACATTTAATTGTGTTCATGAGGAACCTGTGCATAGATCAAGAGGCAGTCATTACAACAGAACAAGAGGATACTGCTGGTTTGAAGTTAGGAAAGATGTGTTTCAGGGTTGTATCCTTTCACCATACTTATTTAATCTGTATACTGAGCAAATAATCCAAGAAGTTGGACTATATGAAGAAGAATGGGGCATCAGGATTGGAGGAAGACTCATTAACAACCTGTGTTATGCAGATGACACAACCTTACTTGCTGAAAGTGAAGAGGACTTGAACCACTTATTGATGAAAATCAAAGACAACAGCCTTCAGCATGGATTATACCTCAACATAAAGAAAACAAAAATCCTCACAACTGGACCAATAAGCAAAATCAGGATAATGGAGAAAAGATTGAAGTTGTCGAGAATTTCACTTCACTTGGATCCACAATCAGCACCCATGGAAGAAGAAGTAAAGAAATCAAAAGTCACATTGCATTGGGTAAATCTGCTGCAAAAAACCTCTTTGAGGTGTTGAAAAACAAAGATGTTGTCTTGAAGACTAAGGTGCACCTGACCCAAGCCATGGTGTTTTCAATCATCTTGCATGCATGTGAAAGCTGGACGATGAATGAGGAAGACCAAAAAGGAATTGATGCCTTTGAATTGAGGTGTTTGCGAAGAATGTTGAATATATTATAGAATGCCAAAAGAATGAACAAATCTGTCTTGGAATAAGTACAACCAGAATGCTCCTTAGAAGCAAGAACGGTGAGACTACGTCTCACATACTTTGGACAGGTTATCAGGAGGAATTAGTCCCTGGAGAAGGACATCATGCTTGGTAAAGGGGAGGGTCAGTGAAAAAAAGGAAGACCCTCAATAAGATGGATTGGCACAGTGGCTTCAGCAATGGGCTCAAGCATAATAAAGATTGTGAGGATGGTGCAGGACCAGGCGGTGTTTCATTCTGTTGTACATAGGGCTGCTATGAGTCAGAATGAACTTGACGGCACCTAACAACATCAACAATACTGCATTGTGGGCAGGTATCATATTTTGTTTATCCATTCATCTGTTGATGGACCCTTTTTGACTATTGTGACTAGTGCTACAATGGACTTTAGTGTACAAGTGTCCGAGTGCCCATCTTTTGACAGTTATATTACTGCCACTCCTACCTTAATGATTCAAAGTACACACTCTGGAGTGTATGTTGGCTTCTTCACAAACCTGACAATCATCAGCTTTAAACTGCAGGCCTCTGGCTGATATGTCCCATCAAGTCCTTCCCCTCAGATTATTAACCAGAATCTGAGTTTCATTTTCAAATTCCCAGGGGTGAAAATGTTTGGCCAACTTTGACCGGACACCGTACTCTGATCCCCTTAGCTATTGTCAGGGGGCAGGACTGCAGAGCAAAGTGGGGCTTGAGCACCAAGAATAAAGATGGAATCTGATAAAATACAAAAGAAATATGGGAAAAGGCAAAACTATCCAAGATGCAAACTTCAGCCCAAAGAAAGGAAGAACTTCCAAGCCATTGATGTGCTGCAACAAAAATGGGCCAATGTTGAGCCGAACACTACAGTATTCATCAGAGCCTGATGGTCTATGGAGATAGCTTGAAGGCCATGACTAATTTGTGATAAAGACTAGAAAGAGTGAGTAGATTTCCTCAAAAAGTGATACCAGAAGAAGAAAATGACATTTGTATTCCCTTTCGATGAATAAATACTGGATTGTTCATCAAAATGTGTACTTTTCTATTTTCTTAAAGTATACCTATATTTGGAAACTTGTTTCTTTGTTTTAATTACCATTCCTCTCACCTGTTTCCTTACAGAAGTATCAGCTCCATGGAGTCAGGAAACTAAACAGGTGTCTTGGAATTCCTTTTCCTGGGCCTCTCAGAAAATCCCGAACCTCAGTGCCTCTTCTTTGGACTCTTCCTGACTATGTACCTCGTCATTGTGCTTGGGAATCTGTTCATCATCCTGGCTCTCAGCGTTGACCCCCTTGTACTTCTCCCTCTGCAACCTGCCCTTTTCTGATATTTGTATCAATTCTACAATAGTTCCAAAAATGCTGTGAACATTCAGACACAGAACAAAATCATCAACTATGCCAGCTGCATCGCCCAGACATCTCTTTTTATGGTTCTTATGCATTTGGACAATTTCTTCTTGACTACAATGGTCTTATGACTGATTTGTGGCCATCTGCCACCCCTGCACTGCATTTTCATCACGAACCCCCATCTCTGAGGCCTCCTGGTTTTAATCGCTTGGTTTCTCAGTGTCATAATCTCCTGTCTTCATAGTCTGACATTGTTTCACCTCTCATTCTGTACACACACAGAAATTCTTCCGTGACTTTGTTGAGATCCACAAGTTTGCCTGTTCTGACACTCTCAGCAATTATGTTGTGCTGTTTTCTGTGAGTGGTATGCTGGATGCTGTTCCTCTTGCTGGGGTCATTTTCTTTTACTTTAAGATTATTTCATCCATATTGAAAATGTCCTCAGCTGGGGGAAAGTACAAAGCTGTTTCCACTTGTGGGCCTCATCTAACAGTTGTTTCCTTGTTCTATGGTACAGGATTAGGAGTATATTTCTTTTCTACCATTACCCCCCTCCCCAATGGGGACAATTGCCTCAGTGATACCACAGTGGTCACCCCCGTGCTGAAATCCTTCTTCTACAGCTTGAGGAACAGGAACATGAAAGGAGCCCTTAGAAAAGTTTTCAGCACTCCTTTCTTCTGCCTGTGAAGAGCCATGGATATTGGGACTGGAGATGTGCTATGATTACCAAAGGTCAAAATACTGGGAGTCAGATACCTCGAATCTTGGACTCATTTGTGTGCCTTGTCCCTCTTTTCCTGAAACATAATCACTTGAGTTTCTTCTGGGTTTAACATTGCGGTGTGATGGATTGCTTTTGTATGGCCTTTCTCACCATGGTCTTGTAACTTCCACCCAGGTGAATGAGTGGGAAGTGCATACATGGTAATCGTGGCCCACCAAATGGATTGATCTGTTTTGCCATCCCTTTGGGCTTGCAATGACCCCTTTTGTTTCTGAAGGGTAGAAAGCAGTTTCTCCACTTTCATTTCAGGTTTAATTATTTGCATGTTCTCTTTTTCTTTGTCAAACTAGCCAAAGTTTTGTCAATTTTGTTGATCTTTTCAAATAACCAAGTTCTGATTTCATTGCTTCCCTCTATTGTTTTTTCTATCCTCTATTGCCACTCTGCTTTTTGTAATTTCCTTTCATCTTTTAGTTTGGGCATACTTTGCTCTTCTTTTACTAGTTCCTCAAGTTGTAAAGTTAGGCTGCTGGTTTGAGATATCTTTTTTTTTTAAATTGTATTTTAGATAAAGTTTTAAGAAACAAACTAGCTTCTCATTAAACAATTAGTAAACATATCCTTTTGTGACATTAGTTGCCAACCCAATGACATGGCAACACTCTCCCATTCTCGACCTTGGGTTCCCTATTACCCTATTTCCTTTCCCCTGCTGCCTTCTCATCTTTGCCCCTGGGTTGGTGTGCCCAATCAGTCTCATTTCATTTTATGGGCCTGTCTAGCCTTTAGCTTAAGGGTGAACCTCAGCAGTGACTTCATCGCTGAGTTAAAAGAGTGTCTAGGGGCCATAATCTCGGGGTTTCCCCAGTCTTCGTCAGACCAGTAAGTCTGGCCTTTTGTGTGTGTGTGTATGAGTTAGAATTTTTTTCTACACTTTTCTCCAGCTCTGTCCGAGGCCCTCTATTGTTATTCCTGTCAGAGTAGTAAGTGATGGTAGCTGGACACCATCTAGTTGTGCTGGACTCAGTCTGGTGGAAGCTGTAGTACTTGTGGTCCATTGGTCATTTGGACTAATCTTCTCTTGCATCTTTGATTTTGTTCATTTTCCCTTGCTGCAGATGGGTGAAACCAGTGGAGTATCTTAGAAGGCTGCTCACAAGCTTTTAAGACTCTAGACACTACTCATCGAAGTAGAGTGTAGAACATTTTCTTTATAAACTATGTTATGCCAATTGATCTAGATGTTCCCCCAGACTATGGTCCCCACAGCCCTCAGTCTAGTAATTCGATCCCTCAGTGAGTTTGGATATGTCTGTGGAGCTTCCATGACCTTGCCTTGGACAAGTTGTACTGCTTTCTCCAGTATTACCTACTGACTTACCCTTCACCAAAGTTACCACTTGTCTATTTTCTATTTTGTTTTTTTCCATCCCCACCCTTCCCATACCTCGTAACCGTCAAAGATTGTTTCTTTTTGTGTGTAAACCTTTTCATGAGTTTTTATAGCGGTGATCTTATATAATATTTGTCCTTTTGTGATTGACTTATCTCACTCAGCAAAATGCCCTCCACCTTCATCCATGTTGTGAGATGCTTGCCAGATTCATCATCGCTCTTTTTAGTTGCAAAGTATACCATTCTGTGTATGTACCGTAGTTTGTTCATCCATTCATCTGTTGATGGGCATCTAGGTTGTTTGGATCTTTCTGCTACCTTGAAAAATGCTGCAATGAACATGGGCGCACATATGTTTATTCACGTGAGGGGTCTTATTTCTCTAGGATATATTCCGAGGAGTGGGATTGCTGGATCATATGGTATGTCTATTTCTAGCTTTCTAAGGAAGCACCATAAGGTTTTCCAAAATGGTTGTACCATTTTGCTTTCCCACCAGCAGTGCTTAAGAGTTCCAATCTTCCCAATGCCCCTCCAAAATTTATTATTTTCTGTTTTTTTGACTTGTGCCAGTAATTTTGGGGTGAGATGGTATCTCATTGTGGTTTTGATTTCCATTTTGCTGATGGCTAGTCGTCATGAGCATTTCTTCATGTGTCAGTTAGGTGCCACGTGAATGTCTTCTTTGGTGAAATGTCTATTTATCCTTTGCCCACCTTTTAATTGGATTATTTGTCTTTTTGTTGTAGAGGTGTTGGATTTTCCTGTAGATTTTAAAGATCAGACCTTTGTAGGTTTACCAAAGCCCCAATTTTTTCCCCAGCCTGTATGTTCTCTTCTTAATCTTGTGGTGAAGTCTTTTGATGAACATAGTGTTTAATTTTTAGAAGATCCCAGTTATCTAGCTTATCTTCTGGAGTTTGTGTGTTATTAGTTATGGTTTGTAACCTGTTAATGCTATGTATTATGGACTTTAGAGTTAATTCTAATTTTTCTTCTACGATCTTTATAGTTTTTGGTTTTATATTTCAGCCTTTGATTCTTTTTGAATTAGTTTTTGTGTATAGTGTGAGGTATGGGCCCTGTTTCATATTTTTGCAGATGGACGTTCAATTTTGCCAGCACCATTTGATAAAAAGACTGTTTTTTCCATATTTGATGGACTTTGGACCTAGGTTGAAGATTAGGTGACCGTAGTGGATGGGTTTACATCTGGGTTCTCAATTCTGCTGCATTGGTCAATGTATCTGTCATTGTACCAGTACTGGGCTGTTTTGAGTTCCGTAGCTGTATAGTAGGTTCTGAGGTCAGGTAAGGCAAGCCCTCCTACTTTACTCTTCTTCAATAGTTCTTGACTTATCTGGGGCCTCTTCCCTTTCCATATAAAATTAGGGATTAGTTTTTCCATATCTTTAAAGAATGCTGTTGGTATTTGGATCGGGATTGCATTGTATGTGTAGATTGCTTTTTTTTAGGTAGAGTTGACATTTTCACAATGTTAAATCTACCTATCCATGAGCATGTATGTTTTTCCACATAGGTAGCTCTCTTTTGGTTTCTTGCAGTAGCATTTTGTAGTTTTCTTTGTATAGGTCTTTTACATCCATGGTTAGATTTATTCTTAAATATTTTATTTTTTAGAGACCATTATAAATGGTATTTTTTTCCTGATTTCCTTTTAGTTGTTCTCTTTATTGGCGTATAGGAATCCAACTGATTCTTGTATATTCACCGTATATCCTGCTACTCTGCTGAATCTTTCTATTAGTTCCACTAGTTTTCTTGTGGAGTCCTTTGGATTCTCTAAGTATAGTATCATATCATCCACAAATAGGGACAGTTTTACTTCTTCATTATCAATTTGGATGCCCCTTCTTTTTTTTTTTTTTTTGCCTTATTACTCTAACTAGGACTTCCAAAAAAAAAAAAAAACTCCAGCACAATGTTAAATAGGAGTGGTGATAAAGGATATCCTTGGCTTGTTCCTGTTTTCAAGGGTGATGTTTTCAGCCTCTCTCCACTAAGAATAATGTTGGCTGTTGGTTTTGTATAAACGCCCTTTATCGTGTTGAGGAATTTCCCTTCTACACTTATTTTATTGAGAGTTTTTGTCAGGATTGGTATTGGACATTGTCAAATGCCTTTTCATCGTTAATCGATATGATCATGTGATTCTTTTTTTTTTGTTTTACATATGTAGTCGATTACGTTGATTGATTTTCTGATATTGAACCGTCCTTGCAAAACTGATATGAACCCTACTCGGTGGTGGTGTACTTTTTTTTTGATATGATGCTGAATTCTATTGGCTAGAATTTTGTTGAGAATTTTTGCATTTATATTCATGAGAGATATTGGTCTGTAATTTTCTTTTTTTTGTGGTGTCTTTGCCTGGTTTTGGTATCAGGGTTATGCTGGCATCATAGAATGACTTTGGAAGTATCCCTTCATTTTCTATGTTCTAAAATAGTTTGAGTAGTACTGGTGTAAGCTCTCCTCTGAGTGCTTGGTAAAATTCTCCAGTGAAGCCAGCTGGGCCAGGGCTTTTTTTTTCTGTTGGGAGTTGTTTTTTTTTTTTTTTTTAACCTTTTCAACCTCTTCTTTTGTTATGGATATGTTCAGGTTTTCAACTTCAGTTTGAGTTATTTTGGGTACGTAATGTGTTTCTAGAAATTTGTCCATTTCCTTTAGGTTTTCAAATTTGTTGGAGTATAGTTTTTCATAATGCTCTGTTATGATCCTTTTTATTTCAGTTGGGCCTGTTGTAATGTCCCCCATTTCATTTCTTATTTAGGTTATTTGCATCCTGCCCTGTTTTTCTTTTGTCAATTTGGCCAATGGCTTGTCAATTTTGTTGATCTTTCAAAGAACAAACTTTCACTTTTGTTGATTCTTTCTCTTGCTTTTCTACTCTCTATTACATTTATTTCTGCTCTGATCTTTATTATTTCCTTTCTTCTGGTGGCTGTAGGTTTCTTTTGCTGTTCTCTTTCTAGTCGTTTGAGTTGTGTAGCCAACATTTTAATTTTGTCCCTTTCTTCTTTTTTGATGTGTGCATCTATTGCTATAAATTGACTTCTGAGCACTGCCTTTGCTGTGTTCCAATCCTTTTGGTATGATGTGTTTGATTCTAGGAATTTTTTGATTCCATCTTTGATTTCTCTTATTACCCAGTGGTTTTAAAGCAAGGTGTTACTCAGTTTCCATGTGTTGGATTTTTTCCCCCTCACTCTTCCTGTTAATTTCTACTTTGTTGGCATTGTGATCAGAGAAGATACTTTGTATTATCTCAGTGTTTTGGATTTTGTTGAGGGTTGCTCTGTGGCCTAAGTTTTTTTTGTCTATTCTGGAGAATGTTCTATGTGTACTGAAAAGAATGTGTCCTTTGCAGCTGTTGAGTGATGTGTTTTATATATGTCTATTAGGTCAAGTTGGCTGATTGTGGCCTTTAAATCTTCTGTATCTTTGTTGAGTTTCTTTCTAGATGTTCTGTCCTTTACCAAGAGTGGTGTGTTGAAGACTCCTACTATTATTGTGGAACTGTCAAGTTCTTTTTTCAGTGCTGCTATGGTTTGTTTTATGTATTTTGGAGGCCTCTTATTGGATGTGTAGATATTTATTATGGTTATGCCTTCACAATGGATTGTCCTTTTAATCATTATATAGTATCCTTCTTTGTCTTTTATGGTGGATTTTGTTTTAAAGCCTATTTTATCTGAGATTAGTATTGCCACTCCTGCTCTTTTTGGTAGATGTTTGCTTGATATATATATATATTTTCCGTTTTTTGATTTTAAAAAATTTATGTCTTTGTTTCTAAGGCATGTCTCTTGTAGACAGCATATTGATGAGTTTTTTTTTTTTAATCCATTCTGTCTCTCTTTGTCTCTTTATGGGTGCATATAGGCCATTTACATTCATTGTAATTGATAGGTATGAGTTTATTGCTGTCATTTTGTGGCATTTTTTTTTGCGTGTGGTGTTGCCATTTCCTCTTTGCTCTTACTTCCCTGTGTTGAATTCCTTTTGTTTGTGCACTTTTTTTCCGTTTCTTTCACTTTTGTAGATTTGTGTTTACTGAGACTTTGTGTTTTTCTTCTTTATTTTGATGAGTAGGTTTGTTAACTTTCTTTGTGGTTATATTGAAACTTACCCTTATCTTCCTAAGTTTGAACCAGTCTTTTATTTTTTGGCATTGCCTTGACTGCCTCTCCATTTGAAAGTTCTATACCTATACCGTTTATTCCTTCTTTTATTGTTCTAACATTGTTGTCATTTACAGATTAACCTTTTTGGTTCTTTGTTGTAAATCTTTTAGTTTTGTTTTATCCTTGGGAGTTCATTACTTAGGTTGGCATCTGGCTGATGCAGTCTTGTGTCCTAGATGTAGGCTGTTGTCTGATGTCATTGGTTCTCCAACCAAAGGACTCCCTTTAATAATTCTTGTAAGTTTGACTTGATTTTTACATATTCCCTTAATTTCTTGTAATCTGGAAATGTCCTCATTTCACCATCGTATTTGAGCAAGAGTTTTGCAGGATATGTTATTCTTGGTTGGCAGTTTTTTTTTTTCTTTCAGGGTTTCATATATGTCATTCCATTGCTTTTTACCTGCATGGCTTCTGCTGTGTAACCAGAACTTAGTCTTATTTTTTCCCCTCTGTGTGTGACTTTTTGTTTTTTTGTTTTTTGGTTTTTTGAGTTGCTCTCAGTATTCTTTCTTTGTCTTTGGTTTTAGTTAATATGATTTTGATATCTCTTTGTGATTTTATTTTGGGGTCTATCCTATATGAGGTTTGTTGAGCTTTTTGGATGATCAGCTTTTCATCTTTCATGATATAAGGGAAGTTTTCTGTCAGCAATCCTTCAATGATCCTTTCTGTGTTTTCCATTTTCTTCCCCTATTCTGGAGCTCTGATCACTTGTAAATTTTTGCTTTTGAATGTATCCCACAGTGTTCTCAGGGTTTCTTCATTCTTTTCTCTGATTTTTCCTCAAATAAATTAGTATCCAATGATTTGTCTTCAGTTTCACTGATCCTGCCTTCCATTGTTTCAAACCTGCTCCTCAAACCTTCTATGACTGCCCATTTCTGAAATCTTGTTGTTCATCTTTTGAATTTCTAATTGCTGTTTTTGTATGATTTTTAGTTGTGAGTTTATTTTGACATTTTGTTCCTGTATTATTTTCCTGAATTCTTCCATTGTTTCATCTGTCTTTTCCATGATTTTGTATACTTATTTCCTCATTTTTGTCTGCCTTTTCCTTCAGGTCTTGAATAGCCCTGAATATTAGAGATTTGAATTCCCTATCACATAGTTCAAATGCCTTTTCTTCCACTGGAAAGTCATCTGGTGTTTTATTTTGGACACCTACTAGAACCACCCTGTCCTTTTTTTTTAATACATTTTGATATTGTCTGTTGTCTTCAGGCATTCAGTAATTATTTTCTTCATTTACTGATTATAGATATTTTTGTTTTGTCCTTCTTTTTTGTTTTATTTTGTTATGTCTGAGCACACAGGCTGGGCATTCTCTGTTGTTTGCTCATCTGTGGGCATGATACGTCTCACCACCTTGTCCAATGGGTAGGGCCAGTCGCTTAGCAAGGTGCAGCAGGATAGGTCCATTGGAGGGGGAGGTCCTGGGAAGAGTGTTTTACAGCATATACTGGGACCGACAGGGCAAGACCAGGAGCATGACAGGTTCCAGTAGACTATGCCTGTGCCTCTCGGGGGTGCAATGTTCATCACATGGTGCAGATAGGCAGGAGGTAATAGGGAGGATGTGATGTGTGGAGCTAACTGGCTGTGGGAAAGAAGAGAAAGAGTAGACAGAAACAAGAGCAAAAAAAGAAAAAAGCACATAATGAGCCTTCTGTTGTAGCTGTGCAGACCTGGGGAAGCCATGTACCAGTGGCTTTCTAGCCAACCAGTGTTGCACAGCCTTTCAAGAAGGGACAGATACAACACATGCAGCTAGGTGGGCAGGAGAAAGGAAGGGAAGAATGGGAGAGAGAGGTAAGAAACTAGATTTAAAAAAAGAAGAAGAAAGAAAAAAGGCACATGCAGCCAGGTGGTCGAGAGAAAAGAATGGAAGGGAGGTAGAGAGACACAAGAAACCAAGAAAAAAAGAAGAAAGAAAATGCCCCAAGTGAGCCCAGTGGATGTGGGTCTCCAGCTAAGTAGCACTGCACAGCATATCAAGAAGGAGTGGAGATGGCACTCAGCTGCAGGTGTTCAGGAAAGGGGTAATGAAGGAAGGCAGAGAGAGACAAGAAACAGGGAAAAGAAAAGATGAGAAAAAAATGCCCTGAGAGAGCCAGCTGGTATGGTGGCATGGATGGGGGAAGGGGCTCCCTATCAGAGAGGCACTGTACAGCCTGTTGGGAAGGATTAGAGATGACACTGCACCAGGTGTCCAAGGGAGAAGATAGGAAGGAAGGTAGAGGGAGACAAGAAACTGAGAAAAGAAAAAAAACAATGCCCCAAGGGAGACTTCTGGCTTGGTGGCATGGACCACGGAAGGGGCTCCCTAGCTGAGTGGCACAGCACAACCTATCTAGAAGGCATGTGGAGCCAGGTGTTCAGGAGAAAAGAAAAGAACGATGGTAGAGAGAGACAAGAAATCGAGAAAAAAAAAAAAAGCCCAGGAAGCCCACTGGCTTGTTGGCACTGACTGGAGAAATGCACCCGTCAAACAGTGCTGCACAGTTCATCTAGAAGGAGTGGAGATGGCACACAGTGCCAGATATTCAGGAGAAAGGAAAAGAAGGAAGGTAGAGAAAGATAAGAAACTGAGAAATGAAGAAAAACTAAAAAGAAAAAACAAAAAATGCCCACAGGAAGCCCACTGGTGTGTTGGTGCAGACCAGAGGAGTGGCTCCCCAGCTGAACAGTGCTACACAGCCTGTAAAGAAGGAGAGGATGTGGCACACAAAACTAGGTGTTTGAGAGAAAAGAAAGGAAGGAGGTGAGAGATAGAGAAGAAAAAAAAAGCCCAAAAAAACAACAACAGCAACAAAAAAAATGGCACTGAAGGAGCCGGCCAGTGTGGGCAGGGAGAATCCAAGTGGCAAGGAGCTGGCTTCTCTCCAGCAGAGCCCACTGGAAAGTGGCAGAGGCCAAGCAGGGGAAGAAGGGTGATGGGTGGGAAAGCGTGTATCACTGGTTACCAGATGCTGTTTCCTGCTGGGAGCTCTGTGAAGCTACCTTCCTATACTCCCTGTCTGCCATTTTTGGTGGCTGAGGGGTGCAAAATGGTGAATCGGTACCACATTAGTTGATAGGAGACGTCCACTCTGTTCTCTGTCAGTTTCTTACTCCATTCAGTTCTTGGTTGAGTTCTTTATCCCTTCATTTGATGCTTAGAGTTCCAGGATTGACATTTGTCTCTGTTTTACTTAGTTTTTTGGATGTTTGCTGCAGAGGAATGACATGGTGCTTCTGTTTATAGCGCCATGTTGGCTCCACTTCCTGTTTCCTCCGTTTTAATGCAGGAATTTACCACTATAAATTTACCTCTAAGCTCTGCCTTCACCGCATCCCGTAAGTGTTGGTATGTTGTGCTTTCATTTTCTTTCGACTCTAGGTATTTTTTATTTCTCTCTTGATTTCAACCTTTACTCATTGGTTATTTAATAGTGTGTTGTTTAATTCCATACATTTGTGTAACTTACTGTACTCTCCTGTCATTTAGTTCTAGTTTAATTCCTTTGTGGTCAGAGAAAATACTTTGTGTAATTTCAATCTTCTTAAATTTATTGAGACATGTTTTCTAACTTAATTTATGGTTTATTCTTGAGAATGACCCATGTTTGCTTAATGTGTATCGTGCTGTTGTTGTCTGAAGTATTCTGTGTATGTGTTAGATTCCTTTGTTTTATAGAGTCATTCAAATTCTCTTTTCCCTTACTGATCTTCTTTCTAGATATCCTGTCCATTATTGACAGTGGAGTTTTGAAATCTCTAAATGTTATAGTACAACTGTCAATTTCTCACTTCATTTTTGTCAGTGCTTGCTTCATATATTTTGGAGCCCTTTTGGTAGGTGCATATATGTTTATAATTATTATATCTTCTTGATAATTGACTCTTTTATCATTATATAATCCCTTCTTTGTATCTCATCAGATTTTGTAAATGAATTAAGTCACTAATAAAAACACAGAGATAGGTTGAATGGATAAAAGAGCAAAAAATAAATAAAATGGAATAAAACCCAACACAACAACATGCTGTAAATGACAGTCACTTTAGATTCAAGAACACAAATAAGTTGAATAAATGTTCCATGTAAACAGTATCTAACAGAGAAACATAATGGCTATACTGATATTACAAAAAATAGACTGTAAGTCAACAACCATTACATGAGACTAAGAAGGACATCAAATAATGGTCAAAGGGTCAAGAAGATATATAAATATATATGTGCCTAACGATAGAGCACCAAACTATATGAAGCAAATATTGATAGAATTGAAGGGAAAAATGGACAATTCTACAATAATAGTTGGAGATTTCAATACATAACTGTCAATAGTGATAAGAACATCTGTACAAAAGACCAGTAAGGAAATAGAGAACTTGAACAACACTGCAAAGCGACGAGACTTAAAAGTGTTTTTTATAGAAAATGCCATCCTTGCCCTTGCATTTTGGTAAAAATTAAGAGTAAAATAGTGAAGTGGGAAACCTGCTTAGAAAAATGAACATAGTCAAAGGAACCTGGGCAATGAGGCATCATTCCAGGCCATGTCACATAACTTGGATGCCTCCATCATTAGTTTACTTCTGCTTGTTCCATAGGGTTGACCCAAAATATTAGTTCAGGAGTGCTATGGTGGAAGATAACAAGATGGTATAAAAGGGAACAAAGTGGTATAAAAGGGCATAAAAGAAACTCTTGCAATTCAACAACCATACCCAAATTACCTAAAAAAGAAAAGAAAAAGGGCAAAGGATGTGAATAGACATTTCTTTAAAAGAGATATTAAAGGGTCAAGAAGCATATAAAAGATGTTCAGCATCATTATTCTTTAAGGAAATGCAAATCAAATCACATTGAGATACAACTTCATTTCCATGAGGATGGCTTTAATAATAATAATAATAATAGCAATAAAGAGAAAGTAACAGTTTTGGTGAGGATGTGGAGATATTTCTGATGGGAATGTAAAATGGAAGAAGCACTCTTCTTTTAGGAATTAAGACCTCTAAATCTGAAGAGGCCAGAGTTGTGTAAGCCTGAAACATAAACTCCCTAAGTGGGTCACTGGGAGTGATGTCATGTTGGGACATTTATACTTCTACCCTTTGATTTCTGGATCCAGGTGTTCTACACATCGGGGATACAGAATATTATGATTGCCATTATTTACTGTATATACTAAACCAAACCCACACCAGTTGCCATCGAGTCAATTTCAACTCATAATGATCCTATAGAACAGATTAGAACTGTCCCATAGGCTTTTCAAGGCTGTAATTTTTACAGAAGTAAACTACTACACCTTTCTCCCACAGAGCTGCTGTTGAGTTCTAGCCACTGGCCTTTTGGTTAGCACCACCAGAGCTCCTTCAGTGTATACTACATCCTGCAAATTACGTAGCCATAACTGCCAATGTATTCAAATGTTGCACTATATATGATGATTCCCTTTGAAATTAACCGTCTTCCCTTATCTTCCACTAATTTTTAGAGTGAAACCTCCCATACTCCATATTCACTTTACCTGTATACCTGTTGCCGCTGAGTCAATTTTGACTCACAGTGACCTTATAGGACAGAAAAGAACTGCCCCATAGGGTTTCCAAGAAGTGACTGGTGGATTTGAACTGCTGACCTTTTGGTTAGCAGCTGAGCTATTAACCACTGTACCACCAGGGCTCCATATTCACTTTAGGCTATGCTTTTTCTCTCTCCTTCCCTTTCCTGACAACTTTTATACAGTAGGTCTATACCTACCACCTACATTTACTCAATGCTGAATCATCCTTCAACCACCCCATGTGAATTATTTCTGTCTCTACCCCTTTATTTAGAGAGCCAGGAAATAAAAGGAGTCCTCTCCAAGATCAACAAAGTCTTCTATGTCACTAAGTGTATGTCAAGAGATATTTTTCAGTCCTTGTCTTTTTAGTTAACAGCATTAAAACTATTGACCAGTTTGCTTTTCTTCAGACAGGACCTCTTTGCCTCCATAACCTTGAGAACACCACACGACTTATAAAATCTCCAATTATTCCTTAAGGCAAACACTTCTTAGGGTGGGATTTCACTCTAAGAGAGATGATTCCTAGATCTGGTTCCTTGTGCAGTTAACTTTTCTTAGGGGACAGCTTTTTACTTTAAAATGAAACTAAAGACAGAAGAATTTCTCCTTGGAGGAAACAAATCCATCTTACCCCACCCCCACCCTCAATAGCTGCCTACAAAGAGACAAAAATGGCAGAAAATTTTCCATTTTATCTTCTTTGTACCCAAGGGAACTGAATTGTTTAGACAGTGGAAGGACAATAGAACAATTTATTTAATGAAGAGCTCTGAGATTCAACCTGGGAGACTCAGGAAACTTTAAACATGTCCTCATTGCCCCTCATCCTGTAAATATTTGATCCCAGCCTTGGTGAAAACCAAATTGGGCTTCTCGGAGACAGACCCTGGAGAAGAGAGACTGCTTCAATGATACCATCAGAAAGAGTTAGTGTGTCCCCCTCAGGCCTGGTGGAGTAAAAAGGAAAAGAGGAAAAAAGTGAGTACTGGGCCACATCAATCTGGTAAGAATACTCAAATTTTCCATATTTGTTTAGGAAGGTGAGCTACCTGTATTTTGAAAGCATTTTAGTTTCCACTGCAGCCAGCCTTTTCCAGCTCTCACTCTGTTTCTGCTTTGTCTTTCCGGAATCTGGACCCTCTCTCCAACAAGTGAGTTGGAAATAGCCATTTCTTCAAGGTGTAATTTGCTGGAGAACCTCTGACTCAGCCAGTTTTGAGATTTTATCTTATCTCTCTTACCAGACATCACATCTCCACTTTCTTCTATGTATTGTAATTGCTGTTAGGTTTCCTACATCCAGTAATTTATTCATTACCTACTCATTGAACATTGATTACGCAGGAGGTATTGTCTATTTTATTCCTAATGTGATTGGATTTTTCTATATATTCCCTAAGTATTTTTGCTTAAATGAAAAGCTATTGGCTTCTAAATATTTCTTTACTATCCAGCCAACTTACTGATAGCACTTGAAAGCTCTATTTTTTATACTATTTCTCCTTGGTGACCACAATATGGTCTACAAATAGTGCAATTATTTCTGAAGTTTTAGTACTCAGACTCATTTCTTCTTCTTATCTTAAATGTTCAGGAGAATGACTAAAGTGAGATTAGATTGCGTTGGTTTATTCATGAATTTAGCACAAATATTTTAGTGTTTTAATGTAGATTATCCTGTTGGCTGTTGTTTTAAAACAAACATTCTGTACTGGGTTAAGGTGACGGTGGGAAAACAAAGCCACAATCTCTGACACGCAAGTAAACGTAAAATTACCCGTGTAAGAGGCACATCAGGGAATCGTACTGAAGGCTCTATTTCTGGGCCTCACAAGCTCTGTCCTTCCTACCCTTCATCCTCTGCTCTCTATCTCACTGACCTCTGAAATCCCTTCCATTACCAAGCTCACTGCCTCACAGGGAAATAAGTCTTATATCATCTCAATCTATTGTGCTTGTCCTTTTCTTACTTCCTCTGACTAACAATTATCTACTCTTCCTCTGTCAGCCAAATAATTCCATTTCAGAGAAGCCTTTCATTCTCATCTGCCCAGGCTACATGTCCACAATGATTTTTTTTTTTCCATTTTTAATTAACTTCGTTTCTTTATGCATGAATAATACTACTTTTCTTTTTTTGGAAGATGTAAACATTTATTTCCAAATCTTAAGTTTGACTTTTAATTTCCTTTGGTATAATTTGCTCTATAGAATTTTTTTTTTTAATTTTTATTGTGCTTTAAGTGAAAGTTTACAAATCAAGTCAGTCTCTTATACAAAAATTTATATACACCCTTCTGTATACTCCTAGTTGCCCTCCCCCTTTTGAGACATCACACTCTTTCCCTCCACTATCTATTTTCGTGTCCATTCAGCCAGCTTATGACTCCGTCTGGCCTCTCATCTCTCCAGACAGGAGGTGCCCACATAGTCTCATGTGTCTACTTGATCCAAGCAGCTCACTCTTCACCAGTATCATTTTCTGTCCCATAGTCCAGTCCAATCCCTGTCTGAAGAGTTGGCTTTGGGAATGGCTCCTGTTTTGGGCTAACAGAAGGTCTGGTGACCGTGACCTCCGGGGTCCTTCTAGTCTCAGTCAGGTCTTTTTACGAGAATTTGAGGTCTGCATCCCACTGCTCCCCTGCTCCTCAGGGGTTCTTTGTTGTGTTCCCTGTCAGGACAGTCATCAGTTGTAGCTGGGCACCATCTAGTTCTTCTGGGCTCACGCTAATGTAGTCTCTGGTTTATGTGGTCCTTTCTGTCTCTTGGGCTCATAATTACCTTATGTCCTTGGTGTTCTTCATTCTCCTCTGCTCCAGGTGGGTTGAGGCCAACTGATGCATCTTAGGTGGCTGCTTGCTAGCATTTAAGACCCCAGACGCCACTCTCCAAAGTGGGATGCACAATGCTTTCTTAATAGATTTTATTATGCCAATTGACTTAGATGTCCCCTGAAACCATGGTCCCCAAACCCCTGCTCTTGGTACACTGGCCTTCAAAGCGTTCAATTTATTCAGGAAACTTCTTTGCTTTTGGTTTAGTCCAAATTGTGTGTTGTCTTTCTCTTCATCTGAAATAGTTCTTATCTACTATCTATTTAGTGAAAACCCTTCTCCCTTCCTCCCTCCCTACTCTCATAACCATCAAAGAATATTTTCTTTCTACAGAAGTTTTTAATATTTTAATCTAATCTATCCATAATATACTGTAATAAACTCCAGTGATTTTAGTATAATACATCCTCTTTCAAGAGCATGTACACATGAGCACACACATGCTTTGTATTTGATTTTAATGGTTGTGTGCTTTTATTTCCTCCTTTTTTATTTATAGAGTCCAAATGGCCTTTCGTCTTCTTGGAAGAATCCATCTGGCCTGTGGTTTCTGCAACAGGGAGTCATAGGGATTGTCACTAATTGAAAGAGCTGCATGGAGGCCAAAAGAGGTAACACACTTGTGCTTATACTGATCACAGATCCATCCTCGATGGCTGCCCTAGTTTAAAGGAGCTATTGATAAATGATAGACATACAAGACAGATTTCTTGTGATGATAAAAAGAGAAAATCACAATTACCAAGCACTTACTCTATATCACAGGCACCATTCTAGAAAAATGACATGCATCGTCTCATTTAATTCACTCATAAATCTCATTATTTAGGGAATATTTACTGCTCTCATTGGAGAAGTAGGTATTTGCAGCTAAGAGTGTTTAAGTAATTTTCTCAAGGCCAATTTTTTTTTTTTTTTTTTTTTACATAGGTAGTAAGTTTGTAGAGCCCAAATTCTATTCCAGGCAGTATGATTCAAACACTCATTTTTGAAATCACACCTTTGTATTGAAGCTTGGGAGAATAATATATCTAAAATAATTGTCATAAAAGAAACAGATTAATAATAATAATATTTGTTAGTAATTGGAAGCCCTGTTTGCACAGTGGTTAAGCGCTAAGTTGCTAATTGAAAGTTAGGCAGTTGGAACCCACCAGGTGGTCTGCGGGAGAAAGGTGTGGCAGTCTTCTTTAAAGATAACAGCCTTGCAAACCCTATGGTGAATTTGTACTTTGTCATACATGGTTGCTTTGTGTTGGAATCGACTTGACAGCAATGGGTTTGGTTTTTGTGTGTGTGTGTGTGGTACTATTAGTTGAGATCCTCCTGTTCACAAAGGTAATTATTTCTAAACCTCACAAAGAAGGTAATAGCATTAACTAGATTTTTAATAATGAAAAAATAAGGTGCCAAGAGTTAACTGACAAATCAGTAGGATGTGACAGGTCACGTTTAAGACATGGATTTTCAACTCAGATAACCTTTATTCACTAACATAGAGCTACCAGAATGAAGGAGGTATGGGCATTAGCACAGAAAAGTACATACTTGAGAGCTCACATAACATGTTTTCAATTAGTGTGTTAAGGGTCATATCAAATCAGAAATTGGTTTATGTGTATAGATTCAAGTAGGAAAATTAGAACCAGTGAATAGAAGCTCAAAAGAGAGAAATTTTTGCTAAAGTATCTAAATTATTATAAACCCACTGCCACCAAGTCAATTCCAACTCATAGTGACCCTATAGGACAGAGTAGAGCTACCCCATAGAGTTCCCAAGGGGCACCTGGTGGATTGAAATTGCAGACGTTTTGCTTAGCAGCCTTAGCTCTTAATCACTTTGCCACATTTAAAATAGCAAAGTGCTACTTGTGACTGAGAGAGTCAGTGTCATTGGAAGGACTCAATAACAAAATACAGGTGGTATTGTAAAAGGTGATGACTAGCTGAGATGCCACTTGGCAGTTCATTGAATGTTGCTTTTACTTTCTCCAGCCTACACATTAGCTACATGGAAGCAGAAAACCAAACAGCATTTTCAGAATTTTTCCTGCTGGGCCTCTCAGAGGATACTGAACTTCAGCCCCTGTTATTTGGACTCTTTTTGTCCATATACCTGGTCACTGTCCTTGGGAACCTGTTCATCATTCTGGCTGTCAGCTCTGACCCCCACCTCCACACCCCCATGTACTTCTTCCTCACCAACCTGTCCTTTGTTGACATCTGTTTCATCACCACCACGGCTCCAAAGATGCTGGTGAACATCCAGACACAGAGCAAAGTCATTTCCTATATAGGATGCCTCACTCAGGTGTATTTCTTCATGATTTTTGTTGGGCTGGACAATTTTCTCCTGTCCTTGATGGCTTATGACCGGTTCGTGGCCATCTGTCACCCCCTGCACTATACAGTCATCATGAACCCCCAGCTCTGTGGATTCTTGGTTCTGATGTCTTGGGTCATTGTTTTCTGGGTCTCTCTTCTTCATATTCTACTGATAACACGGCTAAACTTCTGTATAGACACTGAAATTCCGCATTTCTTCTGTGAACTGGCTCAGGTTATCAAATTGGCCTGCTCTGATACCCTCATCAATAACATCTTTTTATATATGGCGACCGCCCTGCTGGGTGTGTTTCCCCTCTCAGGGATCCTCTTCTCTTACTCTCAGATTGTCTCCTCTTTAATGAAGATGTCTTCTGCTGGGGCCAAGTATAAGGCATTTTCTACCTGTGGGTCTCACCTCTCTGTGGTCTCTTTGTTCTATGGAACAGCCCTTGGGGTCTGCCTCAGTCCTACTGTGATCCATGCTTCCCAGAGAAGCTCTATTGCCTCAGTGATGTACACTGTCGTCACACCCATGCTGAACCCCTTCATATACAGCCTAAGGAATAAAGATGTGAAGATAGCCCTGGGAAGGCTCCTCTGTAGAGCACCCTCTTGTCCATGATGATGGCCACTGGCCTAGGGCTAAATGGACCTCATGTTCTCCAAAGCCAAAAATCATGAATTTAAATACCCTGATTCTTTTTTCTTCCTCAAAAGACATGCATCATTTCTTCCAATCCCAAAGCAACTAGGATTCACCCCATTTTTCAGAGGAATAGTCTGAGATTGAGATGGATCCAAACCTGGCAAACTATCATTGAGTTAATACTCCTAGTTCCACTATCTTACTTTTCATAAGAACAATGATGGTGTTTTCAACTTCAAGGGTGGGAATCTAGATTTGGTAGATGGTTTTTTCAGATGATTCATAGTAATATTCTTCCTTGGATAATATAAGACTTTGATTCCTTCTTTGTGGTCCTTCTTTGCTTCTTCTCTTCCTTTCTTTTCCCCTTCTCTCTTCTTCTTTACATCCTCCCTTTCCTTAGTTTTTTTTGCCTTTATGTCTCATCATTGCTGTTTTAAGATATATTCCCCAAGATCCTAAAATATGTAGTAAGGGACGCAATGGAATAAGAGTTGTTCCCCCACATGGTTTAATTTTTGGGGACTCTCTGGAGGTGTCATAAGAAATGGTAGTTACACACTTGTGGAATACATTCAGAACTTCATTTTTTGAGATTATTGGTAGAATTGAGTCTGTTCAGTGAATGGTGGAGTAGTAGATGCTGTCAATCAATGCTCCACCTACATTTCCTGGGATTGTCTCCCCATCTCTATTGCACACCAGCCTGAGTGCCAACGGACAGCACCAGCTGGAACCTGCTTTGTCCAATGCATGGTGGCAGAAATGACCTGGAATTATGTATCTCTAAGGGCAGCCTTCATTGAGAGGTGTGGGGTATACCTCTTTACTTGGGGGTAATTCCGAGATGTGACTTTTGCACATTTTCCCAGAATGAAAACTCTGCTCATTCTTTGTGGTAGCTGACTTAATGCAAGCTTTATTGGATGTGTTTTCTCCCCTTCTCTTTCCCATCCGTATTGCTTGCTCCTTCAAGTAAATTGCTTGCATGTGAATCCTTGTCTCGGTATCTGCTTCTGAGAGAACCAAAACTAAGACAATTGATAAAGACTGTGAGGGGTGTTAAGGGAGTCATGAAAGGAACTGGGGACTTTGGGGCCAAAACAAATCTCAGAAGAAAGGATTTACTGAAAAATCATAACTCATTAGTGAGAAAAGACTTGCTTCATATGGCTTCAATTCACTTTGATTCCATGAAGTTTGTTCAAATGTGTATTTATTATCTGCTATGACGGCACTGGGTTTTTTTTAATGTACAAAGTGAGGAGTAGACGAGAGGTATAAAGAAAGAAAAAAAAAGATTTCAATTCAGAGTAGTAAGCATAATCATATTGATGTGTACTAGAAGCTGTTGAAAACAAAAATAAATATATTCATCTCACCTTGTATAAATCCATGGAAAGCTTTCTGAAAATTTATTTTTAAGACCTTTATTGATGTATGATTTGCATACCATGAAATCGACCCATTGTTTAATCCAATGTTGTTGTTGTTGTTAGGTGCTGTTGAATCCTTTCCACCTCATAGCTACCGTAGGTACCATAGAACGAAACACTACCCTGATCCTGCGCCATGCTTACAACCGTTATTAGGCTTGAGACCATTTTTGCCACCTCTGTGTCAATCCACCTCATTGAGCGTCTTCCTCCGCTCACCCTGTATTTTACCAAGCATGATGTCCTTCTCCAGGGACTGATCCCTCCTGGCAACATGTCCAAAGTATGTGAGATGCAGTCTCTCCACCCTTGCTTCTAAAGAGCATTCTGGTTGTACTTCTTCCAAGATAGATTTTTTTGTTCATTTGGCAGTCCATGGTATATTCAATATTCTTCATCAATGCCACAATTCAAAGACATAAATTCTTCTTTGGTTTTCCTCATTCATTGTCCAGTTTGTACATCCATATGATGTGATTGAAAATACCATGACTTGGGTCAGGTGCACCTTCGTCTTCAGGTGACATCTTTGCTTTTCAACACTTTAAAGAGGTCCGTTGCAGCAGATTTGCCCGATGCAATGCATGTTTTGATTTCTTGACTGTTGCTTATATGGGTGTTGATCGCGGATCCAAGTAAAATGAAATCCTTGACAACTGCAGTCTCCTCTCTGTTGATCATGATGTGGCTTATTGGCCCAGTTGTGAAGACTTTTCTTTTCTTTTTGTTGAGGCGTAATCCATACTGAAGGCTGTGGTCTTTGATCTTCATTAGTAAGTGCTTCAAGTCCTCTTCACTTTCAGCTAGCAAGATTGTGTCATCTGCATAACGCAGGTTGTTAGTGAGTTTTCCTCCAATCCTGATGCCCTGTTCTTCTTCATATACTCCAGCTTCTTGGATTTTTTGCTCAGCATTCAGATTGAATAGGTGTGGTGAAAGGATACAATCCAATGGTTTAAGTAAGTTTATTGAGTTGTACGATCGTCAGCCCAATCCAGTTTTAGAGAGTCATGTACAACAAGACAGAGACATTTGCTCAGAGGAATCTTAGAACGTGTTGAATATGTGGCATCCCCAATGACACAGGAATCAGGCAGTGCTCCAAGTCCACAAATATTTTATAAAGAAATGTTTTACATCATTTTCCTAGTCTCCTCCAGTAACGACTTCCTTTCCATAAATGTATAGGAAATAGGTATATAAGGAGAGTTCCCTGTTGCTCTCAGGTCTTTTACACTGACTGGTTTATTAAAGTAACCCCAGGAGTTCTGAATTTATCTTGTAAAACTTTTTTACCTAAAATGTACTTATCATTGGGATGGCATCCTAATAATATTTGGGAAAAATTAGTATGTTTGTAAACATTTAATTAGAGTAGGGAGAATATCTGTCCTGTTTGTTTTATTTTCAATCTCTTTCAATCTTAGGCTTCCAGGAGATTTACTGATACATACATTTTATAAGAAGGAATGTTTGTTGAAAATCTACTATGTTTTAAGTGCTGGGGAGAAAGCCGTGAAGAAAAAATAGTTCATGTCTTCATATAGGTTACATTCTAGTAGGGAAGAAAGAAATTAAAGAAATGAACTAATAAAAAACATTTGAATTGTGGTAAAACCAAAACCCCGTTGCCATCAACTTATAGCAACCTTATAGGACAGAGTAGAACTGCCCCATAAAAGAAGCACCAAATAATGGAGAAAGACTGTGAAATTTATTTTGTGTAATATTTTCAATACCATGATAAAACGATAGAAAATGGCTGGGATGTTTTAGATAATATTTTTAATATTATTCCTCTACAGTCTAGACCAGGGTTTCTCAACGTTAGCACTACTGACACCTTGGGCTGAATAATTCATTGGTAGCTGTCTTAGACCAGGTTCTCTAGAGAAGCAAAACCAATAAAGCCAAACACTGAGAATCACGGCCGTACCAAGTTGACACACAATCTTAACCATCACAGTCTACCTGTTGTTAACTTGACACCTGTACACATCTCCTTAAACCGTACATAATCTCTGAATAAAGACAATTATAAAGTCAAACGTGCACCTGGCTTGATACAATGAACACACATACAACCAAAAAAGCACTAGCCCTGTTTATGTCTTATATTTTATAAGTGAAGAAAACAAAAATATTTGATGCACACACAAAAAACGGTAATACACATAACAATTACAGTCATCGTTTCTGCAACTGATCATCACATGGCCATAGCTGGTATTTAGAACTACCGTCTTCCACCATCCACCACCCGCTCTGTATTCCCTTTGCCCTCAGCAAGTACCTCAGCTAGTCATAGTTCTTTGCTTGGTGAGATGACCTGAACCTTCATTCCTGAAGTGTCTGGGCTGTTAGTAGTCATGTTGGAATTGGGTTGCTGTAGTTTTCCACTGACTTTAAAAAACAGGGCATGGTAGTACTAAGAGACGCCCTAAGGGATCTCCTGCATTCAAGACATACTGTTCTTACCTCCATTATGTAATATCAACCTGATTTTCTCTTGGTAATCAGGATCAGTCACACTAGCCAGTATAGTAACTCCCTTCTTTGCACATTGATCCAGAGGAATAAGGAGCCCAAAGAGGCCAGGTGGTGTTCTCAGTTTTCAGATCAATGGAATCAGTGATATGACTCCAGGTGGGGGAATTCCTCTCTTTGGAACTAAGACCTCTAGACTTGAGGATCATAAGGTCTCCAGGACCAAAAAACCCCACTGCCATCAGGAAGCAAAAATCTTGTGTGTCACTAGTGGTAATAGGGTGTGGTGCCACTCCCATTTCCACCTCTTGAATCCTGGACCCATGAATCCTGGCCAAGGAAGATATAGCACCACGTACTGGACACTGGTTTAGAGCATATAGAACCTCCTGGAGAACACTGCCCTAGCCCTGTAAGGTACTGACACCAGGCTGGTGCTGTAATCGTGTCTTTAGGAGGCCATTCCTTCATTCTGTCAAGCCAGCTGCTTCAGGATGATGGTGAACTTGTTAAGACCAGTGAATTCCATGAACGTGGGCAATTGCTGCACTTCATTTGCTGTGAAGCGTGTCCCTTAACCTGAAGCAATGCTATGAGGGATACCATGATAGTTGATAAGGCATTCTGTAAGTTCATGGATGATAGTTTTGGCAGAAGCATTGCATGCAGGGAAGGCAAATCCATATTCCCTGTAAATATCTATTCCAGTAAGAAAAAACGCTGCCCTTTCCACTATGGAATTAACTTGCCACCAGTTTGCTGGCTGATCACCTCGAGGGATGGTGCCATATCAGGGACTCAGGGTTGGTGTGTGCTGCTGGCAGATTGAGCACTCAGCAGTGGCTGTAGCCAAGTCAGCCTTGGTGAGTGGAAGTCCATGTTGCTGGGCCCATGCGTAACCTCCATCCCTGCCACCATGGCTACTTTGTTCATGAGCCCATTGAGCAATGACAGGAATATCTGGGAAAAGAGGATGACTGGTTTCCACAGAATGAGTGGAATCACTTGATGGTTAAAATTTTCCTCTGCTAAGGTCACCTTTGGTGAGCATTCACATGATAAACAAGTATCTTCACTTCTTCGGCCCATTCAGAGAGGTCTATCCACGTACCTCTTCCCCATGAATACTTGTGTCCAATTTTCCAATCATGTTTCTTCCAAATTCCTGACCATCTAGCCAAATCGTTGGCCATAGTCCATGAATCAATATAAAATCACACATCTGGCCATTTCTCCTTCCAGGCAAAGTGAACAACCAGGTACACTGCTCAAAGTTCTGCCCATCGGGAGGATTTCCCTTCACCACAGTCCTTCAGAAAAGTGCCAGAAAGGGCTATAGCACTGCCACTGTCCACTTTCAAGTGGTGCCTCCCTATCTCGCAGAGCCATCTGTAACAAGGCGTGAGTTTTCTCTTGCTCAGTCAACTGATCATATGGAACTCCCCATGAGGCCATAGGTGGAGACCGGGAGATGGAAGGTAATTTGACAGGAGTGAAGACCATGGGCATTTGGTGCCACTTCCTCATGCTGCTTATTTGTTCCTTCAGGTCCTACTCAGGCTCTATCTCATATATACTACTTCCATTTAATGATGGAGTGCTGCTGTGCACATCCAACTTTATGACTTCCGTGGGTCAGACAACACCCTGTTCATGATGAGCAGCTCAGGCTGCATGGTGAGTGGTCTCATAGTTAAGCATTCAGTCTCTACTAACCCCAGTAACAAGCCAGAAGCTGTTTCTTAAAAGGGAAGCATTTATCTGCACATGATGGCAGGGCTTTCCTTCAAAATCCTAAGGGTCTGCACTGTGATTCAGCACCAGGCATTTGCCAAAGACTCCAAACAGCATCTCTATCTGCCACGGTCACTTCAAGCACCATTGGATCAACCAGATCGTATGACCCAAGTGGCAGAGCAGCTTGCACAACAACCTGGACCTGTTGTAGAGCCCATTGAAAACTAGCAGCTTTTTCATTCACTTAATAAATAGGCCAGTGTAGCACACCCAAATGAGGAATATGCGCTCCAAAATTCAAAGAGGCCTACGAGGTGTTGTGCTTCATTTTTAGTTTTGGGAGAAACCACATACAATAACTTTTCCTTCACTTTAGAAGGAATATTTTGACATTCCCCACACCACTGGACCCCTAGAAATTTCACTGAGGTGGAAGGTCCCTGAAGTTTTGTGGGATTAATTTCTCACATTCTAGCACACAAATGTTTTATCAGTAAGTCCAAAGTCATTGACACTTCTTTCTTACTAGGTCCAATCAGCATAATGTCATCAATGTAATGGACCAGTGTGACATCTTGTGGAAGGGAAAGATGATCAAAGTCTCTGTGGACTAAATTATGATGAAGGGCTGGAGAGTTGATGTAGCTGTGAGGTAGGCAACTGAAGGTGTATTGCTGGCCTTGCCAGCTAAAGGCATACTGCTTCTGATGGTCCTTCAAAACAGATATGGAGAAAAAGGCATCAGCCAAATCAATAGCTGCACACAAGATACCAGGAGATGTATTAATTTGCTCAATCAGTGAGGCTACGTCTGGAACAGCAACTGAAATTGAATTCACCACCTGGTTAAGTTTCTGATAGTCCACTGTCATTCTCCAAGATCCATCTGTTTTTTCCGTAGACCAGATAGATGAGTTGAATGGGAATGTGATGGGAATCACCACCCCTGCATCCTTTGAGTCTTTGATGGTGGCAGTAATCTCTGCAATCCCTCCATGAATGTAGCATTGCTTTAGTTTTCTGTTTTCCTAGGTAGGGGGAGTTCTAATGGCTTTCACTTGGCTTTTCCTACCATAATAGCTTTTACTCCATTTATCAGGGATTCAGTGTAGCAGATCTGCTACTTGCTGAGTGTATTTATTCCAATTATGCATTCTAGAACTGGAGAAATCACTACAGGATGGGTTCAGGGACCCACTGGACCTACTGTGACATGGACGTAAGCTAAGACTCCATTAATAACCTGACCTCTGTATGCCTCCACTCTGTCTGGTGGGCCATAGAGATGTTTTAAATCTCCTGGAATTAATGTCAATTCATAGCCAAACCAAAAAAAAAAAACCAAACCCAGTGCCGTCGAGTTGATTCCGACTCATAGTGACCCTATAGGACAGAGTAGAACTGCCCCATAGAGTTTCCAATGAGCGCCTGGTGGATTCAAACTGCACTCTTTGGTTTGCAGCTCTAGCGCTTAACCACTACACCACCAGGGTTTCCCACACAATTCATAGCCAGTATCCAGTAATCTCTGAAAACTCTGATTATTTCCTTTTCCCCAGTCAACAGTCACTCTCAAAAAAGGCCATAGATTCCTTTGGTGAAGGGTGGAAGAAAGATTAATAGTACAAACTTATGACTCTGTATTGGACTCCTTCCTCAAGTTGACCCAGCCTTCCCTTGAATCAAGGGGTTGTGGGTTAGTAAACTCCTTCAAGTCTGGGAATTAATTGAAGGGCCATGACTCTCTCTTCTGGTGATTTGAGTCAGACCGCTGTTCACTTGACCTAGAATTCATACACTGGTATAGATCAAATAAATATTTAGATTTCCTATCTATCTCACTCCTAGGACCACCGTGACTAAGTACCCAACACCATAAGTTAATACACGTCAGACTATTCTGATTACTGCTTTGACTCTGCTGGCCATTACGGTAACCATGTCCACCTTTTCTTTGTCGATTGAGTGCTGCCACTTAGTCCCTACCACCACAGGGTCAAATCAGCCCCATTGCAGTTAGGTATCTTAATTCCGTTAGAGCAGTTCCCACTTTCATATCTGACTTACATGAAATAGCCATCACTGCAGTTTTCCAGGATGCTAGGTTTCCTTTTTCAAATTTGTTTCTCACAGTTATGGTAAAAGCTTGTGTCTTCTGGGCACTCAGTGTGTAGGTCTGTGGATCGAAACATAAGTCCACCCTAGCATGCTGATTTCCCTAAGCCTTTGGATATCTTCTTCTACAGTATACCAAGGCAGTTGTGGTACTTCACCTCCATTTAGCGTAGGCCACCAAGTAATCCATGCTTAAGTGACCCAACCAGATACACTACTAAACCCTTTTCTAACTTCTCAAGCTGAAACATTGAATAAAGACTCTGTGCTTAGTGAGTGCATATTAATAAAATCAGACTGATTCAATTTTATGTTCCTTGCACCATTATCAAACACCCTTAATAGCCATTTCCACACATATTCCCCAGGTTTCTGTTTGTACAGAAGTCAAGCAGTTCTTTTGGAGTGTAGCATACCTCCTCCTGGCTCACACTTTGTACTTCACATTTTGGAGCTTGCTTGGACTTAAGTCTAGTTATAGGTTCAGAAACCAAAATTGGTGGGGAAATGTTTGAGAACATTCAGCATTGTCTTGTAAAGCATGTACCTTAGGCAATGTCCCAGGCAGTGACTCAGGCAAAGGGGCTTTAGATGTAGCTGGGTTAGTCTCACTAGCTGGGAGTGGAGGGGCTAATTGTTCTGTTGGAAGGAGTGCTTCAGGAGAATTTAGGGCCTCAGTGCTTCCATTTTGTGACTATCTGCTCATATATCCCCATTCCAGGAATCAGGATCCCATTTCTTCCCAGTCACTCCTCTGGCTTTAACTTCAGACACCTTTTGAGGTTGGCAGTTGAATTGTCATTGTAGTTCAGCCACTCTTACAATAGGACTCTGTGTTTGGTTTTCAGCAATATCAGCTCTGTTACTCCGAGAAATAGGGCTTTCTTTCAAAGCACAAGTGGAAACTTTGAGGCCATTTATGCAACACTTGAGCTTTGACTCCGAAACCCTAAGCTCATCTCTTTCTTTCACCAGTTCGTCTAGCAAAAGTAGGACCAACCAACCAGCTTCCCTATACTTCTCCTTATGACCAAATTGTGGAAAGGTGTCATGCAGGCAATCACCCAGAGCTTCACCTTTCACCAATTCCTGATCAGTTGATGATGGTATTTTGCATATTTGAATTGCCATCTCATGCCATGGATCAGCAGTGCCCTCTTTACTACTGGAATTAATGAACATCTTTGAGAGTAACCAGACTTGAGAACCAATTTAGAAAATTCATCCTTACAATTTTGTTTCTCTAGAAGCACTCTCAGTACCAAATGTATTAGACTGGGTTCTCTAGAGAAGCAAAACCAATAAAGGATTTTTTTTTTTTTTTTAGAGAAAGAGAAATGTATATCAAGGAAATGGCTCATGATGTTGTAGAGCCTGTAACCTCCCAAATCCATGGGTCAGGATAGAGGCTTCTCCTGATTCATGTAGCTGCAGGGGCTGATGAACCAGACATTGGCAGATGGGAGAGCAGGGTTGTTGCTCACAGGCTGTTAAGATCGATGAATCCCAAGATCAGCAGGCAAGACCACAGGTAAACTACTAGCTCAAGTCCCAAGAACTGGACGTCAGATGAAGAGAAGCCAGGTATAGGATCCAGAATAAAAGTCCCTGAACCCTGCCAGAATGTCCGCCTACTCTAAATGCAGGCCACACGCCCAAGAAAATTTCACTTCAACCAATTGGCTACTCACAGCAGATCCCATCATTGGGGTTATCACATATCAAATCTCAACAGGGAAGTGACCACATCACAGGACTGCCAAAACACTATTATGGCCCAGCCAAGGTGACACACGATCTTAACCATCACAGTGGGGGCCTGTCCTGTGCGTTGTAAGATGTTTAACAGCATCGCTGGCCTCTACCCACCACATCCCAGCACTCTATCCCTCAACTGTGAGAACTCTGAATGTGTTTAGACATTACCAATTGCCCCCTAGGGGGTAAAATAGCCCCAGCTGAGAACAATTGGTCTAGATGGTACAGGAGTTGATGCCTTTAACATTACAGAATATAGGAAAAGAAACATTTACGGAAGAATGAAACAGCAATTTATTATTGCAAGAATTGAGAGGAGATTACACAATACTTCATTGGTGCTATTACTTCAGAGGTGAAATATATTGGTTTGGCACTCATTGGTCTGCACTTGTGGCAGTATAATCAATTAATTGGACAGATAGAGGGAGAAATTACTGCTTAGAGAGTCAAGAATTAGACAGGCAAGATGATGCTTGGTTGAATTCTACCCATGTTTCTTCAGTTCTCGGTTATAGGGCCCCCACCAGACATATGCTGTGATTGGACACTGTACCCATCCATCACAACATTAGCCACCGTTGTAGTTAGATAATTTTATGTATGATTATTTTATTGATGAAAGTCTCTTCAAAATATCCACCTGAGCTTTGCATCTGATCCATTCCTGAAGTGTTAGTACTTTACACTATCACTTAGCCCTTCTTTATGCTGTATATCCCAATGTCTGCATGCAAGATTATAATTTCCAATATAGTTCAACACATTTCCATATCTTTTAATGTAAATGAGACTCTCTTATCACCCTACATTCCCCTTTGGGTATTGCTTCAACCTTGTAAATATTTGGTCTGCACTTGCATTTTCTTTTCCACATTGCTTACTCTCTGTTCAACTAACCTGATCTGGAGTCTTTCTACCTCCATCACGGTCACTGTCCCTGAGGTCTGCAGTGACCTCATATCCTCAATACATTCTAAGGGACATTTCCAGTCTTCAAAGTGGTTGATTTTTTCAGTATCAAAGTTACTAGTGACTGCATTCTCTTTCTTGAAATAGGGACCTTATTCAGCTTTCATGGCATGGTAGACTCCAGGTGACCCATAAGGCTGCAAAAGATAGCTTAACCAAAATACTTTTCATTTGTCACAATGGGATTTTGAGGGGTCAAGATTATTGAGACTTCTTGAAGCATTAATCCATCCTCTAGGGAGCAACTCTTAACTTTGAAATTAAACCTTGTTAAAGAGAGGCAAGACTTATGGCAATATATCAAGAAGCATGCGGGGTCCTGGGAGACTCCTTTAAAGGAAGATGAGGGAATTCGTTAAATCTCCAGGAGAAAGAACTTGTTGACTGCAAGTGTTTGAAAATACTAGGTAAAGAAGGAATAATTAGAAGAAAGATATTCACCTGTCTCCACAGCTACTTTCAGGGAGGCCGAATTGGCAGAAAGTTTCCTATTATTCTCTTCACCCCAAGGGAACTGAATTGTGTAAATAAAAATGACAATAGAATAATTTATTTAATAAGATGCTCTGAGAATTCAGCCCCTGAGTTCCTGGAAATTTAAAATTAGCTCCCAGGGCCCCTAAAGCATACCATCCTGGACCTCCAGAGATGTGAGTTCAGCATTGCCTGCTTGGTGTATCTCCCTGCACTTCCTAGGGGAAATCGTTGTACCAGAAACAGCAAAGGCACCGAAGGGCTTCCATGATGCTGTCTGAAAGCCAGTGTATTCTGGTGCGGGCTATGTGAGAAAGAAGTAAACAGTGAAGGAAAAGTCTTTATTTAAGCCCAAGCACCAGAGACAAAGACAAGAACGGTGGTTCTGAAAGTGTGGTTTCTGGACCAGCAGGTTCAGTACTGTCAGGGGACAGCCCCAGCAAGGAAATACCCTCACTGTGTGTCCTGGCAGATCATCTGAAGAACTGACACGTAGCCCTTTCCAGATTCATGAGTTCAGGGAAACTTATTGACACGGGCAAGCAGCTGTTCTCCAGTGGCATCCGGCTGGAGTATTTTCCGCAAACACCTAGCAAGGGACCAAAGCTTATATACCATCCTAGTTGGGACCAAGGCTCATTGTTTGTCTCCCATGTCCTTGGGTAGTAAGTGTTCCCAAGGACTTCACGTCCAGGCCCAGATGTTTTCCTTCTTGTTGCTAAGGTATTCTTCAGCCTTGGCTGCCAGCCCAGTCACACCACTCCTGGCCTTGTACCTTAGCCCGAATCCATCCCGAATTCATCCCCAGCATGCTTCACGGAAGAGCAAAGCTTATTCCATTAGGATGGGTTGCATATAGCTGAATAACATTACCCTACAGTCCACCACTGCATACTCTCCTAATGTCCTTACGATCTTACTGCCCCCTCTTCCGTGATAGCCCTTGGACTTGGTATGCAGAGGAGCATTGCAAAACCAGACCACATACTCAGTATAACCAGCAACACAGGAAAAGACATAGTAATGAGTCCCAATATCACCGAGAAGCCTGTCCGCCAGGCGGACGGGAGGGATTGTAGCCAGCTGGAGACAGGGTCAGCAGTGTCATGTTTGATAGAAGTGATGTGTTGCTGCAAGTCCTGCAGAGCCAAAGACACATTTTTAGAGGCATCAGTGCTATACATGTAACATTCAGTTTTTATCATGGCACAGGTGCTACCCTGGGTGGTGGTCAGGTTGTCAAGGGTCATCCTAACCTGAAGAACAACTTCAATATTTGTTGAGTCTCCACATTCAGAAGGGTGATAGCCCACCTGGTGTTGTTAAGTGCAGCTGTGGTGTGTCTGGCTAGCACCTCTACCTGTCACTCTACATCTGTAGCGGTGGCCTGGGTCGAGAACAGGGAAAAGGGGCAAAACCACCATGATATGTGCTGGTATCTGTGCTGGGCTGCTACAGTTTGCCAATTGTTGGGAACACTGGGGAGGGTGGTGTAAATATTATCAGCTATGTACAGCCTCCCCCAGGTGCAGTGCCCTACCCAGTTGTAGGGCAGTTAGGGCCACATGTCCAAAGCCACTCCTTGGTCGATGTGTATGCTGCTGCCCGTAGGCTTTGTTTTTGCTTCCCTAACCAACTATTGGCAACAACCAGCAGGGTTCTAGCACACTGTTGTCAGGGGTCCAACCCATGTCTCTGAGGGGATAAGAGGTGTTAGTCCCATTCTGACACTCCCAGCAAAAGGGAACTTGGCCCTTTATAAGGACTTGCTTCCACTTGTAGTAGGGCATTATACACTGCGCATGACTGTTTTTCCAACATGCTTATAATCTCTCTTCGGAAACCCTGGTGGCATAGTGGTTAAACACTACAGCTGCTAACCAAAGAGTCAGCAGTTTGAATCCGCCAGGCGCTGCTTGGAAACTCTATGGGGCAGTTCTACTCTGTCCTATAGGGTCGCTATGAGTCGGAATCGACTCGACGGCACTCAGTTTGGTTTGTTTTTTGGTTGTACTTCTTTTCTGCTCCTCACCACAACTGGGACCAAAATCCCAGTGGCACTCTCTCATTGCTTTGCCATTGCCACAGGCCCTACCTGTACCCCTCGGGGTAACAGGCTACGGTCCAATTCGCAAGGCTGACCTTGTATTAACAGTCCCAAAGCCTTTTATTTATTTATTTTTAATAATTTTTATTGTGCTTTAAGTGAAAGTTTACAAATCAAGTCAGTGTCTCACACAAAAACCCATATACAGCCTGCTCTCTCCCTCCTCTCTCTCTTTTCATGTCCTTTTTGCCAGCTTCTAATACCCTCCACCCTCTCATCTCCCCTCCAGGCAGGAGATGCCAACATAGTCTCAAGTGTCCACCTGATCCAAGAAGCTCACTCCTCACTACCATCCCTCTCCAACCCATTGTCCAGTCCAATCCATGTCTGAAGAGTTGGCTTCGGGAATGGTTCCTGTCCTGGGCCAAAAGAAGGTCTGGGGGCCATGACCACCAGGTCCTTCCAGTCTCAGTCAGACCATTAAGTCTGGTCTTATGAGAATTTGGGGTCCGCATCCCACTGCTCTCTTGCTCCCTCAGGGGTTCTCTGTTGTGTTCCCTGTCAGGGCAGTCATCGGTTGTAGCCGGGCACCAGCTAGTTCTTCTGGTCTCAGGATGATGTAGTCGTTGGTTCATGTGGCCCTTTCTGTCTCTTGGGCTCGTAATCACCTTGTGTCCTTGGTGTTCTTCATTCTCCTTTGATCCAGGTGGGTTGAAACCAATTGATGCATCTTAGATGGCTGCTTGCTAGTATTTAAGACCCCAGACGCCACTTTTCAAAGTGGGATGCAGAATGTTGTCTTAATAGATTTTATTATGCCAATTCACTTAGATGTCCCCTGAGACCATGGTTCCCAGACCCCTGCTCCTGCTATGCTCACCTTCGAAGCATTCAGTTTATTCAGGAAACTGCTTTTGGTTTAGTCCAATTGTGCTGACCTCCCCTGTATTGTGTGCTGTCTTTCCCTTCACCTAAAGTAGTTCTTATCTACTATCTAATTAGTGAATACCCCTCTCCCACCCTACCTCCCTCCGCCCTCTCATAACCACAAAAGAATGTTTTCTTCTCAGTTTAAACTATTTCTCAAGTTCTTATAATAGTGGTCTTATACAATATTTGTCCTTTTGGAATTGAATAATTTCACTCAGCATGCCTTCCAGGTTCCTCCATGTTATGAAATGTTTCACAGATTCCTCACTGTTCTTTATCAATGCGTAGTATTCCATTGTGTGAATATACCATAATTTATTTATCCATTCATCCGTTGATGGGCACCTTGGTTGCTTCCATGTTTTTACTATTGTAAACAGTGCTGCAGTAAACATGGGTGTGCATATATCTGTTCATGTAAAGGCTCTTATTTCTCTAGGATATATTCCAAGGAGTGGGATTGCTGGATCGTATGGTAGTTCTATTTCTAGCTTTTTAAGGAAGTGCCAAATCGATTTCCAAAGTGGTCATACCATTTGACATTCCCACCAGCAGCGTAGAAGTGTTCCAATCTCTCCAGAGCCTCTCCAACATTTATTATTTTGTGTTTTTTGGGATTAATGCCAGCCTTGTTGGAGTGAGATGAAATCTCCTTATAGTTTTGATATGCATTTCTCTAATGGCTAATGATCGTAAACATTTGCTCATATATCTGTTAGCTACCTGAATGTCTTCTTTGGTGAAGTGTCTATTCATACCTTTTGCCCATTTTTTTAGTTGGGTTATTTGTCTTTTTGCAGTTGAGTTTTTGCAGTATCATGTAGATTTTAGAGATCAGGTGCTGATCAGAAATGTCATAGCTAAAAACTTTTTCCCAGTCTGTAGGTAGTCTTTTTACTCTTTTGGTGAAGTCCTTGGATGAGCATAAGTGTTTGATTTTTAGGAGCTCCCAGTTATCTAGCTTTTCTTCTACATTCTTTATAATGTCTTGTGTACTGTTTATGCCATGTATTAGGGCTCCTAACATTGTCCATATTTTTTCTTCCATGATCTTTATCGTTTTAGATTTTATATTTAGGTCTTTGATCCATTTTGAGTTAGTTTTTGTGCATGGAGGGAGCTATGGGTCTTGTGTCATTTTTTTGCAGATAGATATCCAGTTATGCCAGCACCGTTTGTTAAAAAGACTGTCTTTTCTCCATTTAACTGTTTTGGGGCCTTTGTCAAATATCAACTGCTCATATGTGGTTGAATTTATGTCTGGATTCTCAATTCTGTTCCATTGGTCCATGTATCTGTTGTTGTACCAGTACCAGGCTGTTTTGACTACTGTGGCAGTATAATAGGTTCTAAAATCAGGTAGAGTAAGGCCTCCCACTTTGTTCTTCTTTTTCAGTAATGTCTTATTTTTCTGGGACCTCTTTCCCTTCCATATGAGGTTGGTGATTTGTTTCTCCATCTCATTAAGGAATGTCATTGGGATTTGCATTGGAATTGCATTAAATGTATAGATCGCTTTTGGTAGAATAGACGTTTTTATAATCTTAAGCCTTCCTACCCACGAGCAAGGTATGTTCTTCCACTTACGTAAGTCTCTTTTGGTTTCTTGCAGAAGCGTACTGTAGTTTTCTTTGTATAAATCTTTTACATCTCTGGTAAGGTTTATTCCTAAGTATTTGATCTTCTTGGGGGCTACTGTAAATGGCATTGATTTGGTGATTTCCTCTTCGATGTTCTTTTTCTTGGTGTAGAGGAATCCAACTGATTTTTGTATGTTTATCTTGTATCTTGATACTCTGCTGAACTCTTCTATTAGTTTCAGTAGTTTTCTTGAGGATCCCTTAGGGTTTTCTGTGTATAAGATCATGTCACCTGCAAATAGAGATACTTTTACTTCTTCCTTGCCAATCTGGATGCCCTTTATTTTTTTATCTAGCCTAATTGCTTTGGCTAGGACTTCCAACACAATGTTGAATAAGAGTGGTGATAAAGTGCATTCTTGTCTGGTTCCCAATCTCAGTGGGAATGTTTTCAGGCTCTTTCCATTTAGGGTGATGTTGGCTGTTGGCTTTGTATAAATGTCCTTTATTGTGTGAGAAATTTTACTTCTATTCCTATTTTGCTGAGAGCTTTTATCATGAATGAGTGTTGAACTTTGTCAGATGCCTTTTCTGCAGCAATTGATAAAATCATGTGATTCTTGTCTTTTATTAATGTGGTGGATTACATTAATTGTTTGTCTAATGTTGAATCATCCCTGCATACCTGGTATGAATCCCAGTTGGTCATGGTGAATTATTTTTTTGATATGTTGTTGAATTCTATTGGCTAGAATTTTGTTGAGGATTTTTGCATCTACATTCATGAGGGATATAGGTCTATAATTTTCTTTTCTTGTGGTGTCTTTACCTGGTTTTGGTATCAGGGATATGGTGGCTTCATAGAACGAGTTTGGTAGTATTCCATCCTTTTCTATGCTCTGAAATACCTTTAGTAGTAGTGGTGTTAACTCTTCTCTGCAAATTTGGTAGAACTCTGGACCAGGGCTTTTTTGTTGTTGGGAGTTTTTTGATTACCTTTTCAATCTCTTCTTTTGTTATGGGTCTATTTAGTTGTTCCACCTCTGTTTGTGTTAGTTTAGGTAGGTAGTGTGTTTCTAGGAATTCATCCATTTCTTCTAGGTTTTCAAATTTGTTTGAGTATAGTTTTTCATAGTAATCTGATATAATTCTTTTAATTTCAGTTGGGTCTGTTGTAATATTGCCCGTCTCATTTCTTATTTGGGTTATTTGCTTCATCTCCTGTTTTTCTTTTGTCAGTTTGGACAATGGTTTATCAATTTTGTTGAGTTTTTCAAAAAAGCAGCTTTTGGTTTTGTTAATTCTTTCAATTGTTTCTCTGTTTTCTATTTCATTTAGTTCAGCTCTAATTTTTATTATTTGTTTTCTTCTGGTGCCTGTGGGTTTCTTTTGTTGCTCTCTTTCTATTTGTTCAAGTTGTAGGGATAGTTCTTTGATTTTGGCCCTTTCTTCTTTTTGGATGTGTGCATTTATTGATTTAAATTGGCCTCTGAGCACCGCTTTTGCTGTGTCCCAAAGGTTCTGATAGGAAGTGTTTTCGTTCTCATTGGATTCTCTGAATTTCTTTATTCCATCCTTAATGTCCTCTGTAATCCAGTCTTTTTTGAGCAGGGTATTGTTCAGTTTCCAAGTGTTTGATTTCTTTTCCCAGCTTTTCCTGTTATTGATTTCCACTTTGATGGCCTTATGGTCAGAGAAGATGCTTTGTAATATTTCACTGTTTTGGATTCTGCTAAGGCTTGCTTTATGACCTAATATGTGGTCTATTCTAGAGAATGTTCCGTGTACACTAGGAAAGAAGGTATACTGGGTTGCTGTTGGGTGGACTGTTCTGTATATGTCTACGAGGTCAAGTTGGTTGATTGTGGCATTTAGATCTTCCGTGTTTTTATTGAGCTTCTTTCTGGACGTCCTGTCCTTTACCAAAAGTGGTGTGTTGAAGTCTCCTACTATTATTGTGCAGCTGTCTATCTCACTTTTCAATGCTGATAGAGTTTGTTTTATGTATTTTGCAGCCCTGTCATTGGGTGCATAAATATTTAATATGGTTATACCTTCTTGGTGTATTGTCCCTTTAGTCGTTATATAGTGTGCTTCCTTATCCTTTCTGATGGATTTAACTTTAAAGTCTATTTTGTCAGAAATTAATATTGCCATTCCCACTCTTTTTTGATTGTTGTTTGCTTGATATTTTTTTCCATCCATTGAGTTTTAGTTTGTTTATGTCTCTAAGTCTAAGTTGTGTCTCTTGTAGGCAGCATATAGATGGATCTTGTTTTTTAATCCATTCTGCCACTCTGTGTCTATTGGTGCATTTAGTCCATTTCCATTCAGGGTAATTATGGATAGGTATGAATTTAGTGCTATCATTTTGATGTCTTTTTTTGTGTGTTGACAGCTTCTTTTTCCCACTTGATTTTATGAGCTGAGTAGATTTTCTTTGTATATTATCCTTTCCTTATATTTGTTGTTGTTGATTTTCTTTGTGCTGAGTCTGTATTTTTCCTTTGTATTTTATTTTGGTGAGTAGGATAGTTTGTCTCCTTTGTAGTTACCTTATCATTTACCCCTATTTTTCTAAATTTATAACTTTTATTCCTTTGTATCCCTGTATCTTCCTCTCCATATGGAAGGTGTATGATTACATTTCTTAGTCCCTCTTTATTATTTTAATGTTGTCTTCTTTTTTTTTTTTAATCTTGCTTTGTTTATTTTTTTTTTTGGATTTCCCTGTCTGGGTTGACTTCTGGTTGCTCTGCCCAGTGTTCTAGTCTTGGGTCGATACCTGATATTATTGATTTTTTTAACCAAAGAACTCCCTTTAGTATTTCTTGTAGTTTTGGTTTGGTTTTTACGAATTCCCTCAACTTGTGTTTATCTGGAAATGTCTTAATTTCACCTTCATATTTAAGAGGCAGTTTTGATGGATATATGATTCTTGGCAGGCAATTTTTTTCCTTCAGTTTTTTAAATATGTCATCCCATTGCCTTCTTGCCTGCATAGTTTCTGCTGAGTAGTCCGAGCTTATTCTTATTGGCTCTCCCTAGTAGTTGACTTTTCTTTTATCCTTTGCTGCACTTATAATTGCCTCTTTATCTTTGGTTTTGGTAAGCTTGATTATAATATGTCTTGGTGACTTTCTTTTCAGATCTACCATATGTGGAGTTCAATGAGTATCTTGGGTAGATACCTTCTCATCTTTCACAATATCAGAGAAGTTTTCTGCCAACAAATCCTCAACAATTTTCTCTGTATTTTCTGTTATCCCTCCCTGTTCTGGTACTCCAATCACTTGTAGGTTATTTCCCTTGATAGAATCCCACACGATTCTTAAGGTTTCTTCATTTTTTTTTTAATTCTTTTAATGATTTTTCTTCACATATATTAGTGCCAAGTGATTTATCTTCGAGTTCAGAAATTCTAGCTTCTACTTCCTCAATTCTGCTCCTCTGACTTTCTATGGAGTTATCTAATTCTGTAATTTTATTGTTAACCTTCTGAATTTCTGATTGTTGTCTGCCTATGAATTTTTCTAGCTTATTAAACTTTCCATTATGTTCCTGAATAACCTTTCTGATTTCTTCAGTTGCTTTATCTGTGTGTTCCTTGGCTTGTTCTGCGTATTGCCTCATTTCCTTCCTGATGTCTTGAAGGGTTCTGTATATTAAACTTTTGTATTCTGCATCTGGTAATTCCAGGAACGCACTTTCATCTAAAAGATCCCTGGATTCTTTGTTTTGAGAGCCTGTTGAGGTGATCATGGCCTGTTTCTTTATGTGACTTGATATCGACTGTTGTCTCTGAGCCATCTATAAGTTATTGTATTCGTTTATGCTTGCTTACTGTGTTGTAGCTGCTTGCTTTGCTCTGTTTTGGTATACCCCTATGGGTTGCTTGAGTGAGCTAGCTTGATTATTTTTGCCTTTGGAGCTCTGGTGTCCTGTCCCCAGATGGCTAGAGCTATTATCAGGTATATCAGTCTAGGAGTCCATTCAGTTTTCTTGTATGAATTCAGCTCAGGTTTCCAGGTAGCTGATATCAAGTGTGTGGTATAGTCTATGTCCTACAGTCTTAGAGGGGCAGGGGTGATTGATGTGTATACCCGTATCTGATTGCAGCAGGGGGTCACGCTCTGAACAAGGCAGGGGGCTGAGAACTGACCCCCAAGTGTCTCTGAGGAAAACACATCTCTGTTCCCTAGAGTGTGGTGGTAGGTGGGCTCTGCATTGAGACCATGGGCACCCAAAGATTTTGTTCTAAGGACTTGGAGGTACCAGTTATGCCTGGACCCCTGTCGCAGGTGGCTGGGTGACCCAAGTGGAGCCACCAGGCCTTAGGTCCCTGTTGTGGATAGGTGAGGAATTTGTTTAATAGGCAAAGCAATGTCAAATGTCAAACACCCACCTCTTCACCGCACAGCTGAAATGGTTGGAGTTTGACAACAAGGGCCTATTCTCCCGAAATAGGCCCACTCAGGTCCATGCAGAAGGGAAAGTTGCTCAAGGTCCATGGACAGTTTATGCCTGGACAGGAGCCGCTTCTGTCCTGAGCTCCCCCAGTTAATGGAGCTAGCAAATTATCTTTTCCCCCCAGTTGCAAATTTTTTCTTCCCCAAGGCTGAGAGGACAGCTCCAGGTCTCCATCAGGGTCTATCTCAGGCCTAGGGATTCAGCCGCTGAAGCTGGCTTGGGGGTGTGGGCGGGGGGGGAGAGGTAAAATATACGCAAGTACTTAGCTTTTGCTGAGAGCACCCTTCTCCTCAGCTTCTGGAGGTGTGAGTGGGCTGTGTGGCTGCTGCTTCTCCCTGAGGAAACAGCAGTTAAGCGCTAGTGCCAGCCCGCCCCCGCCGCCTCCGCTCCGGGAATGGTGCCTGAGGGCTCCCCACGATTCAGGTCTGGTAACTCCTCTCTGCTTCTGAACAGTCTCTTCCTTCCCCTGCCCCTCAGTTCGTTGTCTTAGCTTGCCTTTGATGCTCAGGGTTCCCAGCTTGTCACAAATGTACTCTTTTCACTTTTTTGGGGGGGTCTTTGTTGTAAAGAGGGCTGGACGGAAGTGTCTGTCTATTCCGCCATCTTGGTTCCACCGCCTCCCTTTATTTGTTTCACAGTGACCTTCGCCTGCTGGAAGGCCTCCTCTTCCTTGGTCTTTCAGTCCCATGCTGCTCATTTCTTCACATTCTCTGTGTCTCTGTCTCTCTTCTCACACCCTCACTTTCTAGGTCTCTCCCCAGTTTCACCTGTCTGTCTCGCACACATTCTCTTCCCCTCTAGCCCCATTTCACTTTCTCATCCAATCTTCCTGTTTCTCTCTCCTTCGGTCTCACTTCCTTTCGCCACTAACCTGTATAGGGGCCGTAGGCTGTGGGCTACATGGGATATGAAGGGGCATCAATGCCCTAGGAGCTCAACAAATCCCTCTAGTTGCTTCACAGTTCCTGGGCATGGGTAGGCTTGGACTTTATCACTGTTCAGCCATCACTTGCATCTTACCCAAGCAGATAACACCCAAGTACCTGACCGACAAACCAGGCCCCTTCATTTTCCCCTCGATCGCTTTCCAACCCTGCGACTGGAGGCACATGACTACCTCACCAGCTGCAGTCTGCAAAGAAGCAAATGAGTCAGAGGTCATCATGACATCATCAATGTTGTGGGATATAGCCATCTCAGCAGGGGGAATCCACTGCTTGAGGTCAGTGGCTACCATGCCATAGTATATGGTGGGGCTATGCAGGTACCCTTGTGGGAGCATGTTGAAAGTCCACTGCCTCACCTCCCAACTGAAGGCAACTAGTCCTGGCTGTCTGAATGTAGAGGGATGGTAAAGACAAGTGGTAAGTGCCCAGTGCCACCCCCATTTGCCCCATCATCTGTGTGATGTTGGGTACAGCTGCAAACAATGGGGGAGTCACATCATTCAATTCCCAGTAGTCTACTGTCATTCTCTAGGAGCCATCCAGCTTGCACATTGGCCAGACAGGACTATTGAAGGGGCTCTTGGCTTGGTCTCAGAATTCCCACTGGGTGTAGCTCCAGCACAGCCTCAGTAATTTCTTGGTGCCCCCCAGGGAGGCGGTACTGCTTAAGGGCCATGATCTGAGCTGGGGAGTGCAACTGCACAGGAGACCATTTAACATTGCCTTGTACTACAGTCTTTATGGCTCTCACTTACAGGTGGAACTCACTGGAGGTCTGCAGCTCCAGCCCCAACAAGATATCTCTGCCCAGAAGGTATCCCGGGATTGGGGCTATGTATACTTGGTAGGCCTTTGGGGGTAGCCTTCCAATCTGCAGCACTAGTTTGATTTGGAGCACCCTGACGGCCTCACTCTCGTACCCATCAATAACTGTTAGCGGCCCTTTAAACCTATGTGGGTTATCATACATCAGGGTGCATTCTGCTCCAGTGTCTACCAGAGCCAAAACATATTGCTTGCTAGTGGGGGTCCAGTGCGTGATCATTTCAATGTGTTGTCTCTGGTCCCCTGTCACCCAGTGGAGGGCTTCCTGCACCCGTGTTGTGCCGTGGCCATACCCCCACTTGAGGGGTGAGGGAGACTTCCACCCCTCCATTGGGGGAGCCATAGGCTTGGCCTCCACATATGGGCTCTGGTCAGTGCCTTTGTGGAACCCAGATCTTTTGTCAGGAACAATTCTACACCAAAGAAACACATTTTATAGAATAAAAAGTTTGATCAAACATATGGCACAAATAAGAAATGCCCTTGCAGGGAACTGCTGCATTGAGACCCCAGACTGCTTGTCTGAGATGCATGGTTCAGGCTGCGGTTGTCTTGTCCCTCCCATCAGCCATTTAAACCTATTCATTGAAGTGGTCAATTGCCCCTATGTCTTGGGGGTGATAAAGAGTGCAAAGAGTTCATTCAAGATCCAGTGGAAGCCTCTGTACAGGACAAAAAGCACCAATATGATTTAACTGCTGAGAACACCCTGGCCTGTTGGCTCGGGAATCTGTCCCTGCACAGGTTTTAGCCTTGGCCAGGGTTCCATAGGCAGGTCAGCTTTCCTGTGCTATACAGCGTTTTCTGATGACAGTGGCAGACCTTGTGTATAGGCCCAGTCTAGGATGGTATGTGAATCTCCAAGGACGGTCCTCTCTTAAATCCAGAAGGTGATCGATTGCAAATCTCTTTACTCTGGAGCAGACAATGCTTCAGCCTCTGTAGTCAGCTGGTTAAAACTGGTCTGCTTGTTGGCTGTTTTCTGCTTTCAGCATAGTGGCTTTTCTAAGGACTACCCACACAAGTAACAAAAGCTTCTGTGAAGCAGAACCGATTTTGTTATTTTTTTTGTGTGTGTCCAGATGTCTAATCTATTGCATTGCATATACCTCAGTCCGAGGGTTGTCAGTGGCCAGATTGAATGGCCAGGCAGTTAGCTATAGCCCACGTCATGGTTTCCTCGTGTCCCTCTAAAAACAGCCCTAACTGCAGCAATTCCCATCAGAACTTGAAGGCAAAAGTTTACAAAGGTGTGCATTAATACATCAACATTGTCAGTACATACAATAAGGATTTGTAGGGGCCCCAAGAGACTTATCCGTAGCCAGGCTGGGGCAAGTGTCTCAATGATAGTGACTTCAGACCCAAAGTGTACCTCACTGGACTTTAGTTGTAACACAAGACCTTTGCTCCTCACTGGTGACACATAAATTAGGCTTATTCCTCAATTAAGAAATAAACATTCTTAATTATTTCTGAAAGAAGATCTGGGAAAAGTTGGCAGAGCCCTCACTCATTTGTGGAGCCATGCCTCCACCACACCAAGTGCAAGCATGGGTCCAGCTCAGTTGCCTGGTAACCTGGAGGTGGGCCCCCCTCTTTTAGTTTACCCCTTACCATTGCAGCTGCAGCTACATTGCTGTTCAGTTATCTTGGCAGGGGCAGCTGTCAGAGAATTCTGAGGTCTCTTCAAGTTCGC
Organism: Loxodonta africana; assembly: GCF_030014295.1. Classification (NCBI taxonomy): domain Eukaryota; kingdom Metazoa; phylum Chordata; class Mammalia; order Proboscidea; family Elephantidae; genus Loxodonta; species Loxodonta africana. Next base: position 15,800,666 of record NC_087344.1, read on the forward strand.
CCAACACAAGCTATCTTGAAGGGCTTTTTCCTCCTTTTTTTCCTTTTTCCCTGCTGTTTTAACTCTTGCTTTGCACTGGATGTTACAGGGTGTTCTCAGTTCCAGGGACTTGTTTAGCCCCTCCAACTAGCTCCAGTCCCATGTGCTACCAATTGAGCTAGCTGGACTTCACTGGCCACCCTGGGATCCCTCCCACAGAAAAGCATACAGGACAGACCTCCCCTCACAGAGGTCACTGACCACCCCAGGATGTCCCCCACAGACACCTCTTGCTTCTGCAAATGGGATGCTAATGTTTCAATGGAGGAGGAATATGCTGCCTGCAAATCCTCCAGCTGCAGCTCTGCTTCCAGCTGCCTAATTAGGGCCCTAGCAGCTGGCTCTGCATCGGACACCCCTCTCAATGCTGCCAGTAGAAGCCACCCCACCCAAGCACTGGCTTTTGCTTTGGGGCCTCCCATGAATATCGCCACGCCCACGACAGCGGCCACGCAACTCCCACAATAAATAAATAAATAACTCCCACAACCAAAACACAAACATCATTTCTTTCTCAATATGTAAAGACTCTAGTAACTGCAACAATCCCTGGGGCATTTTCGGGGTGCCCTCGTACTCACACACAGGTCCTTAGGCATCAATAGCCTGGGTTAGTGGTCCCAGGGCATGCGTCCCTGGCCACCCTGGGATTTCCCCCAGTGGAGCCCGCTTTTCCCCCACCATCTGGGAAGGCCTAGTGTGCTCCCTGCTATCCTGCTGACTATGCCACTTGTTGGCGGACAGCCCCTCACTGTGCATCCTGGCAGATCATCCAAAGAAGTGACACGTAGCTCTTTCCAGATTCATGAGTTCAGGGAAACTTACTGACATCGGCAAGCAGCTGCTCTCAGTGGCAGCTGGCTGCAGTATTTTCTGCAACCACCTAGCAAGGGACCCAAGCTTATATACTGTTCCAGCTGGGACCAAGGCTCGTTGTTTTCTCCCAGGTCCTTGGGAAGTCAGTGTTCAAAGGGACTTCATGTCCAGGCCCAGATGTTTTCCTTCTTGTTGCTAAGGCATTCCTCAGCCTTGGCTCCTGGCCCAGTCATATCACTCCCGGCCTTGTACCTTAGCCCGAGTCCATCCCGAATTCATCCCCAGCATGCCTTGGGGAAAAGCAAAGCTGATTTCATTAGGAGGGGATGCATATAGCTGAATAGCATTACCCTGCAAGTACTACCTGGAAGCTTGTTAGAAATATAAATCTTTGGGCTGCACCCAGATCTACTGAGTCTGAAATTCCATGGGTGGGTGGGCCCCAGCCATTTGTGTTTTAGTAAACCCCCAGGTGAATAGGAGAAGCTGGACTATAAGAAGAAGAATGGGGCATCAGGATTGGAGGAAGACTCATTAACAACTTGCATTATGCAGGTGACACAACCTTGCTTGCTGAAAGTGAAGAGGACTTGAAGCACTTACTAATGAAGATCAAAGACCACAGCCTTCAGTATGGATTACACCTCAACATAAAGAAAACAAAAATCCTAACAACTGAACCAATAGGCAACATCGTGATAAACAGAGAAAAGATTGAAGTTGTCAAGGATTTCATTTTACTTGGATCCACAATCAATACCCATGGAACCAGCAGTGAAGAAATCAAGATGCATTGCATTGGGTAAATCTGCTGCATAGGACCTCTTCAAAGTGTTGAAGAGCAAAGATGTCACCTTGAAAACTAAGGTGTGCCTGACCCAACCCATGGTATTTTCAATCACATCATAGGCATGGGAAAGCTGGACAATGAATAAGGAAGACCAAAGAATTGATACCTTTGAATTGTGGTGTTGCCGAAGAATATTGAATATACTACGGACTGCCAAAAGAAGGAACAAACCTGTCTTAGAAGAAGTAGAGCCAGGATGCTCCATAGAGGCAAGGATGGCGAGACTGCGTCTTACATACTTTGGACATATTGTCAGGAGGGAACGGTCCCTGGAGAAGGACATCATGCTTGGCAGAGTACAGGGTCAGTGGAAAAGAAGAAGACCCTCAATGAGGTGGATTGACACAGTGGCTGCAACAATGAGCTCAAGCATAGCAACGATTGTAAGGATGGCTCAGGACCGGGCAGTGTTTCGCTCTGTTGTGCATAGGGTCGCTGGGAGTCGGAACCGACTCGACGGCACCTAACAACAACAGGTGAATCTTATCTCTTCTTTTTTTTTTTTTTTTTTAATGACATTAGCCAGGCCATTGTTTTCTCTGTACATTGTCAGGCTTAAAGAACAGGGTCAATAAGTGTTACAGGTATGATGATGGAAGACTGCACTTGTTGATGAGCCCTTGGGGACAGAAAAGGAGAAAGTTTTCATTATATCCTTGGAAAGGAGAATTGGAAAAGACTTCCATAGAGGGAGTGATGCTTGAACTGAGATCTTCAAGAGTAACCTTTCGCTGTGTAGTTGGGCCATGGAACAAGTATTTCAAGAGTAGGAGGTTTTGTGAACAACTGGACATAGCATTCTGGAAAATGTAATCTGGCATAGCTGGATGAAGGGGCCTCTTTCAGGTAGGGAGAGGGATGGTGTGAGGCAAAAGTGAGTATCAACCCAGCTAGGAAGAATTCACACAACTTTTCAGTCAACCCAGCTCTTGGATTCTCCATCACAAAGGAGATTTGTACAGACCTTTTAGGCTAGTGGTTCTCAACCCCAGCTGCAAGTTAGAACCAGCTCCCAAAATTCTAATTCAATTGGTCTTAGGTGGGGCCTGGGCATGGTGACCCCATATGTTATAGAGTAGAACCGCTCCATAGAGTTTTCTTTGTTTGACTTGGAACTAGACAACTAAGAACAACAATCCTTACAGGAGCAGATCGTTAGGTCTTCCTTCTGTGGTGCCACTGGGTGGGTTTAAACTGCCAATCTTTTTTTCTTTTGCTTTTGGTGAAAGTTTACAGCTCAAGTTAATTTTTCAGACAAAAATTTATACACATTGTTTTGTGACATTAGTTGCAATACCCACCATGTAAGAACACATTCCCCCTTTCCACTCCATGTTCCCTATGTCCATTCAACAAGTTCGTGCCCCTTCCTGTCTTCTCACCCTGCCTCTGAACAGGAGCTGCCCATTTGGTCTCCTGTATCCTATTGAACTTAGAAGCACTCTCCTCACACGTAGGTGAATCTTATCAAGCACAGCTGAACTTTGGCAACAATTGCCCTAGGGGATTTGCTAAAATGGATCAATGAAGGACTCATACAGGGCTGCATCTTTAGAGATCTAAGGGCTCCTCACCTTCCAATGGTTATCTACAAATAATGTCACATTTGTTTTCGACATTATAATATTTATGCACACTTTCTTTGTCATTATATTGCATTTGTTTGAATTAGCAGAATATTATTAAATACTTATTTCTAGCATTAGTCCTTTGAATATTCATTAATTGCCATTTCTTAATGCTTCCAAGGTTAATGCTATCTCTCATTTAAAAATCAACATCCTTTGTCATTTTAAAGATATATCCCCATTTTTCTAGTTTGAGAGCCTGAATTACACTTCCTTCCCAACATACACCATCATTTGCAGTGATGCTTGTTAAAAATGATCAAATATATTTTGATTTCTATTGAAAGTAACATTTGTCCTCATGAAGTCACTGGACCAACATTCCCAATTCAATATTTTAAAAAGTAAAATTTTTGAAGGAATGAGCTATTGGAAAGCACGCGTTCACTTTGCCTGTAATGGCATGCGTTGCCTTCCAGCCAAAACAAAGAGATACTTAACAAGTGGAGTGAACACAAATAACAATTTTACATCACAGCAATGGCAGGAAAGGAGGTGAGATTTACAAGGTTGGCAATCAATTGTGAAACTTTCTTTACATCAGTTTCTAGCCTAATTCAAATCTCTCATTCTTTACACTAACGCACTATTTCTAAAATGAAAAGCATAAATAATTTTAAGATGAAAGTTAGCAATACAGGAAAAAAAGAACAAAAAACAAACCCATTGCACTGGCGTCGAGGCTGGTATATTTATAGTGTTCAAATTCTCTATTTTCCTATTGATCTTCCCTCTCAATACACTGTTTCTCGCTAAAGTCTTCAGTACGGCTTGAAATTCTTCCTTTAGTACCATCGGTTGCTGAACTTATGCTTCCTCCTTAAATGGTTGAATGTCAACCAATTATTTTTGGTATTAAAAAAAAACAAACCCCACTGCTGTCGAGTCGATTCCGACTCATAGCAACACTATAGGACAGAGTAGAACTGCCCCACAGAGTTTCCAAGGAGCACCTGGTGGATTCGATAGTGACAGTGTATTCCTTCCATCTTTTTTTTTTTTAAAGCTTTTTGCATTGTTCAATATTTTCCCTGTAGAATCCTTCACCATTGCAACTCAAAGCTTGAATCTTTTCTTCAGCTTTTTCAGCTTCAGAAATGCTAAGCACATTCTTGCCTTTGGTCTTCTACCTCCCCATCTTTGCCCAAGTCGTTATAATCCTTTGACTTCTTGACCTGCCCTTTGAAATCTTCTATTCGGCTCTTTTACTTAATCATTCCTCCCTTTCGTTTTAGCTACTCAATGTTCAAAAGCAAGTTTCAGAGTCTCTTCTGACATCCATTTTGATCTTTTCTTTGTTTCCTGTCTTTTTAATGACCTCTTGCTTTCTTCACGTATGATGTCCTTGATGGAATTGCACAACTTAGCTGGTCTTCAGTCATTAGTGTTCAACGAGTCACATCTATTCTTGAGATGGCCTGTAAATTCAAGAGGGATGTGCTTAAGGCAGTACTTTGGCTCTTGTGGACTTGTTCTAATTTTCTTTAGTTTTAAGCTGAACTTGTATATGAGCAATTAATGGTCTGTTCCAGAGTTGGCCCCTGGCCTTGTTGTGACTGATGACACTGAGTTTTCCATCGACTCTTTCCACAGAAGTAGTTGATTTGATTCCAGTATATTCCGTCTGGTGAGGTCCATGTGTATAGTCTCCATTTAAGTTGGTGAAAAAAAGGTATTTGCAATAAAGAAGTCGTTGGTCTTGCAAATTTCTATCCTGTGATCTCCAGCATCATTTCTATCACCAAGGCCATATTTTCCAACCACCAATTCTTCTTTGTTTCCATCCTTAGCATTCCAATTACCAGTAATTATCAATGCATCCTGATTGCATATTTGATCAATTTCAGACTGCAGAAATTGGTAAAAATCTTTAGTTTCTTCATCTTTGACCTTAGTGGTTGATGCCTAAATTTGAATAATAGTCTTAACTGGCCTTTCTTGCAGGCTTATGGATATTATTCTATCACTGACAGCATTCTACTTCAGGATAGATCTTGAAATATTCTTTTTGATGTTGAATGCAACACCATTCCTCTTCAAGTTGTCATTCCCAGCATAGTAGACCAGATGATTGTTTGATTCAAAATGGCCAATACCAGTCCATATCAGCTCACTAATGCCTAGTATATTGATGTTTATGCATGCCATTTCTTTTTTGACGGTTTCCAATTTTCCCTGGTTCGTACTTTGGATGTTCCAGGTTCCGATCATTAATGGGTGTTTGCAGCTGTTTATTCTCATTTTGAGTGGTGCCACACCAGCAAATGAAGGTCCAAGAGGCTTGGCTCCATCTACGTCATTAATGTTGACTCTACTCTGAGGAGATAGCTCTTCCCCTGTTGTCTTTTAAGTGTCTTCCAACCTGAGGGACTAAACTTCTAGCACTATATCAGAGAAAGTTTTGCTGCTATTCAAGGGGTTTTGGTGGCTACTTCTTTTCAGAAGTAGACCGCAGGGCCCTTTTTCCTAGTCTCTCTTAGTCTGGAAGCTCAGCTGAAACTTATCTCCCATGGGTTACCCTGCTGGTATCTGAAAACTGGCAGCATTGCTTCCAGCATCACAGTAACAGGCAAGCCCCCACAGTATGACAAACTGACAGACACTCGGGGGATAATAATGATAGAAATAATAAAAAGGACAAAATAACAGAGTTGGGGAGGATGTGTAGATATTTCTGGTGGCAATATAAAGTGGAAGAAGAACTCTCTTTATGTGTTGGGGCCAGAGTTGAGGAAATCTGAACACAAACCCCCCAGGTAGGTCACTGGGAGTGATGTTATGTTAGGCCATTTATACTTCCACCCCTCGATTTCTAGAGCCAGATATTCTATATGTTGGGAATGCAGAACATTATGATTGTCATTAATTTACAGCATATACTAAATCAAATCCAAACTTGTTGACATGAGGTCGATTCCAACTGCTAGTGACTTTATATGACAGGGTAGAGCTATCCCATACGGTTTCCAAAGCTGTAATCTTTACAGAAACAGACTGCCCCATTTTTCTTCTGCAGAGCAGCTGATGGGTTTGAATCACCAACGTTTTGATTAGCAACTGATCTCTTAACCACCGTACCACCAGGGCTTCTTCGGTGTATACAGCATCCTGAAAATTAGGTAGTCATAACTGCCTATGTATTCAAATGTTGTAGTATGTATGACGATTATCTTTAAAATTAATTACTTTCCCATACTACCACTATTTTTTCTTTTAATTCTCCCATACTCCAAATTGACTTTGGGCTGTGCTTTATCTCTCCCCTTCCCTTTCCTGATAAACTTTTGCAAAATAGGTCTTTACCTGCCACCTACATTTCTTCAATACACAGCCATTCTTCAACCACCCCACTTGAATTATTTCTGATCCTGCCCCTTTATTTAGACAGCCAGGAAGTAAACAGAGCCCTCTCTAAGATGAACAAAGTTTTCACATCACTAAGTGCAACTCAAGGGATATTTTTCCGTCCTTGTCTTATTAGTTCTTTAACAGCATTAAAACTATTGACCAGCTTCCTTTCTTCAGATAGAACCTGTTTGCCTCCATAACCTTGAGGACACCAAGTGTTGCACAAAATCGCTGAATATTCTTTAAGGCAAACACTTCCTAAGGTGGGATTTCACACTGAGAAGGATGGTTCCTAGTATTGGTTCTTTGCAGCAGTTAACTTTGGTTCAGGGACAGCTTGTTATTTTAAAATGAAACTAAAGACAGACAGATTTCTCCTTGGAGGAAAGAAATCCATCTCACAAACCCCTCACCGGACACTGTTGTCTACAAAGAGACAAAATTGGCAGAAAAATTTTCATCTTAAATTTTTTGGGATTGGCTGCTAACCCAAAGCTGAATCCACCAGCTGCTCCTTAGAAACCCTCTGAGGCAATACCACTGTGTCCTGTAAGGTCACTAGGAGTCTGAATTGACTTGAAGGCAGTGTTTTTTTTTTTTTTTTTTTTGTCTTTGTACCCATGGGAGGTGAATTGTTTAGAGAGTGAAACGACAATACAACAATTTATTTAATGAAGAGCTCTGAGATTCAACCTGGGAGACTCTGGAAACTTTAAACATGTCCTCATTGTCCTTCACCCTATAAATACTTAATCCCAGCCTTGTTGAAAACCAAATTGGGCTTCTCAGAGACAGACCATGGAGAAGAGAAACTTCTTAGCTGGTACCATCAGAAAGAGTTAGTGTGTCCCCTTCAGGGCTGGTGGAATAAGAAGGAAAAGAGGAAAAAAAGTGTGAGGCTCACCTCTCTGGTAAGGACACTGAAACCTCCCATACTTGCTTAGGAATGTGAGCTCTCTGTACTTTGAACGCACTTTAGTTTCCACTGTAGCCTGTCTTTTCCAGCTCTCATGTTTCTTCTTTGTCTTTCTGGAATCTAGAGCCTCTCTCCAAGAAGAGTTAGAAATGGCCATTGCTTGAATGTATAATTCTCTGAAGAAACTCTGACTCAACCAGCTATGGCACTTTATCTTATCTCTCTCATCAAACGTCACTTCTCCACTCTCTTCTATAAATTAGGGATAGTTGTTAGATTTCTTACATCCAGTAATTTATCCATTACCTACTCAAAGAAAATCTATTATAAGGGAGGTATTGTCTATTTTGTTCCGAAAATGTTTCAGTTTTTCTGTATATTCCCCAAGTATTTTTGCTTAAATAAAAAGTTACTGATTTCCTAATATTTCTTTAATACCCTGCCAACTTACTGATAGCACTTAAAAGTTCTCTTTGTACGCTATTTCTCCTTAGTGTCTTCAATATCATCTACAAATAGTACAATTGTTTTGGAGGTTTAGTACTCAGACCCATTTCCTTTTCTCATCTTAAATGATAAAGGAGAATGACTAAAGTGGGATTAGATTGCCTTGCCTTATTCATGAATTTAGTAGAAATATTTTAGTGTTTTAACGTAGATTATCCCGTTGACTGTGGTATTCAAACTGCCATTCCATATTGTGTTAAGACAATGGTAGGCAAAGAAAGTTACAACCTCTGCCACAGAAGTAAACATAAATTTTACCCATGAAAGAGGCACATCCAGGAATAGTACTGGATGCTCTATTTGTGGGCCTCACAAGCTCTGTCCTTCCTACACTTCATCCTCTGCTCTCTATCTCACTGACCTCTTTAATCTCTTCCATTACCAAGCTCACTGCCCCACAGGGAATTAAGCCTTCTGTTTTCTCAAACTATAGCGCTTGTCCTTTCCTTACTTTCTCTGACTTACAATTATTTACTCTTCTTCTGTCAGCGAACAGTCCTGTTTCAGAGAAGCCTTTCATACTCATTTGCACAGACTATATTATCTGTCCTCAGTGATTTTTTCTCTTTTTAATTAATTTCCATTCTTTATGCATGAATAATACTGTTTTTCTTTTTTTGAAAATATAAACATTTATTTCCAAATCTTAAGTTTGACTTTTAATTTTCCTTGGTATAATTTGTTCTATCGAAGTGTTTAATATTTTAATCTAATCTATCCGTTGTATACTTTGTAATAAACTCCACTGATGTTAGTACAACACATCCTCTTTCAAGAGCATGTACACATGAGCACACACATGCTTTGTATTTGATTTTAATGGTTGTGTGCTTTTGTTTCCTCCCTTTATTTACAGAGTCCACAAGGCCTTTCCTGTTCTTGGAAGAATCCATCTGGCAGGTGGTTTCTGCAATAGGGAGCCATAGTGATCTCCCCTAATTGGAATTGCTGCATGGAGGCCAAAAGAGGTAACAGACTTGTGTTTATAATGATCACAATTCCATCCTTGATGGCTGCCCTAGTTTAAAGGGGATATTGATAAACGATAGTTATGCAAGACAGATTTATTGTGACAATAAAAACAGAAAATCACAATTATCAAGTGTCTACTCTATCACAGGCACCATACTAGAAAAATGACATGCTTCATCTCATTTAATTCACCCGTCAGTCTCATTATGTAGGGAATACTTACTACTCTCCTTGGAGAAGTGAGTTATCTACAGCTAAGAGTGATAAGTAACTTTCTCATGGTCACATACGTAGTATGTTAGTAGAGACAAAATTCTATTCTAGGCAGGATGATTCAAACACTCATTTTTGAAATCACAGCTTTATACTGTAGCTTGGGAGAATTATATATCTAAAATAATTGTTACAGAAGGAAGAGATTAATAATAATAATTGCTATTATTAATTGGAAGGCCTGTTAGTGCAGTGGTTAAGTGCTAAGCTGTAAATTGAAAGTTAGACATTTAGAACGCACCAGCCGCTCTGCAGGAGAGAGATGTGTCAGTCTTCTTTGGCAAAAATAAAAGCCCTGGAAACCATATGGGGAAGTTCTACTCTGTCATATAAGGCTGCCTTGTGTTGGAATTGACTTGACTGCAATTTTTTTTCTTTCAGTATTATTAATTGAGAACCTCCTGTTCACAAAGACATTTATTTCTAAACCTCACAAAGAAGGTAGTAGTACTAACTAGATTTTTAAAAAAGAAAAAATAATGCACCAAGTGTTAACTGTTAAATCAGTAGGATGTGACAGGTCACATTTAAGGTATGGATTTTCAGCTCAGATGACTTTTATTCACTAACATAGAGCTACATTAATGAAGGAGGTATGGAGATTGTAATGGAAAAATACATACTTGTGAGTTCACATAACATGTATTCAATTAGCTTTGAATGGTCATATTGGTTTATGTGTATAGATTCAAGTAGGAAAATTACAACCAGTGAGTAGAAGGTAAAAAGAGAGAGTTTTTTTCTAAAATGTCTAAATAAGTATACACATTTAAAAAGGAAAAGTGCTACCTGTGACTGCGAGAGTCATTGTCTTTGGAAGGACTCAATAATGAAATACAGGTGGTGTCGTAAAGATGATGACTAGCTGAGATGGTAGTTGGGTGTTCATTGAATGTTGCTTTTACTTTCCCCAGCCCATGCACTAACTACATGGAAGTAGAAAACCAAACAAAAGTTTTTGAATTCTTCCTGCTGGGCCTCTCAGAGGATTCTGAACATCAGCCCCTCTTCTTTGGACTCTTCCTGTCCATGTACCTGGTCACTGTGCTTGGGAACCTACTCATCATACTGGCCGTCAGCTTTGACCCCCACCTCCACACCCCCATGTACTTCTTCCTCTCCAACCTGTCCTTTGTTGACATCTGTTTCATCACCACCACAGTCCCAAAGATGCTGGTGAACATCCAGACACAGAGCAAAGTCATCTCCTACATAGGATGCCTCACTCAGGTGTATTTCTTCATGATTTTTGCTGGACTGGACAATTTTATCCTGTCCTTGATGGCTTATGACCGGTTTGTGGCCATCTGTCACCCCCTGCACTATACAGTCATCATGAACCCCCAGCTCTGTGGATTCTTGGTTCTGATGTCTTGGGTCATCATTTTCTGGGCCTCTCTGCTTCATATTCTATTGATCAGACAGCTGAAATTCTGCATAGGCACTGAAATTCCACACTTCTTCTGTGAACTGGCTCAGATTATCAAATCAGCCTGTTCTGATACCCTCATCATTAACATCTTCTTGTATGTGTTGACTGTCCTGCTAGCTGTGTTTCCGCTATTAGGGATCCTCTTCTCTTACTCTCAGATTGTCTCGTCTTTAATGAGCATGTCCTCTGCTGGGGGAAAGTATAAGGCATTTTCCACCTGTGGGTCTCACCTGTCCGTGGTCTCCTTGTTCTATGGAACAAGCCTTGGGGTTGGCCTCAGTTCTACTGTGATCCATTCTTCCCAGAGAGTCTCTATTGCCTCAGTGATGTACACTGTGGTCACACCCATGCTGAACCCCTTCATATACAGCCTAAGGAATAAAGACATGAAGGGAGCCCTGGGAAGGATGCTTCGTAGAGCAGCCTCTTAACCATGATGATGGCCACTGGCCTCAGGGCTAAATGGGCATCAAGGTCCCCAAAGACAAACATTGTGAATTTAAATATCCTGATTCTTTTTTCTTCCTGAAAAAACATGCATCATTTCTTCCAATTCCAAAGCAATTATGATTTGGTTTCTGCTTGTTATTGTATCATTTTTCCTCAAGTCTCTCCTAAGTGAATCCTTTTGACTCTTCTTTCCTCTGTGCTGTCCTTAAGTTCTTTCTTTGGTCAGCTTTCTTAGAGCTATTCCTGAAAATTCCAACCTTAGATTTGCTGCATTAATATTGTTAAGTGCAGATGTGGTTTCCCAAAAGGTTAGTCTCTCAAACAATATCTTTCACCTTCATTTGGTTATGTGCATGTTTTTCTGTGAAAGAAAGAAAATTAAAATCACACAACAGCCATAACCAAATGCTTGCCACATCTGGACTGTGCTGGTTGTTTTACACATATGATTTCATTTAACCCTGATAATATTTCTTTGAGATATATTTTCATTCACCCTAGTTTTCAGAGGAAGAGTCTGAGATTGGGATGGATCGAAACCTTGCAAACTTTCATTGAGTTAATACTCTTAGTTTAGGTATCTTACTTTTCATAAGAACAATGATGGGATTTTGAACTTCAAGGATGGGAATCTAGATTTCATAGACGGTTTTTTCAGAAGATTCATAGTAATATACTGCATTGGATAATATGAGACTTAGATTCATTCTTTTTGGTCCGTCCTTGCTTCTTTTCTTTCCCCTTTCTTTCTTCTTCTTTACTTTCTTCCTTTCCTTATTTTATTTTACTTTTATGTCTCATCTTCGCAGCTTTAAGATATATTCCCCAGGATCCTAAAACATGTAGTAATGAAATAGAAGTTGTTCCCCAACATGTTTTAATTTTTTGGGACTCCCTGAAGGTGTCACCAGAATGGTAGTTACACACCTGTGGAATATATTCAGAACTTCATTTTTTGCGTAGATTATTGGTAGAATTGAGTCTGTTCAGTGAAAGGTAGAGTAGCAGATGCTGTCAATCAATGCTCCACCTACATTCCTTGGGGTTGTCTCACCATCTATATTGCACAGCAGTCTGACTGCTGATGGATAGCACCAGCTGGAACCTACTTTGTCAAATGCATGGTGGCAGAAGTGACCCAGAATTAGGTATCTCCAGGGGCAGCCTTCATTGAGAGGTGTATGATATACCTCTTTACTTGGGCGGAATTCTGAGATGGGGGTTTTGCACATTTTCCAGAACTTCCCAGGATGAAACTTTGCTCATTCACTGTGGTAGCTGACTCAATGCAAGCTTTATCAGATGTATTTAATTCCTTTTGTCACTTCTCTCCCATCCATATTCCTTGCTCTTTTATGTAAATTTCTTGCTCTTGAATCCTTGTCTCAGTGTCTGCTTTTGTGGATACCAAAACTAAGAAAGCTGATAAAGACTATGAAGGATATTAAGGGAGTCATGAAAGGAACTGGGGACTTTGGGGCCAAAACAAAACTCAGAAGAAACAATGTACTAAAAAATGATAGTTCATTAGTGAGAAAAACTTGTTCGCTGTGACTTCATTTCACTTCCATGCCATTCAGTTTAATCAAATATGCATTTATTTTCCACTATGTAAAAAGTAAGAAGGAGACCAGTGAGGCATAAAAAAAGAGAAAAGATTTCAATTCAGAGTAGTAAGAATAATCATATTGGTGTATACTAGAAACGGTTGTAAACAGATTCCAGTTACTAGAAATTATCAATGCATCCTAATTGCATGTTTGATCAATTTCAGACTGCAGAATTTGGTAAAAATCTTTTATTTCTTCATCTTGGCCTTAGTGGCTGATGTGTAAATTTGAATAATAGTCACGTTAACTGGTCTTCCTTGTAGGCTTATGGATTGTATTCTATCACAAAGAGCATTGTACTTCAGGATAGATCTTGAGATGTTCTTTTTGACGATGAATGCAATGCCATTTCTCTTCAAGTTGTCATTCTCAAAAGTAGACCATATGATTGTCCTATTCAAAATGGCCAATACCAGTCCAGTTCAGTTCATTAATGCCTAGTATATCAATGTTTATGCATTCCATTTCTTTTTTGATGGTTTCCAATTTTCCTTGATTTGTACTTTGGACATTCCAGGTTCTGATAATTAAAGGATGTTTGCACCTGTTTCTTCTCATTTTGAGTCATGTCACATCAGCAAATGAAGGTCCTAAAAGCTTGGCTCCATCTACATCATTAACGTCGACTCTACTCTGAGGAGATAGCTCTTCCCTTGTTGTCTTTTAAGCGCCTTCCAACATGAGGGACTCAACTTCTGGCACTGTATTAGACAAAGTTCCGCTGCTACTCAAAAGGTTTTCAGTGGCTACTTCTTTTCAGAAGTAGACTATCAGGCCCTTCTTCCTAGTCTCTCTTAATCTGGAAGCTCAGCTGAAATTTATCTGCCATGGGTTACCCTGCTGGTATTTGAAAACTGGCAGCATTGCTTCCAGCATCACAGTAACAGGCAAGCCCCTACAGTATGACAAACTGACAGACTCTTGTGGGTTAATAATGATAGAAATAATAAAAAAGATAAAATAACAGAGTTGGTGAGGATGTATAGATACTTCTGGTGGCAGTATAAAGTGGAAGTAGAACTCTCTTTGTGTGTCGGTGCCAGAGTTGAGGAAATCTGAACACAAACTCCCCAGGTGGGTCACTGGGAGTGATGTTATGTTAGGCCATTTATACTTCCACCTCTTGATTTCTGGAGCCAGGTATTCTACATGTTGAGAACACAGAACATTATGATTGTCATTAATTTACAGCATATACTAAGTCAAATCCAAACTTGTTGACATCAGGTCGATTCCAACTCTTAGTGACCCTATAGGACACAACAGAACTGTCCCATAGGGTTTCTGAGGCTGTAATATTTACAGAAGCAGACTGACACATTTTTCTTCTGCAGAGCGTCTGATGGGTTCAAATCACCAACCTTTTGATTAGCAGCTGCTCTCTTATCAACTGTACCACCAGGGCTTCTTCAGTGTATACACCATGCTGAAAATTAGGTAGTCGTAACTGCCCATGTATTCAAATGTGGCACTATATATGATGATTATGTTTAAAATTAATCATCTTCCCATACTACCACTATTTTTTTTTTAATTCTCCTGAACTCCATATTGACTGTAGGCTATGCTTTATCTCTCTCCTTCCCTTTCCTTACAAACTTTTGCAAAATAGGTCTTTACCTGCCACCTACATTTCTTCAAGACTCAATCAGTCTTCAAGCACCCCGCCTGAATTATTTCTGACTCTGCCCCTTTATTTAGAGAGTCAGGAAATAAATGGAGCCCTCTCTAAGATCAATGAAGTTTTCTTGTCACTAAGTGCATGTCAAGGGATATTTTTCAGTCCTTGTCTTATCAGTTCCTTAAGAGCATTAAGTCTATTGACCAAGTTGCTTTTCTTCAGATAGAACCTGTTTGCCTCCATAACTTTGAGGACACCAAGTGTTCCATAAATCACCAAATGTTCTTTAAGGCAAACACTTCCCAAGGCGGGATTTCACTCGAAGAAAGAAGGTTCCTAGTATTGGTTCTTTGTAGCAGTTAACTTTTGTTAAGGGACAGCTTGTTTCTTTAAAATGAAACTAAAGATAGAGAAATTTCTCCCTGGAGGAAATAAATCCATCTCACAAACCCCTCACCGGACACTGCTGCCTACAAAGAGACAAAATTGGCAGAAAGATGTTCATTTTATGTTTTTTGAGATTGGCTGTTAATCCAAAGGTCCAATCCACCAGCTGCTCCTTGGAAGCCCTCCGAGGCAATATCATTCTGTCTTATAAGGTCGCTAGGAGTCTGAATCGACTTGAAGGCAATGTTTTTTTTTTTTTTTTTTGTACCCATGGGAGGTGAATTGTTTGGACAGCAAAAGAAATATAGAACAATTTATTTAATGAAGAGCTCTGAGATTCAACCTGGGAGACTCTGGAAACTTTAAACATGTCCTCATTGTCCTTCACCCTATAAATACTTAATCCCAGCCTTGTTGAAAACCAAATTGGGCTTCTCAGAGACAGACCATGGAGAAGAGAAACTTCTTAGCTGGTACCATCAGAAAGAGTTAGTGTGTCCCCTTCAGGGCTGGTGGAATAAGAAGGAAAAGAGGAAAAAAAGTGTGAGGCTCACCTCTCTGGTAAGGACACTGAAACCTCCCATACTTGCTTAGGAATGTGAGCTCTCTGTACTTTGAACGCACTTTAGTTTCCACTGTAGCCTGTCTTTTCCAGCTCTCATGTTTCTTCTTTGTCTTTCTGGAATCTAGAGCCTCTCTCCAAGAAGAATTAGAAATGGCCATTGCTTGAATGTATAATTCTCTGAAGAAACTCTGACTCAACCAGCTATGACACTTTATCTTATCTCTCTCATCAAACATCCTTTCTCCAATCTCTTTTACAAGTTATGGATTGCTGTTAGATTTCTTACATCCAGTAATTTATCCATTACCTACTCAAAGAAAATCTATTATAAGGGAGGTATTGTCTATTTTGTTCTGAATATGTTTCAAGTTTTCTGTATATTCCCTAAGTATTTTTGCTTAAATAAAATGTTACTGGTTTCCTAATATTTCTTTAATACCCTGCCAACTTACTGATAGCACTTAAAAGTTCTATTTGTATGCTATTTCTCTTTAGTGTCTTCAATATCACCTACAAATAGTGTAATTGTTTTGGAGGTTTAGTACTCAGACCCATTTCCTTTTCTCATCTTAAATGATAAAGGAGAATGACTAAAGTGGGATTAGATTGCCTTGCCTTATTCATGAATTTAGTAGAAATATTTTAGTGTTTTAACGTAGATTATCCCGTTGACTGTGGTATTCAAACTGCCATTCCATATTGTGTTAAGACAATGGTAGGCAAAGAAAGTTACAACCTCTGCCACAGAAGTAAACATAAATTTTACCCATGAAAGAGGCACATCCAGGAATAGTACTGGATGCTCTATTTGTGGGCCTCACAAGCTCTGTCCTTCCTACACTTCATCCTCTGCTCTCTATCTCACTGACCTCTTTATTCTCTTCCATTACCAAGCTCACTGCCCCACAGGGAATTAAACCTTCTGTTTTCTCAATCTATACTGCTTGTCCTTTCCTTACTTTCTCTGACTTACAATTATCTATTCTTTTCCTGTCAGTGAAAAGTCCTGTTTCAGAGAAGCCTTTCCTACTCATCTGCCCAGACTGAATTATCTGCCCTCAGTGATTTTTTTCTCTTTTTAATTAATTTCCATTCTTTATGCATGAATAATACTATTTTACCTTTTTGGAAAATGTTAACATTTATTTTCAAATCTTAAGTTTGACTTTTAATTTTCTTTGGTATAATTTGCTCTATAGAAGTGTTTAATATTTTAATCTAAGCTATCCATTGTACACTTTGTAATGAACCCCACTGATGTTAGTACAACACATCCTCTTTCAAGAGCATGTACACATGAGCACACACATGCTTTGCATTTGATTTTAATGTTTGTGTGCTTTTGTTTTCTCCCTTTATTTACAGAGTCCACATGGCCTTTGCTGTTCTTGGAAGAATCCATCTGGCAGGTGGTTTCTGCAATAGGGAGCCATAGTGATCTCCCCTAATTGGAATTGCTGCATGGAGGCCAAAAGAGGTAACAGACTTGTGTTTATAATGATCACAATTCCATCCTTGATGGCTGCCCTAGTTTAAAGGGGATATTGATAAATGATAGATATGCAAGACAGATTTATTGTGACAATAAAAACAGAAAATCACAATTATCAAGTGTCTACTCTATCACAGGCACCATACTAGAAAAATGACATGCTTCATCTCATTTAATTCACTCATCAATCTCATTATGTAGGGAATACTTATAGCTCTCCTTGGAGAAGTGAGTTATCTACAGCTAAGAGTGATAAGTAACTTTCTCATGGTCACATAGGTAGTAAGTTGGTAGAGCCAAAATTCTGTTCCAGGCAGTATGATTCAAACACTGATTTTTAAAATCACAGCTTTATACTGTAGCTTGGGAGAATTATATATCTAAAATATTGTCATAAAAGGAACATAATAATAATAATGGTTATTATTAGTTGGTACTCCTTTTAGCACAGTGGTTAAGCGCTAAGCTGCTAATCGAAAGTTAGGCAGCTGGAACCCACCAGCCACTCTGTGGGAGAAAGATGAGGCACTCTTCTTCCATAAAGATAACAGCCTTGCAAACCCTACGGAGAAGTTGTACTCTGTCACATAGGGTTGCATTTCATTAGAATAGACTGAACAGCAATGGGTTGTGTTTTTTTTTTGGCATTATTAATTGAGATCATCCTGTTCACAAAGGCATTTATTTCTAAACCTCAAAAAGAAGATAATAGTATTAACTCGATTTTTAAAACAGAAAAAAAAGGCACCAACAGTTAACTGTCCAATCAGTAGGATGTGATAGGTCACATTTAAGACATGATTTTCAACTCAGATGATCTTTATTCCACTGACATAGAGCTATCAGAAAGAAGGGGGTATGGGGATTGTCACAGAAAGTACATACCTGAGAGTTTATACAGCATGTTTTCAATTAGCTTGGAACGGTCATGTCAAAGAAGAAATTGGTTTATGTGTATAGATTTAAGTAGGAAAATTAGGACTAGCGCAAGAAAGCTAAAAAGAGAGAGATTTTTGCTAAAGTGTCTAAATAATTATATACATTTAAAATACAAAAGTGCTACCTGTGACTGAGAGAGTCCCTGTTACTGGAAGGATGCATATACAAAATACAGGTGGTGCTGTAAATCTGATGAGTAGCTGAGATGTTAGTTGGCTGTTCATTGAATGTTGTTTTTACTTTCTCCAGCCTACACACTAGTTAAATGGAAGCAGGAAACCAAACAAAATTTTTAGAATTCTTCCTGATGGGCCTCTCAGAGGATTCTGAACTTCAGCCCCTCTTCTTTGGACTCTTCCTGTCCATGTACCTGGTCGCTATACTTGGGAACCTGTTCATCATTCTGGCTGTCAGCTCTGACACCCACCTCCATAGCCCCATGTACTTCTTCCTCTCCAACCTGTCCTATGTTGACATCTGTTTCATCACCACCACGGTCCCAAAGATGCTGGTGAACATTCAGACACAGAGCAAAGTCATCTCCTATACAGGATGCCTCACTCAGGTGTATTTTTTCATAATTTTTTCTGGACTGGACAATTTTATCCTGTCCTTGATGGCTTATGACCGGTTTGTGGCCATCTGTCACCCCCTGCACTATACAGTCATCATGAAGCCCCAGCTCTGTGTCTTGTTGGTTTTGATGTCTTGGGCCATCATTTTCTGGGCCTCTCTGCTTCATATTCTACTGATAACACAGTTGAAATTCTGTATAGGCACTGAAATTCCGCATTTCTTCTGTGAACTGGCTCAGGTTATCAAATTGGCCTGTTCGGATACCATCATCAATAACATCTTTTTATATGTGGCAACTGTCCTGCTGGGTGTGTTTCCTCTCTCAGGGGTCCTCTTCTCTTATTCTCAGATTGTCTACTCATTAATGAGCATGTCCTCTTCTGGGGGAAAATATAAGGCATTTTCCACCTGTGGGTCTCACCTCTCTGTGGTCGCCTTGTTCTATGGAACAGCCCTTGGGGTCTGCCTCAATTCTACTGTGATCCATGCTTCCCAGAGAAGCTCTATTGCCTCAGTGATGTAGACTGTGGTCACACCCATGCTGAACCCCTTCATATACAGCCTAAGGAATAAGGATATGAAGGGAGCCCTGAGAAGGCTCCTCTGTAGAGCAGCCTCTTGTCCACGATGATGGCCACTGGCCTCAGGGCTAAATGGTACTCATGGTCCGCAAAGCCAAATATCATGAATTTAAATATCCTGATTCTTTTTTCTTCCTCAAAAGACATGCATCATTTCTTCCAATCTCAAAGTAACTATGATTTGCTTTCTACTTGTTATTTTACCACTTTTCGTCAACTCTTTCCTAAGTAAATCCTTTTAACTCTTTTTTCCTATATGCTGTCCATGATGTTCCTTCTTTGGTCAGCTTTCTTAGAGCCATTCCTGAAAATTCTAGGCTTAGATTTGCTTCATTAATCTTGTTATGAGCAGGCGTGATTTCCCCAAGGGTTAATCTCCCAAACCTTGAGTCTTTCACCTTAATTTGGTTATGTGTATGTTTTTCCCTGAAAGAAATAAAATTAAAATCATACAACAGGCATAACCAACTGCTTATCACATCTGGACTGTGCTTATTGCTTTACACGTATGATTTTACCTAACCATGACAGTATTTCTTCAAGATATGTTTTCATTCACCCCTTTTTTCAGAGGAAGATTCTGAGATTGGGATGGATTCACACCCAGCAAACTATCATCGAGTTAATACTCCTAATTTTGCTACCCTACTTTTTATAAGAACCATAATGGGGTTGTCAAGTTCAAGTGTGGGAATCTAGTTTTGATAGATGGTTTTTTCAGATGATTCATAGCAATATACTGCCTTGGAAAGTATGAGATTCATTCTTTGTGGTCATTTCTTGCTTCTTCCTTTCTTTTCCCTTTCTTCTTCTTTACTTTCTCCCTTTTCTTATTTTATTTTTCTTTTATGTCTCATTGTTGCAGTATTAAGATATGTTCCCCAGGATCCTAAAACATATAGTAAGGGATACAATCGAAGAAGAGTTGTTCCCTCACACGGTTTAATTTTTTTGGACTCTCTGGGGGTGTCATCAGGAATGGTAATGACACACTTGTGGAATACATTCAGAACTTCACTTTTTGAGAAGATTATTGGTAGAATTGATTCTGTCTAGTGAATGGTGGAGTAGTAGATGCTTTCAATCAGTGGGCCACCTACATTCCCTGGGATCGTCTCACCATCTCTATTGCACATCTGTCTGACTGCCAATGGACTGCACCAGCTGGAACCTAATTTGTCATACGCATGGTGGCAGAAATGACCCAGAATCATGAATCTCCTGGGGTAGCCTTCATTGAGAGGTGTGGGGTATACCATCTCTACTTGGTGGTAATTCTGAGATGTGGGTTTTGCACATTTTTCAAAATTTTCCCAGGATGAAAACTCTCCTCCTTTACTGTGGTAGCTTACTTAATGCAAGCTTTATGGGATGTATTTTCCTCCCTGTGTCACTTTTCTTCTCTCCCATCTATTTCCTTTGTTCCTTCAAGTAAATCGATTGCACTTGAATCCTGGTCTCAGTGAGTGCTTGTGTGGGAAGGAAAACTAAGATAGTTGATAAAGACTGTGACGGATATTAAAGGAGTCATGAAAGGAACTGGGGACTTTGGGGCCAAAACAAAACTCCAAAGAAACAATTTACTAAAAAATCATAATTTGTTAGTGAGAAAAGACTTGTTTGATATGGCTTCAATTCACTTTGATTCCATGAAGTTTAATCAAATGTGTATTTATTGTCTGCTATGTACAAAAAAAAAAAAATTTTTTTTTTTTATGCACAAAGTGAAGAAAAGACCAGAGAGGTATAAAAAAAGGAAACAAAGAAGATTTCAATTCTGAGTAGTAAGCATAATCATACTGATAGTTACTAGAATCTGTTATAAACAAAAGTATTTTCAACTCACCTTGTATAAGCTTTCTCAAAAATTATTTTTAAAGCTTTATTGATGTATGATTTGCATACCATGAAATCAACCCATTGTTTAATCCAATGTTGTTGTTGATGTTAGGTGCCTGGAATCGGTTCCTACTCATAGCCACCCGATGTACCACAGAATGAAACACTGCCCAGTCATGTGCCATCCTCACAATTGTTGTTATGCTTGAGCCTATTGTTGCAGCCACTGTGTCATTCCATCTTGTTGAGGGTCTTCCTCTTTTCCACTGACCTTGTACTTTACCAAGCATGATGTCCTTCTCCAGGGACTGTTCCCTCCTGACAACACGTTCAAAGTATGTAAGATGAAGTCTCGCTAGCCTTGCTTCTAAGGAGCGTTCTGGTTGTACTTCTTGCAAGACAGATTTGTTCGTTCTTTTGGCAGTCCATGGTATATTCAATATTCTTCACCAACTCCACAGTTCAAAGGCATCAATTCTTCTTCATTCTTCCTTATTCATTGTGCACCTTTCACATGCATATGAGATGATTGAAAATACCATGGCTTGGGTCAGGTGCATCTTAGTCTTCAGGTAACATCTTTGCTTTTCAACACTGTAAAGAGGTCCTTTGCAGCAGATTCACCCGATGCAATGAGTCTTTTGATTTCTCCTCTGGTGCTTCCATGGAAGTTGATTGCGATCCAAGTAAAATAAAATCCTTAACAACTTCAGTCTCTTCTCTGCTTATCATGATGTGGCTTATTGGTACAGTTGTGAGAATTTTTGTTTTCTTTATGTTGAGCTATAATCCATACCGAAGGCTGTGGTCTTTGATCTTCATTAGTAAGTGCTTCAAGTCCTCTTACTTTTATCAAGCAGAGTTGTGTCATCTGCATAACACATGTTGTTAATGAGTCTTCCTTTATTATTATTTTTTTTTAATCCTAATGCCCCATTCTTCTTTATATACTTCAGCTTCTCAGATTATTTGCTCAGCATACTGATTGAATAGGTATGGTGAAAGGATACAATGCAATGGTTTAAGTAAATTTATTGAGTTGTACTATCATCACCCCAATCCAGTTTTAGAGGGTCATGTACTACAAAGACAGAGACATTTGTGGTCAGAAGAATCTTAGATTGTGTTGAATATGCGGCATCCCAATGACATAGAAGTCAGGCAGTGCTCCAGGTCCATAAATATTTTAGAAAGCAATATTGTATATTTTTTTCTAGTCTTCTCCAGTAATGACCTCCTTTCCAAAACTGTATAGGAAACATGTAGATAAGGAGAATGCCCTCATGCTCTATCTTCTTTTATATTGAATGATTGATTAAAACAACCCCAGGAGTTCTGAATTTATCCTGTAAGACATATCCTTATCATTGGGATGGCACCCTAATAGTATTTGGAAAAAATTAGCCTATTCGTAAACATTTAATTAGAGTAGGAAGAATATCTGTCCTGTTTGTTTTATTTTCAATCTCTTTCAGCCTTAGGCTTCCAGGAGATTTACTAATACATTCATTTTATAGAAGCAATGTTTGTTGAGAATCTACTGTGTTTTATGTGCTGGGGATAAAGTCATGAAGAAAAAATAGTTGCTGTTCTTATATAGCCTACATTCCAGTGGAGAAGAAAGAAAATGAACAAGTGAACCAACAAAAATATTTGAATTGTGGAAAGTGATATGAAAAAAATAAGAAGCACCAAATGATGGCAAAAGACTGTGAGATTTATTTTTGGATAATATTTTCAATGCCATGACAAAATAATAGAAAATGGCTGGGATGTTATAGATAATATTTTTAATATTATTTCTTAACATTCTAGACCCAGGTTTCTCAACCTCAACACTACTGACATCTTGGGTTGAATAATTCATTGGTGGGTGTCTTAAGACAGCTTCTCCAGAGAAGCAAAACCAATAAAGGATATAAATATATGTATATAGAGAGATTTATATCAAGGAAATGACCCACGAGGTTATAGAGGCTGTAATGTCCCAAGTCTGTGGGTGGATTAGAGGCTTCTCCTGATTCACATAGCTGCAGGGACTGGCAAAACCAAGGTCAACAGGTTGGACAGCGGGCTGTTGCTCACAGGCTGTAAAGTTCGATGAATCCCAAGATCTGCAGGCAAGACCGGAGGTAAGCTGGTAGCTCAAGTCCCAAGAATCTGAGGTCAGATATTTAGGAGTTAGTTGCAGGATCCAGAATGAGTAAAAGCTCCTGTGGGCTGCCAGAACATCTGCCCACACTTCATGCAGGCCACATGGCCAGGGAAACTCCCCTTCAACTGACTGGCTACTCACAACTGTTCCAATCACGGGCATGAACACAAATCAAATCTCAATAGGGAAGTGACCGCAACAGCACATGACTGCCAGACACCGAGAATCATGGCCCCTCCAAGTTGACAGACAACCTTAACCATCACAGTCTACCCCTTGTCAACTTGGCACCTGTACACATGTCCTTAAACCATACATAATCTCTGAATAAAGACAATTATAAAGTCAAACGTGCACCTAGCATGATACAATGAACACACATACGACCAAAGAAGCACTAGCCCTGTTTACCTCTTATATGTTATAAATGAAAAAAACAAAAATATTTGATGCACACATAAAAAACAGTAATATGCAGAACAATTACAGTCACTGTTTCTGCAACTGATCACATGGCCATAACTGGTATTGAGAACTAGAGTCTTCCACCATCCAGGACCCATTCTGTGTTCACTTTGCTCTTAACAAGTACCTTAGCTAGTCAGGGTTCTTTGCTGATGGGGTGACCCAAACCTTCATTCCTGAAGGGTGTGGGCCATTAGTAGGCTTGTTGAAATTGGGTTGCTGTAGTTTTCCATTGACTTTAAAAACCAGGCATGGTAGTACTAAGAAATGCCCTAAGGGAGCTGCTGCATACCAGACATAGTCTTCTTACCTCCATTATGTAATATCAACCTGATTTTCTCTTGGTAATTAGGATCAGTCACACCAGCCAGTATAGTAACCCCCTTCTTTGCCTGTTGATCCACAGGAATAAGGACCCCAAAGTGGCCAGGTGGCATTCTTAGCTTCCAGTTCAATGGAATCAGTGTTGTGTCTCCAGGTGGGAGCATTCCTCCCTTTGGAACTAAGACCTCTACACCTGCAGAGCATAAGGTCTTAGGGAGAGGAAGTAAAAATCTTATGAGTGTGTCACTAGGGGCAATAATGAGTGGTGCCACTCCCATTTCTACCCCTTGATTCCTGGACCCATGAATCCTGGCCATGGGAGATACAGCACCACATACTGGACACTGGTTTAGAGCATATACAGCCTCCTGGAGAACATTGCCCCAACCCTGTAAGGTATTGACACCAAGCTGTTGCCGTAATTGTGTCTTTAGGAGGCCATTTCATCGTTCTATCAAGCTGGCTTCTTCAGGATGGTGGCGAACATAGTAAGACCAGTGAATTCCATGAACATGGGCAAACTTCTGCACTTCATTTGCTGCGAAGTGTGTCCCTTGATCTGAGGCAATGCTATGAAGGATACCATGATGGTGCATAATGCATTCTGTAAGTTCATGGATGATAGTTTTGACAGAAGTATTGCATTCAGGGAAGGCAAATCCATATCCTGAGTAGGTGTCTATTCCAGTAAGAAAAAATGCTGCCCTTTCCACAATGGAAGTGCACCAATGTAATTAACTTGCCACCAGTTTGCTGGCTGATCAACTTGAGGGATGGTGCCATATCAGGGACTCAGTGTTGGTGTCTGCTGCTGGCAGATTGAGCACTAAGCAGTGGCTATAGCCAAGTCAGCCTTGGTGAGTGGAAGTCCATGTTGCAGGGTCCATGCATAACCTCCATCCCTGCCACCAGGGCTACTTTGTTCATGAGGCCATTGAGCAATGATGGGAGTATCTGGGGAAAGAGGATGACTGATTTCCACAGAACAAGTCATCCTAATCACTGGATTGTTAAAATCTTCCTCTGCTGAGCTCACCCTTTGTGACACATGAGACACAAATATCTTCACTTCTTTGGCCCATTCAGAGAGGTCTATCCACATACATCTTCCCCATAGATAAGCAAAACCCAAACCAAACCCAGTGCCGTCGAGTCGATTCCGACTCATAGCGACCCTATAGGACAGAGTAGAACTGCCCCATAGAGTTTCCAAGGAGTGCCTAGTAGATTCGAACTGCTGACCCTTTGGTTAGCAGCCATAGCACTTAACCACTACGCCACCTGGGTTTCCTCCCCGTAGATACTTGTGTCCAATTTTCCAGTCATGTTTTTTCCAAGTTCCTGACCATCCAGCAAAACCATTGGCCACAGCCCGTGAATCACTATAAAATCGCAAATCTGGCCATTTCTCCTTCCAAGCCAAGTGAACACCCAGGTGTACTAATTAAAGCTCTGCCCATTGGGAGGATTTCCCTACACTACTGTCCTTCAGGGAGGTCCCAGAAAGGGGCTGTAGTGCTGCTGTTGTCCACTTTCTAGTGGTGACCGAATATCGCGCAGAGCCATCTGTAAACCAAGCATGAGTTTTCTCTTGCTCAGTCAACTGGTCATAAAGAACTCCCCATGAGGCCACAGGCACAGACTGGGAAATGGAAGGTAATGTGACAGGAGTGGAAACCATGGGTATTTGGGCCACTTCCTCGTGTAATTTGGTTGTGCCTTCAGGTCCTGCTCAGGCCCAATCTAGTATGTACCACTTACATTTATTGATGGAGTGCTGCTGTGCATGTCTAACTTTATGACTTTTGTGTGTCAGACAACACCTAGTTCATAAGGGGCAGCTCAGGCTGCATGGTGACTTGGTGTCCCATAGTTAAGCATTCAGTCTCTACTGAGGCCCAGTAATAAGCCAAAAGCTGTTTATTAAAAGGACAGTAGTTATCTGCAGAGGATGGCAGGGCTTTGCTTCAAAATCCTAAGGGTCTGCACTGTAATTCACCAGCAGCGGTCTATCAAAGACTCCAAACAGCTTCTCTTTCTGCCATCGTCACTTCAAGCACCATTGGATCGGCCAGATCATATGGCTCAAGTAGCAGAGAAGCTTGCACAGCATCCTGAACCTGTTGTAGTACCTTCTCATGTTCTGGGCACCAATCAAAACTAACAGCTTTATGAGTCACTCAATAAATAGACTGGAGTAGCACACCCAAATGAAGAATATGCTGTTCCAAAATTTAAAGAAGCCCACTAGGTGTTGTGCATCCTTTTTAGTTCTGGGAGAAGCCACATACAAAAAACTTTTCTTCACTTTAGAAGGAATATCTCGATATTCCTCATACCACTGGACCCCTGATAATTTCACTGAGGTGGAAGGTGCCTGAATTCTTGTGGAATTAATTTCCATACCCTAGCACACAAATGTTTTATTAATAAGTCCAGAGTCATTGACACTTCTTCCTTGCTAGGTCCAATCAGCACAATGTCATCAATGTCATGGACCAGTGTGACATCTTGTGGAAGCGAAAGTTGATTAAGCTTCCTGTGGACTAAATTATGATGCAGGGCTGGAGACCTGATGTAGCTGTGAGATAGGCAACTGAAGGTGTATTTTTGGCCTTGCCAGTTAAAGGCAAACTGCTTCTGATGGTCCTTAAAAACAGGTATGGAGAAAAAGGTATTAGTCAGATCAATAGCTACACACCAGGTATCAGGAGATGTATTAATTTGCTCAAGCAATGAGACTATATCTGGAATAGCAGCTAAAATTGAAGTCAACACCTGGATAAGTATCTAATAATCCACTGTCATTCTCTGAGATCCATCTGTCTTTTGTACAAACCAAATAGGCAAGTTGAATGTGAATGTGGTGGGAATCACCGCCCCTGCATCCTTCAAGTCCTTAATGGTGGCATTAATGTCTGCAATCCCTCCAGGAATGTGGCATTGCTTTTGGTTTATTGTTTTCCCAGGTAGTGGCAGGTCTAATGGCTCCCATTTGGCTTCTCCTACCGTAATAGCCCTTACTGCATCTGTCAGAAATCCAATGTGGCAGTTCTGCTAATTGCTGAGTGTATCTATTCCAGTTATGCATTCTTGAACTGGGGAAATCACTACAGGATGGGTTCAGGGACCCACAGAACCTACTGTCAGATGGACATAAGCTAAGACTCCATTAATAACCTAACCTCCATATGCCCCCACTCTGACTGGTGGGCTACAGTGACATTTTGAGTCTCCTGGATTTAGTGTCAATTCAGAGTTATTATCAAGTAATCTCTGGAAAGTCTGATTATTTCCTTTTCCCAATCAATAGTCACTCTTGTAAAAGGCCATAGACCCCTTTGGGGAAGGCTGGGACAAAGGCTAACAGTACAAGCTTTTGACTTTGTATTGGAGACCTTCCTCAAGGGGACCCAGCCTCTCCTTCAGTCAAGGGGTTGTGGGTTTGTAAACTCTCTCAAGTGTGGGAATTGATTGAACGGCGATGACTCTCTATTCTGGTGATTTGAGTTAGACTGCTGTTCACTTGACCTAGAATTCATCCAGTGATATAGATCAAATAAATGTTTAGTACATTTCCTATCTATCTCACTCCTTGGCCCACCATAACTACGTACCGAACACTGAAAGTTCATACAAGTCAGATTATTCTGATTACTGCTTTGACTCTGCTGGCCATTACAGTAACTCTGTCCACCTTTTCTTTATTTATTGAGTGCTGCCACTTGGCCCCTACCACCAAAGAGTCCAACCAGCCCCATTGTAATTAGGTGTCTTAATTCTGTTAGGGCAGTTCCCACTGTCACATGTGACTTACATAAAATAGCCATCACTGCAGTCTTCAAGAATGCTGGGGTTCCCTTCACAAAGTTGTTTCTCACAGCTGTGGTAAAAGGTGTGTCTTTTGCTTACTCAGTATGTGAGTTTGTGGATCTAAACTCATAAATCCACTCTAGCATGCTGATTTCCCTAAGCCTTTGGATACCTTCTACAGTACACCAAGGCAGTTCTGGCACTTCAACTTGATTTGGTGTAGGCCACCAAGTAATCCATGCTTCATTGACTCCACCAAATAAACTATTAAATCCTTTTTTAACTTCTCGAGCTGAAACACTGAATAAAGAATCTGTGCTTAGTGAACCCATATCAATTAAATCAAACTAATTCATTTTTATGTTCCTTGCACCATTATTCACAGTTTATATTCATTCCCACACATATTCCTCAGGTTTCTGTTTCTACATATTAGAAAAGTCAAGTGGTTCTTTTGGAGTGTAGCATACCTCCTCCTGGGTCACACTTTGCACTTCATCACTTGGGGCTCACTAGGGCTTAAGTCTAATTATAGGTCTAGAAGCCCAAATCAGTGGGGAAATGTTTGAGGACATTCAGCATTGTCTTGTAAAGCGTCTGCCTCAGGCAATGTCCCAAGGGATGACTCAACATGGGTGCCTTAGGTGCAGCTGGGTTAATCTCAATAGCTGGAAGCGGAGGGGCTAATTGTTCTGTTGAAAGGAGTGATTGAGCAGAACTTACGGGCTCAGTGTCTCCAGCGTCTTGATTATCTGCCCATATATCCCCATTCCAGGAATCAGGATCCCATTTCTTCCCAATCAATGCTCTCACTTTAACTTCAGACAGCTCTCAAGGTTGGCAGTTGAATTGGTGTTGCAATTCAGCCACTCTTACAATACGACTCTGCATTTGGTTTTTGGCAATATCAGCTCTGTTACTACAAGAAATAGGGCTTTCTTTCAAAGCACAAGTGGAAACTTTAAGGTCATTTATGCAAATGTTCAGCTTTGACTCCGACACCCTAAGCTCATCTCTTTCACCAGTTTGTTTAGCAAAAGCGGGACCAACCACCCAGCTTTCTTGTGCTTCTCATTATGACCAAATTGTAGAAAGGTATCATGCATGCAGTCACCTAGAACCTTGCCTTTCACCAATACCTGATCTGTTATTGGTGGTGGTATTTTGCATATTTGAATTGCCATCTCATGCCATGGATTAGCAGTGCCCTCTTTGCTACTGAAAGTAGAGTCATCACATCTCTAGGAGTAATCAGACTTGAGAAGCAATTTAGAAAACTCATTCTTACAACTTTGTTTCTCTAGAAACACTCTCAGTACCAAATATCTTAGACTGTGTTCTCTAGAGAAGGAAAACCAATAAAGCGTATAAATATATAGAGAGACAGAGATTTATGTCAACAGATTTATGTCACGTAGTTGTAGATGCTGTAATCTTCCATGCCCATCGGTCAAGATAGAGGCTTCTCCTATTCACATAGCTGTAGGGACTGGCAAACCCAAGATCAGCAGGTTGGACAGCAAGGCTGTTGCTCACAGGCTGTAAATTTCGATGAATCCCAAGATTGACAGGCAAGACCACAGGCAAGCTGATAACTCAAGTCCCAAGAACCTGAGGTCAGAAGTTTAGGAGTTAGTTGCAGGATCCAGAATGAGTAAAAGCTCCTGAGGGCTGTCAGAACATCTGTCCACACTCCATGCAGGCCACATGGCCAAGGAAACTCCCCTTTGACTGACTGGCTACTCACAGCAGCTCCCGTCACAGGAGTGATCACAAATCAAATCTCAATAGAGAAGTGGCTGCAACAGCACATGAATGCCAAACACTGAGAATCATGGCACAGCCAAGTTGAAACACAGTCTTAACCATCACAGTAGGGGCCTGTCCTGTGTATGGTAGGATGTTTAACAGCATCCCTGGCCTCTAACCACTACATTCCAACACTCTATCCCCCAATTGTGAGAACTCTAAATGTGTTCAGACCTTACCAATTGTCTCCTATCAGGTAAAATAGCCCCAGTTGAGAACAACTGGCCCAGATGGTGCAGGAGTTGATGCCTTTAACATTACAGGATATAGGAAAAATAGGAAAAGCAACTATTAAGGGAGAATAAAATATCAGTTAATTATTGCAAGAGCTGAGTTAGTGGCGATTACAGAATACTTTATTGGTGCTATTATTTCAATATATCAAGGAGTGTGTGGGGTCCTGGGAGACTTCTTTAAAGGCAAATTATTACTGGAATAAGGTTCTTGCCTCTCACTGATCAAGAATGAGCAAGTAAAGCACGCAGCTTTCCACACGAGAAAAACTTTATCGAAGAGGCTTGCAAGTGGAGATGAGGAAGGCCTAGAGCAATGCTTACCCTCATCTCACAAAACAAAAGATGGGCCTGAGTTTTTAAAAGTTCTTGGGAGGGAAAAGATTCATGTTTATTCACAGGCATAGGCGGGGATTTGTTAACTAAGGTGCAAGAGCATCAGCTTTTCAAGATGGCTCCTGTCCCGGAGGCCTCTGGGATTGGTAGCAGGACTTATTATGGTGTGTCAGGCCTGCTCAGTCTCTCACTCCCTGGGTTCGATTCCCTGGCTGGGGCTGTAGCCCCTCACTGCCCCTGGTGGAAGTTCACACAGGGTCACAGGTGGATGTTCTGCGCATGTCCCTGGGCCTGGTTTTCTCCAGATGCTTCTAAAAGGCAACTTTAAAGAAGGTTATGGGCTATTTTTAGATACCCTGCCCCATCGTTCTGGGGAATGACTTTGTTTCTGTGCCCTGGCCCTTTTCTTGTTACTTTGTAGATTTGGGGACCCCTCTGTTCTCTATCTTACTAAGTCTCTAGGTTCCACACTCAACCCGTATTAAACCAAAACCAAACCAAGCCCAGTGCCACCTAGTTGATTCCGACTCATAGCGATCCTATAGGACAGAGTAGAACTGCTCCATAGAGTTCCCAAGGAACGCCTGGTGGATTTGAACTGCCGACCCTTTGGTTGGTAGCTCTACCACTTAACCACTATGCCACCAGGGTTTCCCAACCCCTATTACCTCCCCCTATTTCTCTTTTACTTGCTTCTTCTCTAACCACACCAGTCTATTTGATATTTCTCAAACAGGCACCCTCCGATCTCAGGGCCTTTTTTCCCTGTCTTAAGATGAGGGAACTTGTTTAATATCCAGGACAAAGATCTTGTTGACTTCAAGTGTTTGAACATACCAGATAAAGAAGGGATAATTAGAGGAAAGAAATTCATCTGTCTCCACAGCTACCTTCAGGGAGACAGAATTGGCAGAAAGTTTTCTATTATTCTCTTCACCCCAAGGGAACTGAGTTGTGTAAAGAGTAAAATGACAATAGAATAATTTATTTAATAGGATGCTCTGAGAATTCAGCCCCTGAGTTCCTGGAAATTTAAAATTAGCTCCCACGGCCCCTAAAGCAAACTCTCCTGGACCTCTAGAGATGTGAGTTCGGCACTGTCTGCTTGGTGTATTTCCCTGTACTTTCTAGGGAAAATCATTGCAGCAGAAAGAGAAAAGGCACCCGAGGGCTTCCATGATGCTACCTGAAAGCCAGTATATCCTAGTGAGGGCCATGTGCTGAAGAAGTAAACTGTGAAGGAAAAGCCTTTATTAGGCCCAAGCACCAGGGACAAAGACAAGAACAGTGGTTCTGAAAGTGTGGTCCCTGGACTAGCAGTATCAGCACCACCTAGGAGCTTCTTAGAAATGCAAATCTTTAGCCCACACCCCAGATCTACTGAGTATGAAATTCCACAGATGGGTGGGTCCCAGCCATTTGTGTTTTAGTAAACCCCCAGGTGAATCTTATCTCTCCTTTTTTTTTTTTTTTTATTTTAAAGGTATCAGTCAGGCCATGGTTTTCTCTGTACCTGGTCAGGCTTATGAACAGGGGGCAATAAGTGTCACAGGTATGATGATGGAAGACTACATTTGTTGATGAGGCCTTGGGTTCAGAAAGGAGAAAGTTTTCATTATATCTTTGGAAAGAATTGGAAAAGACTTCCAGAGAGGGGGTGATGTTTGAACTGAAATCTTCAACAGTAATCTTTCCCTGGGTGGTTGGGGCATGGAACAGGTATTCCAAGGGTAGGAGGCTTTGTGAACAACTGGACATAGCATTCTGGAAAATGTAACCTGGTGTAGCTAGATGAAGGGGTCTCTTCTAGGTGGGGAGACAGGTGGTGTGGGGCAAAAGTGAATGTCAACCCAGCTAGGAAGAATTCACAGAACTCTTGGTGTCGTGAGGAGGGGGTCACTATCGACTACTCCAAACGATTCGTGTCTTTCCACAATGTCTTTATTAATTATTAAGCACACAGGTTCTTGGCCATCCCAGACACCAGAGGCCTCAGTCACCAAAAGGGTAAGAGAGAGAAAGAGAGCAAGCAAGCTTACAGAAAACAAACTCCAAAGTCCAAAGTCTAAGGTCCAAAGTCCAAAGTCCAGACACCTCTGTCACTCTTGACCACCTCGTTGGGCTCAGGAGCACTATATCAGGCCTCTACCTCAGCAAGACTTTCGTCAAGCTAGGGTAGCACAGGGGTCGACTTCCCTTCAGACTGAGTGGAGACCAGGGTGGCTCGAAGGCTAATCGTGTTACTTCCAAACTCAGCTGGCTCTAGGATCTTGGTCAATCAACCTCTTGCACAGGGAGTCCACTGGCAGGTGAGGGGTCTCACACCGCCTCTCCACTGTCCAAAAGAGGGTGGCTCTGATATGCTCCGAGCAAACTTGAGTCTTGGTGTCTCTTCTGTTATACACATTGGGGCTCTCTGAGCCCTTTTGGTTGTTGTCGATAAGTACTTGTTTACGACTTAGCAGGAGCTCTTTGAGCCCGTTTCATTGATATTGTTATGTCCTTGTTTGTGACTTAGTTGGTCCTGGTTCTTCTGTTGATAAAGTTGTTTCCCTCCTCTAGGTTACATCATCTCATCTCCTTTCTTCACATGTTGTTTACTTCTTCATTTGCTTTCAGCTAGCCTGCTCTCCACATCTTGGGTCAACTCAGCTCTTGGCTTCTCCATAACAAAGGAGATTTCTACAGACCTTTTAGGCCAGTGGTTCTCAACTCCAGCTTCACATTAGAACCAGCCCCCAAGATTCTGATTCAAATTGATCTTAGGTGGGGACTGGACATTGTGACCCCAAGTGTTATAATGTAGAACTGCTCCATAGAGTTTTCTTCACTTGACTTGGAATGACTGAACAACCACTAACAACAACAATCTTTACAGGAGCAGATTGTTAGGTCTTTCTTCTGTGGTGCCACTGGGTGGGTTTAAACTGCCAATGTGTTTTTTTTTCTTCTTCTTTTTTATTGTGACTTAGGTGAAAGTTTACAGCTCAAGTTAATTTCTCATACAAAAATTTGTACACATATTGTTTTGTGACATTAGTTGCAATACACACCATGTGACAGCACACTCTCCCTTCCCACCCCGGGTTCCCTATGTCCATTCAACCAGTTTCTGTCCTTTCCTGCCTTCTCATCCTGCCTCTGGACAGGAGCTGCCCATTTGGTCTCCTGTATCCCGAAGGAAACGCTGGTGGCGTAGTGGTTAAGTGCTACAGCTGCTAACCAAAGGGTCAGCAGTTCGAATCCGCCAGGCCCTCCTTGGAAACTCTATGAGGCAGTATTCTGTCCTATAGGGCCTCTAAGGTGTCGGAATCAACTTGATGGCACTGGGTTTGTTTGTTTTTTTTTGGTATCCCACTGAACGGAGAAGCACTCTCCTCCCATGTAGGTGAATCTTATCAAGCATAGCTGAACTTTGGGAACAACTGCCCTGGGGTTTGCTAAAATGGATCAATGAAGGACTCACACAGGGCTGCATCTTCAGAGACCCAAGGGCTCTCCATCTCCCAATGCTTATCTACAAATAATGACACATTTGTTGACATTATAATACTTATACACACTTTCTTTGTCATTATATTGCATTTGTTTGAATTAGCAGAACATTATTAAATACTTATCATTTCTAGCATTAGTCCTTTGAATATTCATTAATTGTCATTTCTTAATGCTTCCATGTTGAATGCTATCTCTCATTTAAAAATCAACATCTTTTATCATTTCAAAGATATATCCTTATTTTTCTAGTTTGAGAGCCTGAATCACCTTTCCTCCTCAACACGCACACCACCATTTGCAGTGACACTTGTTAAAAATGATCAAATATATTTTGATTTCTATTGAAAGTAACACTTGTCCTCATGAAGTCACTGGACCAACACTCCAATGAATATTTAAACAAATAAAATTTATTAAAGGAATGAACCTTGGGAGAGCACACATTCAGTTTGCCTGTAATGGTATGCCCTGCCTTCCAGCCAAAACAAGGAGATACTTAACATGTAGAGTGGTACAAATAACAATTTTACTATACAGTAATGGCAGGAAAGGAGATGAGATTTACAAGGTTGGCAATTAACTGTGAATCTTTATATCAGTTTCTAGTCTAACACCAATCTGTCATTCTTCATACTAAGGCATTATTTCTAAAATGGAAAGTATAAACAGTTTTGACATGAAAGTTAAATGATATGAAGAAAAAAAAACTTGTTGCCATTGAGTCATTGGTGATATATTTATAACACTCAAATTCTCTGTTTTCTTATTGATCTTCTCTCTCAATATTCTCTCCATTATTGAGAGTGGTGTTTTGAAGTCTCAAACTATTATTGTAAACTTATCTATTTCTCACTTCAGTTCTGTCAGTGTTCACTTCATGTATTTTGAGATTCTTTTGGTAGGTGCATATATGTTTATAATTGTTATATCTTCTTGATAACTGACCCTTTTATCAGTGTATAATACCTTCTTTTGTGTTTCATGTGATTTTATAAATGGATTAATCTCCAATAAACACAGAGATAGAATGAATCAAAGGACAAATAAAAACAAAAACAAACAAAAAACCGTAATGCAAATAACATGTTATAAATAACACTCACTTTAGATTCAAGAGTACAAAGAAGTTGAAAAAATGTTCCACGTAAATAGTAACTAAAAAACAGATGTTGTGGCTGTACTAATATTAGACAAACTAGACCAAGTCAAGAACTCTTACATGAGACAAAGACAGACAATAAATAATGGTAAAAGCGTCATTCATTAAGAAGATATAACAACTATGAACATATATGCACCTAAAAAGAGCAGCAAAATATATGAAGGAAACACTGATAGAATTGAAGGGAAAAATGGAAAGTTTTACAATAATGATTGGAGACTTCAATACGCAACTTTCAATAATGATTAGAACATCTTAAAAAAAAAAAAAAAGGTAAGGAAATACGGAGCTTGAACAACATTATGAAGCAACTAGGCCTAAAAGACATTTACAGGAAATGCCATTCTTGCCTTTTGGCAAGAATTAAGGGGAAAATAAATGTTATAGGATAAATATCTGCTAGCTGGCAGACTCAACAACAAAGTAGGAAATTTGGCTTAGAAAAATGAACAAAGTAAAAAAATCCTGGGCAATGAGATGTCATCCCAGGTAGTCTTACCTATCCTTGTTGCTTCCATAGTCAGTTTACTTCTAGTTGTACCATAGGGTTGTCCCCAAATATTGGTTCAGCAGTGTTATGGTGCAATATAACAGGATGGTATAAAAGGGAACAAGGTGGTATAAAAGGGCATAAAAGAAACTCCTACAATTTAACAACCATACCCAAATAACCTAATAAAAATGGGCAAAAGGTGTGAATAGACATTTCTGTAAGAGAGATGTACAAAGGGGCAAGAAGCACACGAAAGATAACCAACATCGTTAGTCATTAAGGAAATTCAAATCAAAACACACTGAGACATGACTTCACTTACAAGAGAATGACTTTAGTAATAATGTTGTTGTTAGGTTGTTAGGTGCCATTAAGTTGGTTCCCACTCATAGCGACCCTATGTACAACAGAACAAAACACTGCCTGGTCCTGTGACATCCTCCCAATCATTGTTACGCTTGAGCCCATTGTTGCAGTCATGGTGTCAATCCATCTTGTTGAAGGTCTTCCTCTTTTTCATTACCCCTCTACTTTACCAAGCATGATGTCCTTCTCCAGGGACTAATCCTTCCTGACAACATGACCCAAGCCTGTGAGACATAGTCTCCCCATCCTTGCTTTCAAAGAGCATTCTGGTTGTACTTCCTCCAAGACAGATTTGTTCATTCTTTTGGCAGTCCATGATATGTTCAATATTCTTTGCCACCACCACAATTCAAAGTCGTCAATTCTTCTGTCTTCCTTATTCATTGTCCAGCTTTCACATGCATACAAGACTACTGAAAAAATGATGGCTTGGGTCAGGCGTACCTTAGCCTTCAAGGTGGCATCTTCGCTTTTCAACACTTTAAAGTGTTATTTTGCAGCAGATTTGTCCAATGCAATGCGACTTGATTTCTCGACTGCTACTTCCATGTGTGTTGATTGTGGATCCAAGTATAATGAAATCCTTGACAACTTCGTCTTTTCTCCGTTTATCATTACCTTGTTGGTCCAGTTGTAAGGATTTTTGTTTTCTTTATTTTGAGGTATAATCCATACTGAAGGCTGTGGTCTTTGATCTTCACCAGTAAGTGCTTCAAGTCCTCTTCATTTTCAGCAAGCAAGGTTGTGTCATCTGCACATCGCAGATTGTTAGTAAGTGTTCCTTCAGCCTTGATGCCCTGTTCTTCTTCATATAATCCAGCTTCTGGGATTACTTGTTCATAATACAGATTAAGTAAGTATGGAGAATGGATACAACCCCGACACACACCTTTCTTGAGTTTAAACAGCACAGTGTCCCTTTGTTCTGTTCGAACGACTGCCTCTTGATCTATGCGCAAATTCCTCAGGAGCACGATTAAGTGTTCTGGAATTCCCATTCTTCGAAATCTTGTCCATAATTTGTTATGACCCACATAGTGGAATGCCTTTGCATAGCCAATAAAGCACAGGTAAATATCTTTCTGGTATTCTCTGATATCTTTCTGATATACCTCCTCTGAACGTGGCTTGAATTTCTGGCAGTTCCCTATTGATGTACTGCTGCAGCTGCTTTTGAATGATCTTCAGCAAAATTTTGCTTGCATGTGATATTAATGATATTGTTTGATAATTTCCTCATTTCTGTTGGATCACCTTTCTTGGAAATAGGCATAAATTGGATCTCTTCCAGTCAGTTGGCCAGGTAGCTGTCTTCCAAGTTTCTTGGCATAGATGAGTGAGTACTTCCAGTATTACATCCATTTGTCAAAACATCTTAATTGGTATTGGGTCATCTCCTGAAGCCTTGTTTTCCTCCAATGCCTTCACTGCAGCTTGGACTTCTTCCTTCAGAACAATCAGTTGTTGACCATATGCTACCTCCTGAAATGGCTGAATGTCAACTAATCCTTTTTGGTGTATTGGCTGTGTGTATCCCTTCCATCTTCTTCTTTTTTTTTTTTTAATAATTTTTATTCTGCTTTAAGTAAAAGTTTACAAATCAAGTCACTCTCTTACACAAAAACCCATATATACACCTTTCTACACACTCCCAATTACTCTCCCCCTAATGAGACAGCCTGCTCTCTCCTTCCACTCTCTCTTTTCATGTCCTTTTCGCCAGCTTCTAACCCCCTCTACCCTCTCATCTCCCCTCCAGGCAGGAGATGCCAACATAGTCTCAAGTGTCCACCTGATCCAAGAAGCTCACTCCTCACCAGCATCCCTCTCCAACCCATTGTCCAGTCCAATCTATGTCTGAAGAGTTGGCTTCGGGAAAGGTTCCTGTCCTGGGGCAACAGAAGGCCTGGGGACCATGACCACCAGGGTCCCTCTAGTCTCAGTCAGACCATTAAGTCTGGTCTTATGAGAATTTGGGGTCTGCATCCAACTGCTCTCCTGTTCCCTTAGGGGTTCTATGTTGTGTTCCCTGTCAGGGCAGTCATCAGTTGTAGCCAGGCACCATCTAGTTCTTCTGGTCTCAGGATGATGTAGTCGCTGGTTCATGTGGTCCTTTCTGTCTCTTGGGCCTATAATCACCTTGAGTCTTTGGTGTTCTTCATTCTTCTTTGATCCAGGTGGGTTGAGACCAATTGATGCATCTTAGATGGCTGCTTGCTACCTTTTAAGACCACAGATACCACTCTTCAAAGTGGGATGCAGAATGTTGTCTTAATAGATTATATTATGTCAACTGACTTAGATGTCCCTTGAAGCCATGGTCCCCAGACCCTTGCCCCTGCTATGCTGGCCTTTGAAGCATTCAGTTTATTCAGGACTCTGCTTTTGGTTTAGTCCAATTGTGCTGACCACCCCTGTATTGTGTGCTGTCTTTCTCTTCACCTAAAGTCGTTCTTATCTACTATTCAATTAGTGAATACCCCTCTCCCACCCTCCCTTCCTCCCAGCTCTCGTAACCACAAAAGAATGTTTTCTTCTCAGTTAAAACTATTTCTCAAGTTCTTATAATAGTGGTCTTATAAAATATTTGTCCTTTTGGAACTGACTAATTTCACTCAGCATAATGCCTTCCAGGTTCCTCCATGTTATGAAATGTTTCACAGATTCCTCACTGTTCTTTATCGATGAGTAGTATTCCATTGTGTGAATATACCATAATTTATTTATCCACTCATCCATTGATGGGCACCTTGGTTGCTTCCGTGTTTTTGCTATTGAAAACGGTGCTGCAATAAACATGGGTATGCATATATCTGTTCGTGTAAAGGCTCTTATTTCTCTAGGATATATTCCAAGGAGTGGGATAGCTGGATCTTATGGTAGTTCTATTTCTAGCTTTTTAAGGAAGTGCCAAATCGATTTCCAAAGTGGTTGTACCATTTGGCATTCCCACCAGCAATGTAGAAGTGTTCCAATCTCTCCACAGCCTCTCCAACATTTATTATTTTGTGTATTTTGAATTAATGCCAGCCTTGTTGGAGTGAGATGAAATCTCATTGTAGTTTTGATCTGCGTTTTTCTAATGACTAATGATCGTGAACATTTCCTCATATATCTGTTAGCTGCCTGAATGTCTTCTTTACTGAAGCGTCTATTCATATCTTTTGCCCATTTTTTAATAGGGTTATTTGTCTTTTTGCATTTGAGCTTTTGCAGTATCATGTAGATTTAAGAGATCAGGCGCTGATCAGAAATGTCATAGCTAAAAACTTTTTCCCAGTCTGTAGGTAGTCTTTTTATTCTTTTGGTGAAGTCTTTGGATGAGCATAAGCGTTTGATTTTTAGGAGCTCCCAGTTATTTAGTTTTTCTTCTACATATTTTATAATGTTTTGTGTACTGTTTATGCCATATATTAGGGCTCCTAACATTGTCCTTATTTTTTCTTCCATGATCTTCATCATTTTAGATTTTATATTCAGGTCTTTGATCCATTTTGAGTTAGTTTTTGTGCATGGAGGGAGGTATGGGTCTTGTGTCATTTTTTTGCAGATGGATATCCAGTTATGCCAGCACCACTTGTTAAAAAGACTGTCTTTTCCCCACTTAACTGTTTTGGGGCTTTTGTCAAATATCAACTGCTCATATGTGGATGGTTTTATGTCTGGATTCTCAATTCTGTTCTGTTGGTCCATGTATCTGTTGTTGTACCAGTACCAGGCTGTTTTGACTACTGTGGCAGTATAATAGGTTCAAAAATCAGGTAAAGTAAGGCCTCCCACTTTGTTCTCCTTTTCCAGTACTGTCTTACTTATCCAGGGCCTCTTTCCCTTCCATATGAAATTGGAGATTTGTTTCTCCATCTCGTTAAAGAATGTCCTTGGGATTTGGATCGGAATTGCATTAAATTTATATATCGCTTTTGGTACAATAGACATTTTTATAATATTAAGTCTTCCTATTCACGAGCAAGGTGTGTTCTTCCACTTATGTAAGTCTGTTTTGGCTTGTTGCAGAAGTGTACTGTAGTTTTCTTTGTATAAGTCTTTTATATCTCTGGTAAGATTTATTTCTAAGTATTTTATTTTCTTGGGGGCTACTGTAAACGGCATTGATTTGGTGAGTTCCTCTTCAATGTTCTTTTTGTTGGTGTAGAGGAATCCAACTGATTTTTGTGTGATTATCTTGTATCCCAATACTCTGCTGAACTCTTCTATTAGTTTCAGTAGTTTTCTTCAGGATTCCTTAGGGTTTTCTGTGTATAAGATCCTGTCATCTGCAAATAGAGATACTTTGACTTCTTCCTTGCCAATCTGGATGCCCTTTATTTTTTTTTCTAGCCTAATTGCTCTGGCTAGGACTTCCAGCACAATGCTGAATAAGAGTGGTGACAAAGGGCATCCTTGTCTGTTTCCCGATCTCAGTGGGAATGTTTTCAGGCTCTCTCCATTTAGGATGATGTTGGTTGTTGGCTTTGTATAATTGTCCTTTATTGCATTGTGGAATTTTCCTTCTATTCCTATTTTGCTGAGAGTTTTTATCATGAATGAGTGTTGAACTTTGTCAAATGCCTTTTCTGCATCAATTGATAAAATCATGTGATTCTTGTCTTTTGTTTTATTTATGTGGTGGATTACATTAATTGTTTTTCTAATGTTGATCCATCCCTGCATACCTGGTATGCATCCCACTTGGTCATGGTGAATTATTTTTTTGATATGTTGTTGAATTCCATTGGCTAGAATTTTGTTGAGGATTTTTGCGTCTACATTCATGAGGGATATAAGTCTATAATTTTCTTTTCTCGTGGTGGCTTTACCTGATTTTGGTATCAGGGATATGGTGGCTTAATAGAGTGAGCTTGGTAGTATTCCGTACTTTTCTATGCCCTGAAATACCTTCAGTAGTAGTGGCGTTAACTCCTCTCTGAAAGTTTGGTAGAACTCTGCAGTGAAGCCGTCCGGACCAGGGCTTTTTTTGTTGGGAGTTTTTTGATTACCTTTTCAATCTCTTCTTTTGTTACGGGTCTACTTAGTTGTTCTCCTTCCATCTTCTATTGATACTTCCTGGGCCATTTAATATTTCCCCCATAGATCCTTCAATATTGAAACTAGAGGCTAAAATTTTTTCTTCAGCTCTTTGAGCTTCAGAAATGCTGAGTGTGTTCTTCCCTTTAGTTTTCTACCTCCAGGTCTTAGCTCAAGTCATTATAATACTTTACTTTGTCTTCTCCATCTGTCCTTTGAAATCTTCTATTTGGCTCTTTTATTTAGTCATCTCTTCCTTTTGCTTTAGCTACTCAACATTCAAATCAAGTTTCAGAGTCTCTTCTGGTATCCATTTTGATCTTTTCTTGTTTCTTATCTTTTTAATGACCTTTTGCTTTCTTCATGTATGAAGTCATTCACAACTCGTGTTGTCTCAGTCATTAGTGTCCAACATGTCAAATATATTCTTGAGATGTTCTGTAAATTAAGGAGGGATATGCTCAAGGGCATACTTTGGCTTTCATGGACTTGTTCTAATTTTCTTCAGTTTGAACTTGAACTTGCTTATATATGATAGTCTGTTCCACAGTGGGCCCCTGGCCTGGTTGTGACTGATAATATTGAACTTTTCCATTGACTCTTTCCACGGATGTAGTCGATTTGATGCCTGGTATTCCATTTGGTGAAGTCCATGTTATAGTCTCCATTTATGTTCTTGAGAAAAAGGTATTTGCAATGATGGTCTTGCAAAATTCTGTCATTTGATCTCTGGCTTCATTTCTTTCACCAAGACCATATTTTCCAAACATCAGTCCTTCTTTGTTTCCAACTTTTGCATACCAATCACCAGTAATTATCAGTGTATCCTGATTGCATGTTTGATCAATTTCAGACTTCAGAAGTTGG
Source organism: Loxodonta africana (assembly GCF_030014295.1). Classification (NCBI taxonomy): domain Eukaryota; kingdom Metazoa; phylum Chordata; class Mammalia; order Proboscidea; family Elephantidae; genus Loxodonta; species Loxodonta africana. Next base: position 15,842,053 of record NC_087344.1, read on the forward strand.
TAAAATTACAATATCTTCGTCTTTGGCCTTAGTGGTTGGTAGTTAATTTGAATAATAATTGCATTAACTTGTCTTCCTTGTAGGTTTATGGATGTTATTCTATCACTGACAGCATTGTACTTTAGGGTAGATCTTGAAATGTTCTTTTTTGACTATGAATTCAATACCATGCCACTTCAGTTTGTCATTCCCAGTATAATAGACCATATAATTGTCCAATTCAAAATGGCCCATACCAATCCATTTCAGCTCGCTAATTCTCCTAGAAATTCATGTTAATGTGTTCCATTTCCATTTTGAGGATTTCCTTGATTTTTACTTAGTACTTTCCATGTTCTGATTATTAATGGATGTTTGCAGCTGTGTCTTCTCATTTTGAGTTGTGCCACATCAGCAAATGAAGGTCCCAAAAGCTTGGCACCATCCACATCATTAATGTCAACTCTAAAGTGATTGATCTTCCCTAGTTGTCTTTTGAGTGCCTTCCAATCTGAGGGTCTCATCTTCTGGAACTGTATCAGAAAAAATCTGCTGCTATTCAAAAGGTTTTCAGTGGCTAATTCTTTCAGTAGTAGACCGCCAGCCCCTTTTGCCTAGTCTCTCTTCATCTGGAAGCTCAGCTGAAACTTGCTCACCATGGGTCACACTGTTGGTATTTGAAATCTGGTGGCATAACTTCCAGAATCACAGCAAGAGGTAAACCCCCACCATATGACACTGTCAGACACTTGAGAGTTAATAATGATAGAAATAATATGAAAGAGAAAATAACGGAGTTGGTGAGGACGCGGAGATGTTTCTTGTGACAATATAAAGTGAAAGAAGAACTCTCTTTATAAGTTGGGGCCAAAGTTGAGGAAATCTGAAGCACAAACTCCCCAAGTGGGTTACTGGGAGTGGTGTTATGTTGGGCCATTTATACTTCCACCACTTGATTTCTGGACCCAGGTGTTCTACACATTGGGGATACAGAACATACTGATTGTCGTTAATTTAAAGTATATACTAAATCAAATCCAAACGCATTGACATCAAGTCCATCCCAACTGATAGTGACCGTACAGGATAGAGTAGAACTGTTCCATAGGGTTTCCAAGGCTGTGATCTTTACAAAAACAGACTGCTATATTTTTCTTCTGCAGAGCGGCTGATGGGTTTGAATCATCTATCTTTTGGTTAGCAGCTGATCTCTTAACCACTGTACCACCAGGATTCTTCAGTGTATACAACATCCTGAAAATTTTGTAGTCATAACTGTCTATGTATTCAAATGTAGCATTATATATGATGATTGCCTTTAAAATTAATCTTTTTCCTGTATCTACCACTAACTTTTTAAAATCGTCCCATACTCCAAATTGACTTTAGGCTATGCTTTATCTGTCTCCTTCCCTTTCCTGACAAATCACCCCACCTGAATTATTTCTGACCCTGCTGCTTTATTTAGAAAGCCGGAAAATAAATGGAGCACTCTCTAAGATCAACAGTTTTCATGTCACTAAGTGCATGTCAAAGGATATTTTTCAGCCCTTGTCTTATTAGTTCATAACAGCATTAAAACTATTGGCCAGCTTACTTTACTTCACATAGAACCTATTTGCCTCCATAAACTTGAGGACACCAAGTATAAAATCGCCAAGTATTCTTTAAGGCAAACACTTCCAAGGTGGGATTTCACTCGAAGAAAGATGATTCCTAGGTTTGCTTCCTTGTAGAAGTTAACTTTCTGTAGGGGACAGCTTATTACTTTAATATGAAACTAAAGACAGAAGGATTTCTCCTTGGAGGAAATAAATGCATCTCACAAACCCCTTCCCCCCATTGCTATCTACAAAGAGACAAAATTGGCAGAAATTTTTTCATTTTATTTTCTTTGAGATTGGTTGCTAACTCAAAGGTTGAATCCACCAGCTGCTCCTTGGAAACCCTCTGCCATATAAGGTCACCAGGAGCTGGAATCAACTAGAAGGCAATGGTGTTTTTTTTTTTTTTGTACCCATGGGAGGTGAAATGTTTAGAGAGTGGAAGGACAATTGAACACTTTATTTAATGAAGAGCTCTGAGATTCAACCTGGGAGACTCTGGAAGCTTTAAATATGTCCCTCACCCTGTAAATATTTGATCCCAACCTTGGTGAAAACCAAATCAGGCTTCAGTGACACCATCAGAAAGAGTGTGTCCCTTTCAGTGCTGGTGAAGTAAGAAAGAAAATAGGAATAAAAGTGTATACTGGGCCTCATCTCTCTGGTAAGGCCACTGAAACCTCCCATATTTGCTTAGGAATATGAACTCCCTGTACTTTGAATGCACTTTAGTTTTCACTGTAGCCGGTCTTTTCCAGCTCTCATGTTTCTTCTTTGTCTTTCTGGAATCTAGAGCCTCTTTCCAAGAAGAGCTGGAAATGGCCATTTCTTTGAATGTATAAGTTTCTGAAGAAACTCTGACTCAGCCAGCTGTGACACTTTATCTTATCTCTCTCATCAAACATCACTTCTCCACTCTCTTCTATAAATTATGGACTGCTGTTAAATATCCTACATCCAGTAATTTATCCATTACCTAAAAAACCCCACTGCCATCAAGTGGATTCCGACTCATAAAAAAAAAAAAAAAATAGCGACCCTATATCTACTCAAAGAAAATCTATTATAAGGGAAGTATTGTCTATTTTGTTCCTAATTTGTTTGGGTCTTTCTATATATTCCCTAAGTATTTTTCCTCCAAACGAAAATTAAAGAAATCTAAGTATTTCTTTAATACCCTGCCAGCTTACTGATAGCACTTAAAAGTTCTCTTTTTAAGGGATTTCTCCTTAGTGTTCTCAATATCATCTATGAATAGTATAATTATTTTTGAGGTTTTAGTACTCAGACTCATTTCCTTTTCTCATCTTAAATGATACAGGAGAATGACTAAAGTGGAATTAGGTTGCCTTGGCTTATTCATGAATTTAGCACAAATATTTTAGGGTTTTAATGTAGATTATTCTGTTGGCTGTGGTTTAAAAACAGCCATTCTATATTGGGTTCAGGCAATGGTGGGAAAACATAAAATTACCCACATAAGAGAAACTTTTTTTTTTTAAGAGAAACATCAGGGAATAGTATTGAATCCTCTATTTGTCAGCCCCACAAGATCTGTCCTTCCGACCCTTCATCCTCTGCTCTCTATTTCACTGACCTCTCAAATCCCTTCCATTACAAAGCTCACTGCCTCACAGGGAATTAAGCCTTCTGTTGTGCTTGTCCTTTTCTTACTTCCTCTGACTGACAGTTATGTACTCTTCCTCTGTCAGCCAAATAATGCTGTTTCAGGGAAGCGTTTCCTACTCATCCACCCAGAATAATTACATGCCCTCAATGGTTTTTTTTTTTCCTTTTTTAAATTTATGTCCATTCTTTATGTGTGAATAATACTATTTTTCTTTTTTGGAAAATGTAAACATTTATTTTCAAATCTTAAATTTGACTTTTAATTTTCTTTGGTATAATTTGCTCTATAGAAGTTTTTAACATTTTAATGTAATCTATCCATTTTTTATCCATCTTATGTGATAAACTCCACTAATTTTAGTACAACACATCCTCTTTCAAAAGCATGTACACACAAGCACACACATTCTTTGTATTTCATTTTAATGGTTGTGTGATTTTATTTCCTCCTCTTATTTACAGAGTCCACATGGCCTTTCCTCTTCTTGGAAGAATCCATCTGGCAGGTGGTTTCTCCAATAGGGAGCCATAGGGATCTTCCCTAATTGGAAGACCTGCATGGAGGCCAAAAGAGGCAACAGACTTGTTGTGTTTATAATGACCACAAACTTATCCTTGCTTAATGGCTTCCCTAGTTTAAAGGCGCTATTGATAAATGATAGATGTGCAAGACAGATTTATTGTCATGATAAAAACAGAAGCTCACAATTATCAAGTGCCTACTCTATGTCACAGGCACCATACTAGAAAAATGACATGCATCATCTCATTTAATTCACTCATCGATCTCATTATGTAGGGAATATGTGAGGTATCTGCGAAAAGTAAGTTTCTCATGGTCACATAGTAAGTTGGTAGAGCCAAAATTCTATTCCAGGAGGTATGATTCAAACACTCATTTTTGAAATCACAGCTTTATACTGTAGCTTGGGAGAATTATATATCTAAAATAATTGTCATAAAAGGAACAGATAAATAATAATAATAAAAATTGTTTTTTTATTATACTTATTATTAGTTGGGAGTCCTTTTAGCACAGTGGTTAAGTGCTAAGCTGCTAATCGAAAGTTAGGCATTTGGAACCCACCAGCTGTTCTGCAGGGAAAGATGTGGCAGCCTTCTTCCCTAAAGATAACAGCCTTGGAAACCCTATGGGAAAATTGTACTCTGTCATATAGTGTTGCTTTGTGTTGGAATCGACTTAACAGCGATGTTTTTTTGTTGTTGTTGTTTTTGTATTAATAATTCAATTGTCCTGTTCACAAAGGCATTTATTTCTACACCTCACAAAGAAGGTACTAGTATTAACTAGATTTTTAAAAAACAAAAAAATAAGGCACCAGTGTTAACTGTCAAATCAGTAGGATGCGACAGGTCACATTTAAGATACGGATTTTCAACTCGGATGACCTTTATTCACTAACATAGAGCTACCAGAATAAAGGAGGCATGGGGATTGTCACAGAAAAGTACATACTTGAGAGTTCACATAATGTGTTTTCAATTAGCTTAGAAGGGTCATGTCAAAGAAAAAAATTGGTTTATGTGTATAGATTTAACTAGGAGAATTAGGACCAGTGGAAGAAAGCTAAAAAGAGAGAGATTTTTGCTAAAGTGTCTAAATAATTATATGCATTTAAAATGGAAAGTGCTACCTGTGACTGAGAGAGTCACTGTCATTGTAAGGACTCGATACCAAAATACAGGTGGTGTTGTAAAGGTGATGACTAGCTGAGATGCTAGTTCACTGTTCCCTGAATGTTGCTTTTAATTTCTCCAGCCTACACACTATTTAAATGGAAGCAGGAAACCAAACAAAATTTTCAGAATTCTTCTTGTTGGGCCTCTCAGAGGATTCTGAACTTCAGTGCCTGTTCTTTGGACTCTTCCTGTCCACGTACCTGGTCACTGTGCTTGGGAACCTGCTCATCATCCTAGCCATCAGCTCTGACTCCCACCTCCACACCCCCATGTACTTCTTCCTCTCCAACCTGTCCTTTGTTGACATCTGTTTCATCACCACCACGGTCCCAAAGATGCTGGTGAACATCCAGACACAGAGCAAAGTCATCTCCTACATAGGATGCCTCACTCAGGTGTTTTTCTTCATGATTTTTGCTGGAATGGAGAATTTTATCCTGTCCTTGATGGCTTATGACAGGTTTGTGGCCATCTGTCATCCCTTACACTATACAGTCATCATCAACGCCCGGCTCTGTGTCTTGTTGGTTTTGATATCTGGGGTCATCATTTTCTGGGCCTCTCTGCTTCATATTCTACTGATAACAGGGTTGAACTTCTGTACAGGAACTGAAATTCCACATTTCTTCTGTGAACTGGCTCAGATTATCAAATTGGCCTGTTCTGATACCCTCCTCAATAACATCTTTTTATATATGGCAACTGTACTGTTGGCTATGTTTCCCCTCTCAGGGGTACTCGTCTCTTACTCTCAGATTGTCTCCTCTTTAATGAAGATGGCTTCTGCTGGGGCCAAGTATAAGGCATTTTCCACCTGTGGGTCTCATCTCTCTGTGGTCTCCTTATTCTATGGAACAGCCCTTGGGGTCTGCCTCAGTTCTACTGTGATCCATGCTTCCCAGAGAAGCTCTATTGCCTCAGTGATGTACACTGTGGTCACGCCCATGCTGAACCCCTTCATATACAGCCTAAGGAATAAGGATATGAAGGGAGCCCTGAGAAGGCTCATCTGTAGAGCAGCCTCTTGTGCATTATTATGGCCACTGGTCTCAGGGCTGAATGCACTTCATGGTCCTCAAAGCCAAATGTCATGAATTTAAATATCCTGATTATTTTTTCTTCCTCAAAAAACATGCATCCTTTCTTCCAATCCCAAAGCAACTATAATTTGCTTCCTACTTGTTATTTTAGCATTTTTCCTCAATTCTTTCCTAAGTAAATCCTTTTGACTCTTCTATCCTATATGCTGTCCATAATATTCCTTCTTTCTTAAAGCCGTTCCTGAAAATTCCAAACTTAGATTTACTGCATTAATCTTGTTATGTGCAGGTGTAATTTCCCCAAAGGTTAATCTTTTAAACATTGATACCTTTCACCTTAATTTGGTTATGTATGTGTTTTTCCCTGAATGAAGTAAAATTGAAACCATACAACAGGCATAACCAACTGCTTGTCACATCTGGACTGTGCTTATTGCTTTACATGTATGATTTTATTTTACCATGAAAATATTTCTTTGAGGTATATCTTCATTCACCCCATTTTTCAGAGGAAGAGTCTGAGATTGGGATGGATTCAAACTTGGCAAACTGTCATTGAGTTAATACTCTTAACTTCGCTATCCTACTTTTTATAAGAACAATGATGTGGTTTTCAAGTTCAAGGGTGGGAATCTAGATTTGACAGATGGTTTTCTCAGATGGTTCATAGTAATATACTGCCTTGAAAAATATGAGACTTTGATTCATTGTGGTCCTTCTTTGCTTCTTTTCTTCCTTTCTTTTCCTTTTCTTCTTTGTTTTATTTTACCTTTATGTCTCATCATTGCAGTTTTAAGATATATTCCCTAAGATCCTAAAACATGTAGTTAAGGGATACAATCGAAGAAGAGTTGTTCCCTCACATGGTTTAATTTTTTGGGGCTCTCTGGAGGTGTCATCAGGAATGGTAGTTACAGACTTGTGGAATATGTTCAGAACTTCGTTTTTTGAGAAGATTATTGGTAGAATTGAGTACATCCTGTGAATGGAGGAGTAGTAGATGCTGTCCATCAATGCTCCACTTACATTCCCTGGCATCGTCTCACCACCTCTATTGCACATCTATCCGACTGCCAATGGACAGCACCAACTGGAACCTACTTTGTCAGATGCATGGTGGCAGAAATGACCCAGCAATTATATATCTCCAGGGGCAGCCTTCATTGAGAGGTGTGAGATATGCCTCTTTACTTGGGGGTAATTCTGAGATGTGGGTTTTGCACATGTTCCAAAATTTTCCCGGGATGAAAACTCTGCTCATTCACTGTGGTAGCTGACTTAATGTAAGCTTTATGGGATGTATTTTCTTTCCTATGTCACTTCTCCTCACTCCCATCCATATTCCTTGCTCCTTCAAGTAAATTGCTTGCACTTGAATCCTGGTCTCAGCGTCTCCTTCTGTGGGAACCAAAACTAAGACAGTTGATAAAGACTGTGAGGGATATTCAGGGAGTCATGAAAGGAACTGGGGACTTTGGGCCCAACACAAAACTCAGAAGAAACAATTTACTGAAAAATTATAATTTGTTAGTGAGAAAAGACTTGTTGGATATGGCTTGAATTCACCTTGATCCCATTAAGTTTAATCAAATGTGTATTTATTTTCTGCTATGTATAAAGTGAGGAGACAGAAGATGTATAAAAAAAAAAAAAGAGAGAGATTTCAATTCCGAGTAGTAAGCATAAACATATTGATGCGTACTAGAAGCTGTTGTAAAAAAAAAAATTACATATTTTCAAATCAGCTTGTATAAATCCATGGAAATCTTTATGAAAAATTATTAACGGTTTTATTGATATATTATTTGCATACCATGAAATCCACCCATTGTTTAATCCAATGTTGTTGTTGTTAGGTGCCATGAAATCAGTTCCAACTCATAGCAACCCTGTGTACCATAGAATGAAACACTGCCCGGTCCTGCTTCCATCCTCACAGTTGTTATGCTTGAGCCCATTGTTGCAGACACTGTGTCAATCCATCTTGTTGAGGGTCTTCCTTACTTCCACTGACCTTGTACTTTACCAAGCATCATGTCCTTGTCCAGGGTCTGATCCCTCCTGACAACATGACCAAAGTATGTAAGACACAGTCTTGCCATCCTTGCTTCTAAGGAGCATTCTTGTTGTACTTCTTTCAAGACAGATTTGTTCATTCTTTTGGCAGTCCATGGTATATTCATTATTCTTCGCCAACACCACAATTCAAAGGTGTCAATTCTTTGGTCTTCCTTATTCATTGTCCAGCTTTCACATGCATATGTAGTGATTGACAATACCATGGCTTGGGTCGGTGCACCCTAGTCTGCAAGGTGACATCTTTGCTTCTCAACACTTTAAAGAGGTCCTTTGCAGCAGATTTGCCCAATGCAATGTATGTTTTGATTTCTTGACTGCTCCTTTCATGGGTGTTGATTGTGGTTCCAAGTAAAATGAAATCTTTGACAACTTCAATCTCTTACTCCGCTTATCATGATGTGGCTTATTGGTACAGTTGTGAGGATTTTTGTTTTCTTTATGTTGAGGTGTAATCCTTACTGAAGGCTGTGGTCTTCGATCTTCATTAGTAAGTGCTTCAAGTCCTCTTCACTTTCAACATGCAAGGTGGCATCATCAGTATAATGCAGGTTGTTAATGAGTCTTCCTCCAATCCTGATGCCCCATTTTTCTTCATACAGTCCAGCATCTCAGATTATTTGCTCAGCATACAGATTGAATAGGTATGGTGATAGGATACAATCCAATGGTTTTAGTAAATTTATTGAGTTGTACAATCATCACTACAATCTAGTTTTAAAGGGTCAAGTACTACGAAGTCAGACATTTGGTCAGAGCAATCTTAGATTGTGTTGAATATGTGGCATCCTCAATAACATAGGAGTCAGGTAGTGCTCCAAGTCCATAAATATTTTATAAAGCAATATTTTATATTGTTTTCCTAGTCTTCTCCAGTAACGACTTCCTTTCCATAACTGTATAGGAAATGGGTAGATAAGGAGAGTGCCTGCTGCTTTCTGTGTTTTTATTTGAAGGATTTATTAAAACAACCCCAGAAATTCTGAATTTGTCTTGTAAGGCTTGTTACCTAAAATGTACTTTTCATTGGGATTGTATCCTAATAGTATTTGAAAAAAATTAGCACATTTGTAAACATTTAATTAGAGTAGGGAGAGTATCTCTCCTTTTTATTTTCAATCTATTTCAGTCTTAGGCTTCCAGGAGATTTACTGATACATTCATTTTATAGAAGGAATTTTTATTGAGAATCTACTGTGTTTTATTTGCTGGGGACAAAGTCATGAAGGAAAAATAGTTCCTGTCCTTATACAGCTTATTCCAGTGGGGAAAAAAGAAAATGAACAAGTGCACCAATAAAAATGTTTGAATTGTGGAAAACGATATTTAAAAAAATGAAGAAGCACCAAATAATAGAGAAGGTACGGTGAGATTTATTTTGGGTAATATTTTCAATACCATGATAAAATAATAGAAAATGGCTGAGAATAGTTTTAATTTTATTTGTTAACAGTCTAGACCAGAGTTTCTCAACCTCAGCACTACAGACATTTTGGGCTGAATGATTCATTGGTGGGTGTCTTAGGCCAACTTTCCTACAGAATCAAAACCAATAAAGCATATAAATATATATATATATAGAGAGAGAGATATTTATATCAAGAAAATTACAAGGTTGTAGAGGCTGTAATGTTCCAAGTCTGTGGGTGGGGTTAGAAGCTTCTCCTATTTACATAGTCACGGGGACTAGCAAACCCAAGATCAGCAAGTTAGACAGCAAGGGCTGTTGCTCAGACTGTAAAGTTCAGTGAATCCCAAGATCGGCAGGCAAGACCGCAGGTAAGCTGATAGCTCAAGTCCCAAGGACCTGAGGTCAGATGATCAGGAGTTAGTTGCAGAATCTAGAATGAGTAAAACCTTCTGAGGCTGCCAGAACATCTGTCCACACTCCGTGCAGGCCATACTGCCAAGGAAACTCCCCTTAGACTGACTGGCTACTCACAGCAGTTCCCATCATGGGAGTGATCACAAATGAAATCTCAATAGGGAAGTGACCACAACAGCACATGACTGCCAAACACTGAGAATCATGACCCAGCCAAATTGACACACAATCTCAACCATCACAGTGGGGACCTGTCCTGTGCATTGTAGGATGTTTAACAGCATCCCTGGTCTCTACCCACTACATCCCAGCACTCTATCCCTCAATTGTGAGAACTCTAAATCTGTTCAGACATTACCAGTTGTCCCCATTACCAATAGCCCCAGTTGAGAACAACTGGTCTAGATGGTGCAGGAATTGATGGCCTTAACATTAAAGGAGATAGAAAAATAGGAAAAGCAACATTTAAGGTAGAATAAGACATCAGTTCATTATTGCAAGAACTGAGTTAGAAGAGATTACAGAATACTTCACTGGTGCTATTACTTCAGAGGTGAAATATATTGGTTTGGTATTCATCAGTCTGCACTCGTGACAGTATAATCAGTTAATCGGACAGATAGAGGGAGAAATTGCTGCTCAGAGAGTCAAGAATTAGAAAGACAAGATGGTGCTTTGCTGAATCCTATCCATGATTATTCAGTTCTCAGTTATAGGGCTCCCACCAGTCATATGCTCTCATTGGACACTGTACACATTCATCACAACATTAGCCACCATTGTAATTAGATAATTTCCTGTATGATTATTTCATTGTTGAATGTCTGTTCAAAATATCCATCTGAGCTTTCTATCCCATCCATTCCTGATGTTTTAGTACTTTACACTATTACTTATCTTTCTTTATCCTGTATATCCCAATGTCTGCATGCAAGAATACAATTTCCAGTATAGTTCAACACGTTTCCATCTTTTAATGTAAATAAGGCCCACTCATCACCCCACATTCTCCTTTGGGTATTGCTCCTAACTTTTAAATATTTGGTCTGCACTTGCATTTTCTTTTCCACACTGGTTACTCTCTCTTCAACTAACCTGATCTGGAGTCTTTCTACCTCCATCACAGTCACTCTCCCTGAGGTCTGCAGTGACCTCATGTGTTCAATACATTCTAAGGGATATTTCCAGTCTGTAAACTGCTTGATTTTTTTTCAGTAGTGAAGTTACTAATGACTGCATTCTCTTTCTTGAAAGAGGGACATTATTCTGCTTTCATGGCATGGTAGACTCCAGGTAATCCATAAGGCTGCAAAAGATAGCTTAACCAAAATACTTTTCATTTTTGTCACAATGAGATTTTGAGGGTCAAGGTTATTGAGAGTTCTTGAAGCATTAACACATCCCTTGGGGTGAAACTTCTAATTTGGAAATTAAACCTTGTTAAAGAGAGGCAACAGTTATGGTAATACATCAAGGAGCATGTGGGGTCCTGGAAGACTTCTTCAAAGGAAGATGAGAGAACTTGTTTAATCTCCAGTAGAACTTGTTGACTGCAAGTGTTTGAACATAATAGATAAAGAAGGAATATTTAGAAGAAAGAAATTCATCTGTCTCCACAGCTACCTTCAGGGAGACAGACTTAGCAGAAAGTTTTTTTTTTCTATTATTCTCCTTACCCCAAGGGATCTGAATTGTGTTAAGAGTAAAATGGCAATAGAACAATTTCTTTAATAACATACTCTGAGAATTCAGTCCCTGAATTCCTGGAAATTTTAAGTTAGCTCCCAGGGCCCCAAAGAAAACTATACTGGACCTTGAGAGAAATGAGATCAGCATTGTCTGCATGGTGTATCTCCGTGTACTTTCTCGGGAAAGTCATTGTAGCAGAAATAGCAAGGGCACCCAAGTGCTTCCATGATGCTATCTGAAAGCCAGTGTATCCTGGTGAGGGTGGGCTTTGTGGGGAAGCAGTAAACAGTGAAGAAAAAAACCTTTATTAGGTCCAAGCACCAGGGACACAGACAAGAACAGTGGTTCTGAAAGTGTGGTCTCTGGACAAGCAGATTCAGCACCACCTGGGAGCTTGTTAGAAATGCAAATATTTGGCCTGCACCCCAGATCTACTGAGTCTGAAATTCCCACAGTGGTGGGTCCCAGCAATTGGTGTTTTTGTAAACCTCCAGCTGAATCTTATCTATTCTTTTTTTTTTAAAGACATCAGCCAGGCCATGGTTTTTTCTGTACATTTTCAGGCTTGTGAACAGGGGGCAATAAGTGTCACAGGTATGATGATGGAAAACTACACTTGTTGATGAGGCCTCAGGGACAGAAAGGAGAATGTTTTCATCATACCCTTGGAAACGAGAATTTGAAAAGACTTCCATAGAGGGAATGATGCTTGAACTGAGATCTTCAACAGTACCTTTTCCCTGGATGGTTGGGACATGGAACAGGTATCCCAAGGGTAAGAGGTTTTGTGGACAATTGGACATAGCAATCTGGAAAATGTCATCCAGGTGGGGAAATGGGTGGTGTGGAGCAAAAGTGAATGTCAACCCAGGTAGGAAGAATTCATAGACTTCTTAAGTCAAACCCAGCTCTTGGCCTCTCCATCACAAAGGAGATTTGTACAGATCTTTTAGGCCAGTGGTTCTCAGCCCCAGGTGCACATTAGAATTAGCCCCCAAAATTCTGATTCAATTGGTCTTAGGTGGGGCCTAAGCATGGTGACTCCAAGTGTTATAGGGTATAACTGCTACATAGAGATTTCTTGGCTTGACTTGGAATGACTAGATGACAACTAACAACAATCTATACAGGAGCAGATTGTTAGGTCTTTCTTCTGTAGTGCCACTAGGTGGATTTAAACTGCTAATCTTTTTTTTTTTTTTTTAATTGTGTTTTGGGTGAAAGCTTACATCTCAAGTTAATTTCTCATACAATAATTTATACACATTGTTTTGTGACATTTGTTGCAATACCCACCATGTGACAGTACTCTCCCCTTTCCACTCCAGGTTCCCTGTGTCCATTCAACCAGTTCCTGTCCCTTTCTCCCTCTGGACAGGAGATGCCCATTTGGTCTCCTGTATCCTATTGAACTAAGAAGCACACTCCTCACATGTAGGTGAATCTTATCAAGCACAGCTGAACTTTGGGAACAACTTGCCTAGGGGGTTTGCTAAAATGGATCAATGAAGAACTCACACAGGGCTGCATCTTCAGAGATCTAAGGGCTCTCCACCTCCCAGTGCTTATCTACAAATAATGGCACATTTGTTTTTGACATTATAATACTTATGCACCTTTTCTTTTTCATTACATTGCATTTGTTTGAATTAGCAGAATATTATTGAATACTTATCATTTTAGAATTAGTCCTTTGAATATTCATTAATTGTCATTTCTTAGTGATTCCATGTTGAATGCTATCTCTCATTTAAAAATCAACATCCTTTATCATTTTAAAGATATATCCTAATTTTTCTAGTTTGGGAGCCTGAATCACCCTTCCTCCCCAACATACACCACCATTAGCAGCGAAACTTGTTAAAAATGATCAAATATATTTTGATTTCTATTGAACCCAACATTTGTCCTCGTGAATTCACTGGACCAACACTCCAATTTGATATTTAAACAAATAAAATTTATTAAAGGAATGAACCATGGGACAGCATGAGTTCAGCTTGCCTGTAGTCTTATGCTCTGCCTTCCATCCAAAACAAATAGATATTTAACAAGTAGAATGAGTACAAGTAACAATTTATATCACAGCAATGGCAGGAAAGGAGATGAGATTTACAAGTTGGCAATTAATTAACTGAGAAAATTTATTTACATCAGTTTCTAGTCTAAGACAGCTTTCTCATTCTTTATACTAAAGCATTATTTCTAAAATGGAAAGAACAAGTAGTTTTGACATGAAAGTTTAATGATATGGGAAAAATAAAATAAAGCAAAAAACCCCAAACCCGTTGCTGTCAAGTCGTTGCTGATATATTTATACTGTTGTTCAAATTCTCTATTTTCTTATTTATCTTCTCTCTCAATATACTGTCCATTTTTGAGAGTGGCGTTTTGATGTCTGAAAATACTGCTGTGTTACCACAAATCGTGGGTTTGAGCTGCCTGCTGCAAAGCCAATACTGAGACAGGAGTAGGTAAGCAGCAAGAGGGCTTTATTGAACACCATGTTCAAAAAACAGAGGGTTCCCCAAATTCTGTCTGCCCCAAAAGGGCTGACTGGATGGTTTTTTAGGGAGAGCGTCAAGGTTTAGAGATTTCCAGGAATGTTGATTCTTCTTTGAGGTGGACATTATGTCAAAGTCACCTATTGTTGACATCTAGCAGGTCTCTTATTGCCATCCTGGTTTTGATCACAAGATGGATCCAGACTTTGGTCAATTATCTCAGGTTCTGATGGTATTGCTCATTGTCTTGTCCCCTGGTTTAATCAACAACAAAATCTCGATTACCTTGTTTTTCTACAAAGGAACTTGTTTTTCTACAAAGGAATGATTGCAACACAGATTCCAGGGCAAGTAATCCAAATTTTCAAAGGCTAAAGATTTAATCACAGGTTATACAGCTAAACAAGAAAATACATTCTCTTATTTTGATACTGAAACACTAAAGAAAATGTATTTTCTCTACTTCAGTTGTAGAACTATTTTTCACTTCAGTTCTGTCAATATTTTGTTCATATATTCTGAGGCTTTGTTGGTAGGTGCATGTATGTTTATAATTGTTATATCTTCTTGATAACTGACCCTTTTATCATTATATAATACCCTCCTTTGTGTCTCATCTGAATTTGTAAATGGATTAAATCTTCAATAAACACAGAGATAGACAGAATGGATAAAAGAACACAAAAATAAAAACAAAAACAAACTGACAAAAAAGCGATGCAACAACATGCTGTAAATGACACTCAGTTTAGATTCAACAACACAAATAAGTTGAAAAAAATGTTCCATGTAAATAGTAACCAAAAGACAGCTGTGGTGGCTATATTAATATTACACAAACTAGACTAAGTCACCATGGATATCATTGCTGATGTCAAATGCATCCTATCTGAAAGCAGAGAATACCAGAAGGATATTTACCTGTGTTTTATTGAGTATGCAAAGGCATTTGACTGTGTGGATCATAACAAATTATGGATAACATTCTGAAGAATGGAAATTCCAGAACACTTAATTGTGCTCATAAGGAACCTGTACATAGATCAAGAGGCAGGTGTTCAGACAGAACAAGGGGATACTGAGTGGTTTAAAGTCAGGAAAGGTGTGTATCACGGTTGTATCCTTTCACCATACCTATTCAATCTGTATGCTGAGCAAATAATCTGAGAAGCTGAACTATATGAAGAAGAACAGGACATCAGGTTTGGAGGAAGGCTCATTAACAACCTGTGTTATGCAGATAACACAATCTTGCTTGCTGAAAGTGAACAGGACTTGGAGCACTTACTAATGAAGATCAAAGACCGCAACCTTCAGTATGGATTACACCTCAGCATAAAGAAAGCAAAAATCCTCACAGCTGGACCAGTAAGCCACATCGTGATAAGCAGAGAAGAGTTTGAAGTTGTCAAGGATTTCATTTTACTTGGGTCCACAATCAATACCCATGGAAGCAGCAGTCAAGAAATCAAAAGATACATTGCATTGGGAAAATCTGCTGCAAAGGACCTCCTTAAAGTGTTGAAAAGCAAAGATATCACCTTGAAGACTAAGGTGCACCCGACCCAAGCCATGGTATTTTCAATCACATCATATGCATGGGAAAGCTGGTCAATGAATAAGGAAGACTGAAGAAGAATCGATGCCTTTCAATTGTGATGTTGGTCAAGAATATTGAATATATCATGGACTACCAAAAGAACAAACAAGTCTGTCCTGGAAGAAGTACAATCAGGATGCTCCTTAGAAGCTAGGATGGTGAGACTGTGTCTTACATACTTTTGACATGTTGTCAGGAGGGATCAGTCCCTGGAGAAAGACATCATGCTTGGTAAAATACAGGGTCAGCAGAAAAGAGGAAGACCCTCAACAAGGTAGATTGACACAGTGGTTACAACAGTGGGCTCAAGCCTAAGAACAATTGTAAGGATGGCACAGGACTGGGCAGTGTTCCGTTCTATGGTACACAGGGTCACTATGAGTTGGAACTGAGTCGATGGCACCTAACAACAATGACAACAGACTAAGTCAAAATCTGTTACATGAGACAAAGACAGACATTAAATAATGGTAAAAGGGTCAATTCATTAAGAAGATATAGCAATTAAAAACACATATGCACCTAAAAACAGAGCAGCAAAATATATGAAACAAACACTGACAGAATTGAAGGGAAAAATGGAATGTTTTACAATAATAGTTGGAGACTTCAATACACAAATTTCAATAATGATTAGAATATCTAGACAAAAAAAAATAGTAAGGAAATACAGAGTTCAAACAACCTTATGAAACAACTAGACCTGAAAGACATTTACAGAAAATGACATCTTTGCACTTGCCTTTTGGCAAAAATTAAGGGGAAAATAAATGTTATAGGATAAATATCTACTAGCTGACAGACTCAACAACAAAGTAGGAAATTTGGCTTAGAAAAATGAACAAAGCAAAAAATCCTGAGCAATGAGTTGTCATCGCAGGCAGTCTTACCTATCCTTGTTGCTTCCATAGTTAGCTTGCTTCTGGTTGTACCATAGAGTTGTCCCAAGATGTTGGTTCAGCAGTGTTATGGTGCAACATAACAGGATGGTATAAAAGGGAACAAGGTGGTATAAAAGGGCATAAAAGAAACTCTTGCAATTCAACAACTATACCAAAAGAAACTAATAAAAAATGGGCAAAAGGTGTGAATAGACATTTCTTTAAAAGAGATGTACGAAGGGGCATGAAACACATGAAAGATGCTCAACATCATTAGTCATTAAGGACATTCAAATCAGAACACATTGAGATACAACTTCACTTCCATGAGGATGACTTTAATAATAAAGTTGTTGTTAGGTTGTTAGGTCCTATGGAGTCAGTTCCGACTCATAGCAACCCTATGTACAACAGAACAAAACACTGCCCGATCCTGCACCATTTTTCCAAATGTTTTTATGCTTGAACCCATTGTTGCAGCCCCTGCGTCAATTCATCTTTTTGAGGATCTTCCCCTTTTTCATTGTCCCTCTACTTTACCAAGCAAAATGTACTTCTCCGGTGACTGATCTCTCCTGATAACATGTCCAAAGTACGTGATACATAACTTCCCCTCCTTGCTTCCAAAGAGCATTCTGGTTGTACCTCTTCCAAGACAGATTTGTTTTTCCAGCTTTTGCATGCCTACGAGATGACTGAAAAAACTATGGCTTGGGTCAGGTGTACCTTAGTCTTCAAGGTAACATCTTCATTTTTCAACACTTTAAAGGGGTTCTTTGTGATAGGTTTGTCCAATGCAATGCAACTTTTGATTTCTTGACTGCTGCTTCCATGGGTGTTGATTGTGGATCCAAGTAAAATGAAATCCTTGACAACTTCATCTTTTCTCTGTTTATCATGATGTTGCTTATTGGTCCAGTTGTGAGGATTTTTGTTTTCTTCACTATGAGTTGGAATCGGCTCAACGGCACTGGGTTTATGTTGAGGTATAATCCATACTGAAGGCTGTGATCTTTGATCTTTGTCAGTAAGTGCTTCAAGTCCCCTTCATTTTCAGCAAGCAAGGTCATGTCATTTGCATATTGCAGGTTGTTCATGAGCCTTCCTCTGGTCTTGATGCCCTGTTTTTCTTCATACTTCCAGCTTCTCAGATTACTTTTTCATCATACAGATTGAGTGAGTATGATGAAAGGATACAACCCTGACACATACCTTCCCTGACTTTAAGCAGAGCAGTATGCCCTTGCTCTGTTTGAACCACTGCCTCTTAATCTATGTACAGGTTCCTCATGAGCATAATTTAGTTGTCTGGAATTCCCATTCTTTGAAATGTTATCCATAATTTGTTATGATCCACAGAGTTGAATGCTTTTGCATAGTCAGTAAAACACAGGTAAACATCTTTCTGGTATTCTCTGACATCTTTCTGATCCACCTGACATCAGCAATGATATACCTTGTTCTACTTCCTCCTCTGAATGGAGCTTGAATTTCTGGTAATTCCCAGTTGATATACTGCTGTAGCGGCTTTTGAATGATCTTCAGCAAAATTTTACTTGTGTGTGGTATTAATGATATTGTTCAATAATTTCCTCATTTTTTGGATCACCTTTCTTGGGAATAGGCATGAACTGGATCTCTTCCACTCAGTTGGCCAGGGAGCTGTCTTGCAAATTTCTTGGCATAGATGAATGAGTGCTTCCAGTGTTGCATCCATTTGCTGAAACATCTTAATTGGTATTCTGTCATTTCCTGGAGCCTTGTTTTTCAATAAAGCCTTCAATACAGCTTGAACTTCTTCCTTTAGTACCATTGGTTGGTGACCATATGCTACCTTGTAAAATAGTTGAATGTCAACCAATTCTTTTTGGTACAGTGACACTGTGTATTCTTTCCATCTTTTTTTAATGCTTCCTGCACCGTTCAACATTTTCACCATAGAATCCTTCACCATTGCAACTCAAGGCCTGAATTTTTTTCTTCAGTTCTTTCAGCTTCAGAAATGCTAAGCTTGTTGTTCCTCTGGTTTTCTACCTCCAGGTCTTTGCCCAAGTCATTATAATACTTTACTTTGACTTCTCAAGCTGCCCTTTGATATCCTCTATTCAGCTCTTAGTCATTTCTCTCTTTCTCTTTAGGTACTCAACGTTCAGAAGCAGGTTTCGGAGTCTGTTCTGACATCCTTTTTGGTCTTTTCTTTGTTTTCTGTCTTTTTAACAACCTGTTGCTTTTTTCATGTATGATGTCTTTGATGGTGTTCCACAACTTGTCTGGTCTTCAGTCAAATCTGTTCTTGAGATGGTTTGTAAATTCAGGAGGGATATGCTCAAGGTCATACTTTCGCTCTCATGGACTTATTCTAATTTTCTTCAGTTTCAACCTGAACTTGTATATGAGCAACTGATGGTCTGTTCCACAGTCGGCCCCTGGCCTTGTTCTGACTGATGATATTGAGCTTTCCCATTGAGTTTTTCCACAGATGTAGTTTATCTGATTCCTGTGTGTTCCACCTGGTGAGGTCCATGAGTATAGTCTCCATTTACATTGGTGAAAAGAAGATATTTGCAATAAAGAAGTTGTTGGTCTTGCAAAAGTCTATCATGTGATCTCTGGTGTTGTTTCTATCACCAAGGCCATATTTTCCAACCACCAATTCTTCTTCTTTGTTTCCATCCTTCGCATTCCAATTACCAGTATTGTTAATGCATCCTGATTGCATGTTTGATCAACTTCAGACTGCAGAAGTTGGTAAAAATCTTCAATTTCTTCATCTTTGGCCTTAGTGGTTGGTGCATAAATTTGAATAATAGTCACATTAACTGGTCTTTCTTGTAGGCTATGGATATTATTCTATCACTGACAGCAGTGTACTTCAGTGAATGCAATGCCATTCCTCTTCAAGTTGTCATTCCCAGCATAGTACACCATATGACTATCCAGTTCAAAATGGCCAATACCAGTCCTTTTCAGCTTGCTAATGCAAAAAAAAAAGAAAAAAAAAATGCCTAGTATATTGATGTTTATGCATTCCATTTCTTTTTTGACGATTTCCAATTTTCCTTGATTTGTACTTTTGAATGTTCCAGGTTCCAATTATTAATGGATGTTTGCAGCTGTTTCTTCTCATTTTGAGTGGTGCCATATCAGCAAATGAAGGTCCCGAAAGCTTGACTCCATCTACGTCATTAATGTCGACTCTACTTTGAGGAGGTATCCCTTCCCCTGTTGTCTTTTGAGTACCTTCCAACCTGAAGGACTCAACTTCTGGCACTGTATCAATGTTCCACTGCTATTCAAAAGGTTTTCAGTGGCTAATTCTTTTCAGAAGTAGACTGTTGGGCCCTTCTTATTAGTATCCCCTAGTTTGGAAGCTCAGCTGAAACTTGTCTGCCATTGGTATTTGAAAACTGGCGGTATAACTTCTAGCATCACAGCAACAGGTAAGCCTCCACAATATGACAAATTGACAGATGCTTGGGGGTGGGGGTTAATAATGATAGCAATAATAAAAAAAGACAAAATAACAGAGTTGGTGAGGATGTGTAGATATTTCTGGTGGCAATATAAAATGGAAGAAGAGCTCTCTTTATGAGTTGGGGCCAGAGTCGAGGAAATCTGAAGTACAAATTCCCCAAGTGGGTCACTGGGAGCGATGTCATGTTGGGCCATTTATACTTCCACCCTTTGATTTCTGGACCCACGTCTTCTGCACTTTGGGGATACAGAACACTATGATTGTCATTATTTTACAGTATCGACTGCACTGGGTTTAGGTTATGCTAAATCAAATCCAAACTCGTTGACATCAAATGGATTCCAACTGATAGTGACCCTGTAGGTCAGAATAGAACTGCCCCATAGGGTGTCCAAGGCTGTAATCTTTACAGAAGCAGACTGTCATATTTTTCTTCTGCAGAGCAGCTGATGGGTTCGAATCACCAAAGTTTTGGTTAGCAGTTGATGTTTAACTGCTGTACCACCAGGGCTTCTTCAGTGTATACAACATCTTGAAAATTATGTAGTCATAACTGCCTATGTATTGAAATATTGCACTATATATGATCACCTTTAAAATTAAACACTTTCCCATACTATTACTTTTTTTTTTTTAATTCTCCCATACTCCAAATTCACTTTAGGCTATGTTTTATCTCTCTCCTTCCCTTTCCTGACAAACTTTTACAAAATAGGTCTATACCTGCCACCTACATTTCTTCAATTCTCAATCACTCTTCAACCAGCCCACCTGAATTATTTCTCACCCTGCCACTTTATTTACAGAGCCAGGAAATAAATGGAGCCCTCTCTAAGATGAACAAAGTTTTCATGTTACTAAGTGCATGTCAGGGGATATTTTTCAGCCCTTCTTTTATTAGTTCTTTAACAGCATTAAAAGTATCAACCAGCTTACTTTTCTTCAAATGGAACCTGCTTGCCTACATAACATTGAGTACACCAAGTGTCCCATAAAATCACCAAATATTCTTTAAGGCAAGCACTTCCCAAGGTGGGATTTCACTCTAAGAAAGATGGTTCCTAGGTTTGGGTTCTTGTAGCAATTAACTTTCCTTAAGAGACAGCTTGTTACTTTAAAATGAAACTAAAGACAGAAGAATTTCTCCTTGGAGGAAATAAATCCATCTCACAGACCCCTCCCCTCCGGCCCCCCCAACCCCTCATTGTGTCTACAAAGAGACAAAATTGGCAGAAAATTTTTTGTTTTATCTTTTTTGAGATTGGATGTTAGCCCAAAGGTTGCATCCACCAGGTGCTCCTGGAAACCCTCTGAGGCAATACCATTCTGTCCTATAAGTTCGCTAAGAGTCTGAATTGACTTGAAGGCAATTTTTTTTGTACTCATGGAAGGTGAATTGTTTAGACAGTGAAAGGATAATAGAACAATTTATTTAATGAAGAGCTCTTAGATTCAACCCAGGAGACTCAGGAAACTTTAAACATGTCCTCATTGCCCCTCATCCTGTAAATATTTGATCCCGGCCTTGGTGAAAACCAAATTGGGGTTCTCAGAGTCAGACCATAGAGAAGAGAAACTGCTTCAGTGACACCATCAGAAAGAGTTAGTGTGTCCCCTTCAGGGCTGGTGGAGTAAAAAGAAAAAGAGGAATAAAAGCATGTACTGGGCCTCATCTCTCTGGTAAGGATACTGAAATCTTCAATACTTGCTTAGGAATGTAAACTCCCTGTACTTTGAACACACTTAAATTTCCACTGCGGCCAGTCTTTTCCAGCTCTCATGTTTCTTCTTTGTCTTTCTGGAACCTAGACCCTCTCTCCAAGAAGAGTTGGAAATGGCCATTTCTTGAATGTATAATTTTCCGGAAAATCTCTAACTCAACCAGCTATGACACTTTATCTTATTTCCCTCCTCAAATATGACTTCACCCTCTTCTATAAATTATAGATTAGTGTTAGATTTCCTCCATCCAGTAATGTATCCATTACCTACTCAAAGAAAATATATTATAAGGGAGGTATTGTCTATTTTGTTCCTACTATGTTTGGGTTTTTCTATATATTCCCTAACTATTTTTGCTTACATGAAAAATTACTGGTTTCTAAATATTTCTTTAATACCCTGCCAACTTACTGATAGCATTTAAAAGTTCTATTTGTATGCTATTTCTTCTTAGTGTCCTCAGTATTGTCTATACATACTATAATTACTTTTGAGGTTTAGTACTCAGACCCATTTCATTTTGTCATTTTAAATGATGCAGGAGAATGACTAAAGTGGGATTGATTGCCTTGGTTTATTCATGAATTTATCACAAATATTTTAGTGTTTTAATGTAGATTATACTGTTCACTGTGGTTTTAAAACAGCCATTCTATATATTAAGGCAATGGTAGGAAAACAAAGTCACAATCTGTGACACACAAGTAAATATAAAATTACCCATGTAAGAGTTACATCAGGGAATAGTACTGAATGCTCTATTTGTGGGCCTCACAAGCTCTGTCCTTCCTACCCTTCATCTTCAGCTCTCTATCTCACTGATCTCTTAAATTCCTTCCAAGGTCACCGCCCCACAGGGAATTAAGCTTTCTGTTATCTCAACCCACTGGTGTCGAGTCCATTCCAACTCATAGCGACTCTACAGGACAGAGTAGAACTGCCCGATAGAGTTTCCAAGGAGCACCTGGCAGATTCGAACTGCCGAGCTCTTGGTTAGCAGCTGTAGCACTTAACCACTATGCTATGAGTTGGAATCGACTCAATGGCAGTGGGTTTGATTTTTGGGTGGGTTATCTCAACCTATTGTGCTTGTCCTTTCCTTGCTTCCTCTGAATGACAATTATCTACTCTTCTTCTGTCAGCCAAATAATCCTATTTCAGAGAAGCCTTTCCTTCTCATCTGCCCAGACTAAATTACATGTCCTCAGTGATTTTTTTCTCTTTTTAATTAACTTCCATTCTTTATGCATGAATAATACTATTTTTCTTTTTTGGAAAATGTAAACATTTATTTTCAAATCTTAAGTTTGACTTTTAGTTTTCTTCAGTATAATTTGCTCTATAGAAGTTTTTAATATTTTAATCTAATCTATCCATTGTACACTCTGTAATAAATTATACTGATTTTAGTACAACACATCCTCTTTCAAGAGCAAGTACACATGAGCACACACATGCTCTGTATTTGATTTTAATGGTTGTGTGCTGTTATTCCCTTCTCTTACTTATAGAGTCCACATGGCCTTTCCTTTTCTTGGAAGAATCCATCTGACCAGTGGTTTCTCCAATAGGGAGCCATAGGTATCTTTACTAATTGGAAGAGCTGCATGGAGTCCAAAAGAGGTAACAGACTTGTTGTGTTTATAATGACCACAATTCCATCCTTGCTTAATGGCTGCCCTAGTTTAAAGGGGATATTGGTAAGTGATAGACATGTAAGACAGATTTATCTTGATGATAAAAACAGAAAATCACAATTATCAAGTGCCTACTCTATATCACAGGCACCACTCTAGAAAAATGACATTTATCATCTCATTTAATTCACTCAACAATCTCATTATGTAGGGAATATTTACTACTGTCATCAGAGAAGGGAGTATTTCCAGCTGAGTGATTAAGTAACTTTCTCATGGTCACATAGGTAGTAAGTTGGTAGAGCCAAAATTCTATTTCAGGAGGTATGATTCAAACACTCATTTTTGAAATCACAGCTTTATACTGTAGCTTGAGAGAATTATATACCTAAAATAATTGTCATAAAAGGAAGCCAAACCCAAAAACCCATTGCTGTCGAGTCGATTCTGACTCATAGAGACCTAGAGTAGAACTGCCCTATAGAGTTTCCAAGGAGCGCCTGGTAGATTCAAACTGTCGGGCTTTTGGTTGACAGTCGTAGCTGTTAGCCACTATGACACCAAGGTTTCCCATAAAAGGAATGGATTAATAATAATAATTTTTTATTGGGAGTCCTGTTATCACAGTGGTTAAGTGCCAAGCAGCTAATTCAAAGTTAGGCAGTTGGAACCCACCAGCCACTCTGTGGGAGGAAGATGTGGCAGCCTCCGTCCCTAAAGATAAGAGCCTTGGAAACCCTATGGGGAAGTTGTACTCTGTCATATTGGGTTGATTTGTGTTGGAATTGACTTTATAGCAATGCTTTTTTTTTTTTAATTTGATACTATTAATTGAGATCCTCCTATTCACAAAACCATTCATTTCTAAACCTCACAGAGAAGGTAATAGTATTAACTAGATTTTTATAAAAGAAAAAATAAGACATGAAGAGTTAACTATCAAATCAGTAGGATGTGACAGGTCACATTTAAGATATGGATTTCAACTCAGATGACCTTTATTCACTGACATAGAGCTACCAGAATGAAGGAGGTATGGGGATTGTCATGGAAAAGTACATACTTGAGAGTCACATAAAGTGTTTTCAATTAGCTTGGAAGAGTCATGTGAAAGAAGAAATTGGTTTATGTATATAGATACAGGTAGGAAAATCAGAACCAGTGAATAGAGGCCAAAAAGAGAGAGATTTTTGCTAAAGTGTCTAAATAATTATACACATTTAAAATAGAAAAGTGCTACCTGTGACTGAGAGAGTCACTATCATTGGAAGGACTCAATAACAAAATATAAGTGGTATTGTAAAGGTGATGACTAGCTGAGATGCTAGTTGACTGTTCACTGAATGTTGCTTTTTACCTTCTCCAGCCTACACACTACCTACATGGAAGCAGAAAATCAAACAAAATTTTCAGAATTCTTCTTGCTGCGCCTTTCAGAGGATTCTGAACTTCAGCCCCTCTTCTTTGGACTCTTCCTGTCCATGTACCTGGTCACTGTCCTTGGGAACCTGTTCATCATTCTGGCCATCAGCTCTGACCCCCACCTCCACACCCCCATGTACTTCTTCCTTTCTAACCTGTCTTTTGTTGACATCTGTTTCATCACCACCACAGTCCCAAAGATGTTGGTAAACATTCAGACACAGAGTAAAGTAATTTCCTATATAGGATGCCTCACTCAGGTGTATTTCTTCATGATATTTGCTGGACTGGACAATTTTATCCTGTCCTTGATGGCTTATGACCGGTTTGTGGCCATCTGTCACCCTCTGCACTATACAGTCATCATGAAGCCCTGGCTCTGTGTCTTGTTGGTTTTGATGTCTTGGGTCATCATTTTCTGGGCCTCTCTGCTTCATATTCTACTGATAACACGGTTGAACTTCTGTATAGGCACTGAAATTCCTCATTTCTTCTGTGAACTGGCTCAGATTATCAAATTGGCCTGCTCAGATACACTCATCAATAACATCTGTTTGTGTGTGTTGACTGTTCTGCTAGTTGTGTTTCCCCTCTCAGGAACCCTCTTCTCTTATTCTCAGATTGTCTCCAATTTGATGAGGATATCCTCTGTTGGGGCGAGGTATAAGGCATTTTCCACTTGTGGGTCTCACCTCTCTGTGGTCTCCTTGTTCTATGGAACAGGCCTTGGGGTCTTCCTCAGTTCTACTGTGATCCATGCTTCCCAGAGAATCTCTATTGCCTCAGTGATGTACACTGTGGTCACACCCATGCTGAATCCCTTCATATACAGCCTAAGGAATAAGGATATGAAGGGATTCCTGAGAAGGCTTCTTTGTAGGGCAGCCTCTTGTGCATGATGATAGCCACTGGCCTCAGGGCTAAATGGACTTTATGGTCCCCAAATCAAATGTCATGAATTTAAATATCCTGATTCTTTTTTCTTCCTCAAAAGACATGCATCATTTCTTCCAATCCCAAAGCAACTATGATTTGCTTTCTATTTGTTATTTTACCATTTTTCCTCAACTCTTTCCTAAGTAAATCCTTTTGACTCTTTTTTCCTATATGCTGTCCATAAAGTTCTTTCTTTAGCCAGCTTTCCTAGAACCATTCCTGAAAATTCCAGACTTAGATTTGCTGCATTAATCTTGTTCAGTGTAGGTGTGGTTTCCCCAAAGGTTAATCTCTCAAACATGGATGCTTTTCATCTTCATTTGGTTATGTGTATGTTTTTCCGTGAAAGAAATAAAATTAAAATCCTACAACAGGCATAACCAACTGCTTGTGACATCTGGACTGTGCTTATTGCTTTACATGTATGATTTTATCTTGCCATGAAAATATTTCTTTGAGGTATATTTTCATTCACCCCATTTTTCAGAGGACGAGTCTGAGATTGAGATGAGTTCAACCTGGCAAACCATCACTGAGTTAATACTCCTAACTTTGCTATCCTACTTTGTATAAGAACAATGATGTGGTTTTCAAGTTCAAGGGTGGGAATTTAGATTTGATAGATTTTTTTTCAAATGATTCATAGTAATTATTGCCTTTGATAACATGAGATTTTGATTCACTGTTTGTGGCCCTTGCTTCTTTTCTTCCTTTGTTTTCTCTTTCTTTCTTCTTCTTTACTTTCTCCCTTTCCTCATTTTATTTTACTTTTATATCTCATTGCAGTTTTAAGGTATATTCAGCAAGACCCTAAAAGATGTTGTAAGCAATACAATGAAATGAGTTGTTCCCTCACATGGTTTATTTTCTGGAACTCTCTGGAGGTGTCATCAGGAATGGTAGTTACACACTTGTGGAGTACATTCAGAGCTTCATTTTTTGAGATTATTGGTAGAATTGAGTCTGTCCCATGAACTGTGGAGTAGTAGATGATGTCAATCAATGCCCCACCTACATTCCCTGGGATCATCTCACCATCTTTATTGCACACCAGTCTGACTGCCAAAGGACAGCACCAGCTGGAACCTACTTTGTCAGATGCATGGTGGCAGAAATGACCTAGAATTATGTATCTCCAGGGGAAGCCTTCATTGAGAAGTGTGGGATACAGCGGTTTACTTGGGGGTAATTCCAAGATGTCTGTCTTGTACATTTTCCAAAAAATTTCCCAGGATGAAAACTCATTCACTGTGGTAGCTGACTTAATGCAAGCTTTGTTGAATGTATTTTCTTCCCTTTTGCACTTCTCCTCTCTCTCATCCATGTTCCTTGCTCCTTCAAGTAAATTGCTTGCACTTGAATCCTCGTCTCAGTGTCATCTTCTGTGGGAATCGAAACTAAGAGAGTTGATAAATAAGGAGTATTAAGGGAGCCATGAAAATAACTGGAGACTTTAGGGCCAAAACAAAACTCAGAAGACACACTCACAAAAAAAATAGTGCTATCGAGTCTTTTCCGACTCATAGCGACCCTATGCAATGCCCCATAGGGTTTCCGAGGAGCGCCTGGCAGACTTGAACGGCCGACCATTTGCTTAGCAGCCATAGCACTTAGCCTACGCCACCAGAAGATACAACTTACTGAAAAATCATAATTCATTAGTGAGAAAAGACTTGTTCAATATGGCTTCAATTTACTTTGATCCATGAAGGTTAATCAAATGTGTATCTATTATCTGCTATTTTTTTTATGTACCAAGTGAGGAGGAGACCACAGAGGTATAAAAAAAAAAAAGATTTCAATTCTGAGTAATAAGAATAATCATATCGATGTGTACTAGAAGCTGTTGTAAACAAAAGTAAATATTTTCAACTTACCGTGAATAAATCTATGCAAATGTTCCTGAAAATTTATTTTTAACGGCTTTATTGATGTATGAAATCAACCCATTGTTGTAATCCAATGGTTTAAGTAAATTTACTGAATTGTACCATCGTCACCCCAATCCAGTTTTAGAGGGTCTTGTACTACAAAGACAGAGATATTTGGTCAGAGGAAGCTTAGATTGTGTTGAATATGTGGCATCCCCAATGACATAGGAGTCAGGCAGTGCCCCTGGTCCATACATATTTTATAAAGCAATATTGTATATTGCTTTTCTAGTCTCCTCCATAATGACCTCCTTTCCATAACTGTACAGGAAACAAGTAGGTAAGGAGAGCACCCTGCTGCTCTCTGTTCTATTATACTGAGTGATTTATTAGAATGGCCCCAGGAGTTCTGAACTTATTTGGTAAGACTTGTTACCTAAAACGTACTTATCATTAGGATGACATCTAATAGTATTTGGAAAAAATTAGTGTATTTGTAAACATTTAATTAGAGTAGGGAGAATATCTGTCCTATTTGATTTATTTTCAAACTCTTTCAATCTTAGGCTTCCAGGAGATTTACTGATACATACATTTTTTAGAAGGAATGTTTGTTGAGAACCTCCTATGTTTAAAGTGCTGGGGACAAAGTAGTGAAGAAAAAATACTTCCTGTCCTTATATAGTTTACATTCCAGTGGGGAGGAAATAAAACAAACAAGAGAACCAATAAAAACATTTGAATTGTGGAAAGCGATATGAAAAAAAAAGGAAGAAGCACTGAATAAATGGAGAGAGACTGCAAGATTTATTTTAGATAATATTTTCAATACCATGATAAAATAATAGAAAATGGCTGGGATGTTTTAGATAATATTTTTAATATTATTCCTCAACAGTCTAGACCAGGGTTTCTCAACCTCAGCACTACTGACATCTTGGGCTGAATAATTCGTCAGTGAGTTTCTTAGGCCAGGTTCTCTAGAGAAGGAAAACCAAGACAAAGTATAAATACATACACAGAGAGAGATTTATGTCAAGGAAATGACTCATAAGGTTTTAGAGGGTGTAATATTCCATGTGAATGGGTAGGGATAGAGGTTTCGCCTGACTCATTTAGCTGCAGGGACTGGTGAACCCAAGATCAGTAGGATGGACAGCAGGGCTGTTGCTCACAGGCTGCAAAGTTTGATGAATTCCAAGATCGACAGGCAAGATTGCAGGTAAGCTGCTAACTCAAGTCCCAAGAACTGGAGGTCAGATGAATAAGAGCTAGGTGCAGGATCCAGAACGAGTGAAAACCCCTGCAGGCTTCCAGAATGTCTGCCCACATTCCATACAGGCCACACGGCCAAGGAAACTCCCCTTCAACTGATTGGCTACTCACAGCAAATCCCATCATGGGGGTGATCACATAGCAAATCTCAGTAGGGAAGTGATGACAACATTGAATGCTGAAACACTGAGAATCATGGCCTACCCAAGTTGAAGCACAATGTTAGCCATCACAGTGCACCCCTTCTCAACTTGGCACCTGTACACATCTCCTTAAACCATACATAATCTCTGAATAAAGAAAATTATAACATGAAACTTATGCTTAACATGACACACATGATATAATGAACACACATACAACCAAAAAAGCACTACACCTGTTTACATCTTATATTTTATAAGAAAACAAAAATATCTGATGCACGCACAAAAAACAGAAATACTCATAACAGTTACGGTCATCATTTCTGCAACTGATCACATGGCCATAACTGGTATTTTGAACTACCATTTTCCATCGCCCATTCCGTATTCCCTTTGCCCTCAGCAAGCACCTCAGCTAGTCATGGTTCTTTGCCTGGTGGGGTGACCCAAACCTTCATTCCTGAAGAGCCTGGGTCATTAGTAATCATGTCAGAACTGGATTGCTGTAGTTTTCCAAATAGGGCATGGTAGTACCCTGTTCTTAAAACTACTAAGTGCTGTAGTTTTAAAAACAGGGCATGGTCGTCCTAACAAATGTCCTAAGGGATCGCCTGCATTCCAGACATACTTTTTGTCTTAGTCATCCAGTGCTGCTATAACAGAAATACCACAAGTGGATGACTTTAACTAAGAGTAATTTATTTCCTCACAGTAAAGTAGGCTAAAAGTCTAAATTCAGGGCATCAGCTCCAGGGGAAGGTTTTCTCTCTCGGTCAGCTCTGCAAGGGCTTTGCCCTCAATCTTCCCCTGGTCGAAGAGCTTCTCAGGCTCAAGAACCCTGGGTCCAAAGGATGCACTCTGCTCCTGGTGCTGCTTTCTTGGTGGTATGAGGTCACCCACTCTCCGTTTGCTTCTATTTCCTTTTATCTCTTAAAAAAGTGGTGCAGGCCACAACCCAGGGAAACTCCCTTTACTTTGGTTCAGGGAGGTGACCTGATTAAGGGTGGTATTACAATCCTACCCTAATCCTACTGACATAAAACTACAATCACAAAATGGAGGATGACCACATAATACTGGGAATCGTGGCCTAACCAAGTTAACACACACATTTCTGGGGGGACATTATTCAATCCATGATACTCTTATTGTAAGGGGGAGGGGGAGAGCTTTCACTCAGGAAGAGGAAGGGGCAGGGGGTCGTGACAATCTTCAGTAAGACAATCCCTACAAAGGAAGAGACAGGGGTGCTCACAATCCTCAATAAGACAGTCCCTACAAAGGAAGAGACAGGGGTGGTGACATTCCTCAGTAAGATGGCCGTTACACAGTTAAACTTCAAACCAAGGAAATGATCTTTACAGGGGTCTTTGATTTGATAAAGTCCTTAACTTGATAAAGTCCATAACTTGATAAGATCCCTAACTTGGTAATTAAACCTTAAGCCAAAGAAATAGCCTTCATAGGGGGTCCTGTCCTGGCTTTTAAATGTTAACAGAGACAGATACGAGACAAGAAGGATATAAAAGCCTAAGAAAAGGACTATCAGGTCACTCAGATTCTTTCTCTACCTGAGTAGCCCACTTGAAGCTTCCTAGTCAAGTGTACTTTTACTACTAACCCTCTGCTTGCTAATAAACCTCTGTTCACTTGCCACTATTTGTCTCAGTGTTTGAATTCTTTCCTACACCAAAGACGAGAACCAAGGCCATTCTCCAGTAACATTATTACCTCCCTTATGTAATATCAACCTGATTTCCTCTTGATAATCAGGACCAATCACAATAGCCAGTATGGTAACTCCCTTCTTTGCCTGTTGATCCAGAGGAATAAGGAGCCCAAAGTAGACAGATGGCATTCTTAGTTTCCAGCTCAATGGAATCAGTGATGTGTCTTCAGGTGGGAGAATTCCTCCCTTTGGAACTAAGACCTCTAGATCTGCAGAGCATAAGGTCTCAGGGACAGGAAGCAAAAATCTTGTGAGTAGGTCACTAGGGGTAATAGTGAGTGGTGCCACTCCTATTTCCACACGTTAATTCCTGGACCCGTGAATACAGGTCATGGGAGATACAGCACCACATATTGGATCCTGGTTTAGAGCAATACAGCCTCCTGGAGAACATTGCCCCGTCCCTGTAATGTATTGACACCTAGCTGGTGGTGTAACTGTGTCTTTAGGAGGCCATTCCATCATTCTATCAAGCCAGCTGCTTCAGAATGATGGCAAACATGGTAAGACCAGTCAATTCCATGAGTACAGGCCAACTGCTGCACTTCATTTGCTGTGAAGTGAGTCCCTTGATCAGAGGCAATGCTGTGCAGGATACCATGACGGTCGATAAGGTATTCTTTAAGTCCACAGATAATAGTTTTGGCAGAAGCACTGCATGCAGGGAAGGCAAACCCATGTCCCGAGTAAGTGTCTATCCCGTTAAGAACAAAACACTGCCCTTTCCATGATGGAAGTACTCCAGTGTAGTTAAATTGCCACCAGGTTGCTGGCTGATCGCCTTGGGATGGTGCCATATCAGGGACTCAGTGTTGGTATCTGCTGCTGGTAGATTGTGCGCTTAGCAGTGGCTCTAGCCAAGTCCGCCTTGGTGAGTGGAAGTCCATGCTGCTGGACCCATGCATAACCTCCATCCTTGCCACCATGACCACTTTGTTCTTGAGCCACTTGAGCAATGACAGGAGTAGCTGGGGAAACAGAATGACTAGTTCCCACAGAATGAGTCATCCTAATCACTTGATTGTTAAAATCTTCCTCTGCTGAGCTCACCCTTTGTGACACATGAGACACAAATATCTTTACTTCTTTGGCCCATTCAGAGAGATCTATCCACATACCTCTTCCCCATAAAAGCTTGTGTCCAATTTTCCAATCATGTTTCTTCCAAGCTCCTGACCATCCAACCAAACCATTGACCACAGCCTGTTGTAGAGCCTTCTTTTGTTCTGGGTACCACTAAAAACTAGCAGCTCTTCAAGTCACTTATAAATAGGCTGGAGTAACATATCCAAATGAGGAATATGCTACTCCAAAATTCAAAGAGGCCCACTAGGTGTTGTGCCTTCTTTTTAGTTTTGGGAGAAGCCACATGCAATAACTTATCCTTCACTTTCGAAGGAATGTCTTGATATTCCCCACACCACTGGATCCCTAGTAATTTCACTGAGGTGGAAGGTGCCTGAATTTTTGTGGGATTAATTTCCCACATTGTTGCACACAAATGTTTTATCAGTAAGTCCAGAGTCATTGACATGTCTTCCTTACCGAGTCCAATCAGCATAATACCATCAATGTAATGGACCAGTGTGAAGTCTTGTGGAAGGGAAAGTTGATCAAAGTCCCTGTGGACTAAATTATGAAGTAGGGCTGGAGACTTGATGTAGCTGTGAGGTAGGCAACTGAATATGTATTGTTGGCCTTGCCAGCTAAAGGCAAACTGCTTCTGATGGTCCTTAAAAACAGGTATGGAGAAAAATTCACTAGCCAGATCAATAGCTACACACCAGGTACCAGGAGATGTATTAATTTGCTCAAGCAATGAAACTATGTTGGAACTGCAGCTGAAATTGGAGCCATCACCTGGCTAAGTTTTTGATAATCCACTGTCATTCTCCCAGATCCATCTGTTTTTTTTTTCCCACAGACCACATAGGGGAGTTGAGTGAGGATATGGTGGGAATCAACAACCCCGCATCCTTCAAGTCCTTAATGGTGGCAGTAATCTCTGCAATTCCTCCTGGAACGTGATATTGCTTTTGGTTTACTATTTTCCTAGGTAGCAGCAGTTTTAACGGCTTCCACTTGGCTTTTCCTACCATAATAGCCCTTACTCCATCTGTCAGGAATCCAACATGGTGGTTAAGCTAATTGCTGAGTATATCTATTCCAATTATATATTCTGGAACTGGGGAAATCACTACAGGATGGGTTCAGGGACCCATTAGACCTACTGTGAGATGGACGTGAGCTAAGACTCCATTAATAACCTGACCCCCATATGCACCCACTCTGACTGATGGGCCATAGTGACATTTTGAATATCCGGGAATTATTGTCAATTCATAGCCAGTATTCAGTAATCTCTGAAAAGTCTGATTATTTCCTTTTCCCCAATCAATAGTCATTCTCATAAAAGGCCATAGATCCCTTTGGTAAAGGTTGGGAGAAACATTAACAGTACAAGTTTTTGACTGCATATTGGAGCCCTTCCTCAGCGGGACCCGGCCTCCCCTTCGATCAAGGGGTTGTGGGTCTGTAAACTCACTCAAGTCTGGGAATTGATTGAGAAGTCATGACTTTCTATTCTGGTGATTTGAGTTAGAATGCTGTTCACTTGACCTAGAATTCATCCACTGGTACAGATCAAATATTTAGTAGATTTCATATTTACCTCACTCCTAGGAACACAATGACTAAGTAGGCAGCAGCATAAGTCCCTACAAGTCAGACCATCCTTATTACAGCTTCGACACTGTTTTCCGTTATAGTAACTATGCCTACCTTTTCTTTGTTGATTGACTGCCGCCACTTGGCCCCTACCACCACTCATATCTGACTTACATAAAATAACAATCACTGCAGTCTTCAAGGATGTTGGGGTTGCCTTCACAAATTTGTTTCTCACAGTTGTGGTATGAGGTGTGTCTTCTGGGCACTGTATGTGTGGGTCTGTGGATCTAACTGATAAATCCACTCTTGCAGGCTGATTTCCCTAAGCCTTTGGAAACCTTCTTTCTATGATTGTATGAAGGCAGTTCTGGTACTTCAGCCTGATTTAGTGTAGGCCACCGTGTATCCATGCTTCAGCCACCCAACCAAATAAACTATTAGATCCTTTCCTAACTTCTCAAGCTGAAACAATGAATGAAGAATCTGTGCTCAGTGAGTGCATATCAATAAAATCAGACTGATTCATCTTTATGTTCTTTGCACCATTATCCCACACCCTTAACAGCCATTCCCACACATATTCCCCATGTTTCAGTTTGCACATATTAGAAAAGTCAAGCAGTTCTTCTGGAGTGTCACAAACTTCCTCCTGGGTCATACGTTGCACTTCACCTTTTGGAGTTCGCTGGGACTTTAGTCTAGTTGTAGTTCTAGAAGCCAAAATTGGTGGAGAAATGTTTGAGAACATTCAACATTGTCTTGTAAAGCTTCTGCCTTAGGCAATGTCCCAGGCAATGACTCAGACAAAGGCGCTTTAGATGCAGCTAGGTTAATCTCATTAGATGGGAGTAGAGGGACTAGTGGTTTTGTTGGAAGGAATGGTTCAGCAGAATTTAGGGGCTCAGTGTCTCTAGCTTCCTGATTATCTGTCCATATGTCCCCATTCCAGAGATCAGGATCCAATTTCTTCCCAATCAATGCCATCGCTTTAACTTCAGGCACCTCTTAAGGTTGGCAGTTGTTTTGGCATTGTAAATCAGCCACTCTTACAATATGACTGTGCATTTGGTTTTTGGTAATATCAGCTGTGTTACTACAAGAAATAGGACTTTCTTTCAAGGGACAAGTGGAAATTTTGAGGTTGTTTATAAAGCACTTGAGCTTTGACTCTGAAGCCCT
The DNA here is from genome assembly GCF_030014295.1 of Loxodonta africana. NCBI lineage: Eukaryota > Metazoa > Chordata > Mammalia > Proboscidea > Elephantidae > Loxodonta > Loxodonta africana. The sequence continues at coordinate 15,876,643 of NC_087344.1, forward strand.
GAGCTCATTTCTTTCTTTCACCAGTTTGTCTAGCAAAAGTAGGACCAAACAACCAGCTTCCTTATGCTTCTCATTATGAAAAAATTGTAGAAACATATCATTCATGCAATCATCCAGAGCCTCGCCATTCACCAATACCTGATCCATTGTTGGTGATATTTTACATATTTGAATTGCTACCTCTTGCCATGAATTAGCAGTGCTCTCTTTACTACTGGAAGTGGAGTCATCAACATCGCTAAGAGTAACCAGACTTGAGAACAAATTTAGAAAATTCATCCTTACAATTGTGTTTCTCTAGAACCACTCTCAGTACCAAATATTTTAGGCAGGGTTCTGTAGAGAAGCAAAACCAATAAAGTGTATAAATATATAGAGAGAGAAAAAAAAAAAGAGAGATTTATATCAAGGAAATGGCTAATGAGGTTGTAGACGCTGTAGCCTGCCAAGTCCACGGGTCAGGATAGAGGCTTCTCCTGATTCAGGTAGCTGCAGGGGCTGGCAAAACCAAGATTGACAGGTTGGAGAGCAGGGCTGTTGCTCACAGGCCAAGAAACCAAAAGAGATCTACATAAATGTAAAAACATACCATGCTCATGGATAGGTAGACTCAACATTGTGAAAATGTCAATTCTATCCAAAGCAATCTACAAATACAATGCACTCTCAATACAAATACCAACAGCATTCTTTAAAGAAGTGGAAAAACTAATCATTAATTTTATATGGAAAGGGAAGAGGCCCCAGATAAGTAAAGCACTATTGAGGAAAAAGAGTCTCAAAATCAGCAGGCAAGACTGCAGGTAAGCTGCTAGCTCAAGTCCCAAGAACTGAAGTTCAGGCGAACAGATGCCAGGTGCAGGATCCAGAATGAGTAGAAGTCCCCAAACCCTGCCAGAATGTCAGCCCACACACCATGCAGGCCACATGCCCAAGAAAACTCCCCTTCAACTGATTGGCTACTCACAGCAGATCCCATCATTGCGGTGATCACATATGAAATCTCAACAGGGAAGTGACCACAACATCACAGGACTGCCAAAACACTGAGTATCATGGCCCAGCCCAGGTGACACACAATCTTAACCATCGCAGTGGGGACCTGTCCTGTGCACATGTTTAAGAGCATCCCTGACCTCTACCCATTACATTCCAGCACTCTACGTCTCAACTGTGAGAACTCTAAATGCATTCAGACATTACCAATTGTCCCCTAGGGGGTAAAATAGCCCCAGTTGAGAACAATTGCTCTAGATGGTGCAGAAGTTGATGCCCTTAACATTACAGGAGAGAGGAAAAACAGGAAAAGCAACATTTAAGGGAGAATAAAACATCAGTTTATTACGGCAAGAATTGAGTTAGAGGAGATTACTGAACACTTCATTGGTGCTATTACCTCAGAGGTGAACTACATTGGGTTGGCATTCATCAGTCTGCACTTGTGACAGTGTTGCTGTTGTTGTTGTTAGGTGCCATCGAGTCAGTTCCGACTCAGCGACCCCATGCACAACGGAACAAAACACTGCCCGGTCCTGTAAAAAAAAAGCCATCCTTAAAATCGTTGTTATGCTTCAGCTCATTGTTGCAGCCACTGTGCCAGTCCACCTCGTTGAGGGTCTTCCTCTTTTCCACCGACCCTGTACTCTGCCAAGCACGATGTCCTTCTCCAGGGACTGATCCTTCCTGACAACATGTCCAAAGTATGTAAGACGCAGTCTCACTATCCTTGCCTCTAAGGAGCATTCTGGTTGTACTTCTTCTAAGACAGATTTGTTTGTTCTTTTAGCAGTCCATGGTATATTCAATGTTCTTCGCCAACACCACAATTCAAAGGCGTCAACTCTTCTTCGGTCTTCCTTATTCCCTGTCCAGCTTTCCCATGCATATGATGTGATTGAAAATACCATGCCTTGGATCAGGCACACCTCAGTCTTCAGGGTGACATCTTTGCTCTTCAATACTTTGAAGAGGTCCTTTGCAGCAGATTTTCCCAATGCAATGCGTCTTTTGATTTCTTGACTGCTGCTTCCATGGCTGTTGACTGTGGATCCAAGTAAAATGAAATCCTTGACAACTTCAACCTTTTCTCCGTTTATCACGATGTTACTCATTGGTCCAGTTGTGAGGATTTTTGTTTTCTTTTTGTTGAGGTGTAATCCACACAGAAGGCTGTGGTCTTTGATCTTCATCAGTAAGTGCTTCAAATCCTCTTCACTTTCAGCAAGCAAAGTTGTGTCATCTGCATAACGCAGATTGTTAATGAGTCTTCCTCCAATCCTGATGGCACATTCTTCTTCATATAGTCCAGATTCGAGTATTATTTCTTCAGCATACAGATTAAATAGTTATGGTGAAAGAATACAACCCTGACGCACACCTTTCCTGACTTTAAGCCAATCAGTATCCCCTTGTTCTGTCCGAACGAATGTCTCTTGATCTATGTACAGGTTCCTCATGAGCACAATTAAGTGTTCTGGAATTCCCATTCTTTGCAGTGTTATCCATAGTTTAAGATCCACACAGTCGAATGCCTTTGCATAATCAAATAAAACACAGGTAAACATTCTTCTGGTATTCTCTGCTTTCAGCCAGGATCCATTTGACATTAGCAATGATATCCCTGGTTCCACATCCTCTTCTGAAACCGGCCTGAATTTCTGACAGTTCCCTGTCGATATACTGCTGCAGCCATTTTTGAGTGATCTTCAGCAAAATTTTGCTTACGTATGATATTAATGATATTGTTGTATAATTTCCACATTCGGTTGGATCACCTTTCTTGGGAATAGGCATAAATATGGATGTCTTCCAGTCAGTTGGGCAGGAACCTGTCTTCCATATTTCTTGGCATAGACCAGTGAGCACCTCCAGAGATGCATCTGTTTGTTGAAACATCTCAACTGATATTCCATCAATTCCTGGAGCCTTGTTTTTTGCCAGTGTCTTCAGAGCAGCTTGGATTTCTTCCTTCAGTACCATCGGTTCCTGATCATATGCCACCTCTTGAAATGGTTGAATATCGACTAGTTCTTTTTGGTATAATGACTCTGTGTATTCCTTCCATCTTCTTTTGATGTTTCCCGCATCATTTAACATTTTCCCCACAGAATCCTTCACTATTGCAACTCGAGGCTTGAATTTTTTTTTTTTCAGTTCTTGCAGCTTGAGAAACACCGAGCATGTTCTTCCCTTTTGGTTTTCCATCTCCAGCTCATTGCACATGTCATTATAATACTTTACTTTGTCTTCTTGAGAGGCCCTTTGAAATCTTCAGTTTGTTTACTTCGTCAATTCTTCCTTTTGCTTTAGCTGCTCGACACTCAAGAGCAAGTTTCAGAGTCTCCTCTGACATCCATCTTGGTCTTTTCTTTCTTTCCTCTCTTTTCAGTGACCTCTTGCTTTCTTCATGAATGATGTCCTTGATGTCATTCCACAACTCGTCTGGTCTTCGGTCACTAGTGTTCAGTGCGTCAAATCTATTCTTCAGATGGTCTCTAAATTCAGGTGGGATATATTCAAGGTCATATTTTGGCTCTTGTGGACTTGCTCTGATTTTCTTCAGTTTCAGCTTGAACTTGCATATGAACAATTGATGGTCTGTTCCACAGTTGGCCCCTGGCCTTGTTCTGACTGATGATATTGAGCTTTTCTGTCATCTCTTTCCACAGATGTAGTCAATTTGATTTCTGTGTGTTCCACCTGGTGAGGTCCATGTGTATAGTCGCTGTTTATGTTGGTGAAAGAAGGTATTTGCAATGAAGAAGTCGTTGGTCTTGCAAAACTCTATCATTCGATCTCCGGCATTGTTTCTGTCACCAAGGGCATATTTTCCAACTACTGATCCTTCTTCTTTTTTTCCAACTTTCGCATTCCAATCGCCAGTAATTATCAATGCACCTTTATTGCATGTTCGATCAATTTCAGACTGCAGCAGCTGATAAAAATCTTCCATTTCTTCATCTTTGGCCCTAGTGGTTGGTGCATAAATTTGAATAATAGTTGTATTAATTGGTCTTCCTTGTAGGCATATGGATATTATCCTATCACTGACAGCATTATACTTTAGATCTTGAAACATTCTTTTTGATGATGAATGCAACACTATTCCTCTTCGAGTTGTCATTCCCAGCATAGTAGACTATATGATTGTCTGATTCAAAATGGCAAATAGCAGTCCATTTCAGCTCCCTAATGCCTAGGATATCGATGTTTATGCGTTCCATTTCATTTTTACCAATTTCCAATTTTCCTAGATTCATTCGTACGTTCCAGGTTCCGATTTTTAATGGATGTTTGCAGCTGTTTCTTCTCATTTTGAGTCGTGCCACATCAGCACACGAAGGCCCCGAAAGCTTTACTCCATCCACGTCATTAAGGTCGATTCTACTTTGAGGAGGCAGCTCTTTCCCACTCATCTTTTGAGTGCCTTCCAACCGGGGGGGCTCATTTCCAGCAGTATATCAGGCAATGTTCTGGTGCTATTCATAAGGTTTTCACTGGCTAATGCTTTTCAGAAATCGACTGCTGGTTCCTTCTTCCTAGTCTGTCTTAGTCTGTGACAGTATAATCAATTAGTTGGACAGATAGAGAAATTGCTGCATAGAGAGTTAAGAATTAGAAAGACAAGATGATGCTTTGCTGAATTCTACTCATGATTCTTCAGTTCTCAGTTATAGGGCCCCCACCAGACATAAGTTGTTCATAGACACTGTACCCATCCATCACAACATTAGCTACCATTGTAAGTAAATTTATGTATGATTATTTTGTTGATGAGTGTTCAGAATCCCATCCACTCCTGATATTTTAGGTACTTCACACTATCCCTTAGCCCTTCTTTTTCCTGTATATCCCAATGTCTGCATGCAAGATTATAATTTCTGATATAGTTCAACACATTCCCATATCTTTTAATGTAAATGAGGCCCACTCATCACCTCACATTCCCCTTTGGGTATTGCTCCAAACTTTTAAATATTTGGTCTGCACTTGCATTTTCTTTTCCACACTGCTTACTCTCTTCTCAACCAACCTGATTTGGAGTCTTTCTACCTCCATCACAGTCACTCACCCCAAGGTCTGCAGTGATCTCATGTGCTCAGTAGAGTCTAAAGGACGTTTCCAGTCTTCAAACTGCTCAATTTTTTCAGTAGCAAAGTTACTAATGACTGCATTCTCTTTCTTGAAATAGGGACCTTACTCTGCTTTCATGGCATGGTAGACTCCAGGTGACCCATAAACCTGCAAAAGGTAGCTTAACCAAAATACTTTTCATTTTTGTCACAATGGGGTTTTGAAGGATAAGGTTATTGAGAGTTCTTGAAGCATTAATTAACACATCCCTTAGGGAGAAGCTCCTAACTTTGAAATTAAACCTTGTTAAAGAGAGGCAAGCTACGGCAATGTATCAAGCAGCATGTGGAGTCCTGGGAGACTTCTTTAATGAAAGATGAGAGAACTTGTTTAATTTCCAGGAGAAAGACTTTGTTGACTGCAAGTGTTTGAACATACTAGATAAAGAAGGAATAATTAGAGAAAGAAATTCACCTGTCTCCACAAATCCCTTCAGGGAGAGAGAATTGGCAGAAAGTTTTCTTTCTATTATTATCTTTACCCCAAGGGAGCTGAATTGTATAAAGAGTAAAATGACAATTGAACAATTTATTTAATAAGATGCTCTGAGAATTCAGCCCCTGAATTCCTGGAAATTTTAAATTAGCTCCCACGGCCCCTAAAGCAAACCATCCTGGACCTCCGGAGTTGTGAGTTCGGCACTGTCTGCTTGGTGTATCTCCCTGTACTTTCTCGGGAAAATCATTGTAGCAGAAAAAGCAAAGGCACCCAAGGGCTTCAATGATGCTGAAAGCCAGTAAAGTATTCTGGTGAGGGCTCTGTGGGGAAGAAATAAACAGTGAAGGAAAAACCCTTATTAGGCCCAAGCACCAGGGACACAGACAAGAACTGTGGTTCTGAAAGTGTGGTTCCTGAACAAGCAGATTCAGCACCACCTGGGAGCTTGTTAGAAATGCAAATCTTTGGCCTGCACCTCAGATCTACTAAATCTGAAATTCCCCCAGTAGTGGGTCCCAGACATTGGTGTTTTTGTAAACCTACGGGTGAATCTTATCCTTTTTTTTTTTTTTTTTTAATGCCATCAGTTAGGCCATGGTTTTCTCTGTACATTGCCAGGCCATGAACAGGGGCAATAAGTGTCACAGGTATGATGATGGAATACTACACTTTTTGATGGGGTCCTGGGCTCAGAAAAGAGAAAGTTTTCATTATATTCTTGGAAAAGACCTCCATAGAGAGGTTGATGCTTAACCTGAGATTTTCAACAGTAACACCTTCCTGGGTGGTTGGGGCATGGAACAGGTATTCCAAGGGTAGGAGGTTTTGTGGACAACTGGACATAGCAATCTGGAAAATGTCATCTGTTGTAGCTGGATGAAGTGGCCTTTTCCAGCTGGGAAGAGGGGTGGTGTGGAACAAAAGCGAATATCAATACAGCTAGGAAGAATTCATAGAACTTTCAAGTCAACCCACCTCTTGGATTCTCTAACACAGAGGAGATTTGCACAGACTTTTTAGGCCAGTGGTTCTCAATCCCAGCATCACATTAGAACCAGCCCCCAAAATTCTGATTCACTTGGTCTTAGGTGGGGCCTGAGCATGGTGGCCCCATGTGTTATAGAGTAGAACTGATTCATAGAGCTTTCTTGGCTTGACTTGGAATGGATGAATGTCAACTAACAATAACAATCTTTACAGGAGCAGATTGTTAGGTCTTTCTTCTGTGATGCCACTGGGTGGGTTCAACTGCCAATGTTTTTTTTTTTTTTTTCTTTTCTTTTTTATTGTGAGTTAGGTGAAAGTTTGCAGCTAGAGTTAATTTCTCATACGATAATTTATACACATTGTTTTGTGACATTATGCAATTTGTGACAAATGCAATACCCACCATGTGACAGCACACTCCCCCTTTCCACCACGTGTTCCCTGTGTCCATTCAACCAATTCGTGTCCCTTCCTGTCTTCTCACATTTGGCCTCCTGTATCTGATTGAACAAAGAGACACACTCCTCACATGTAGGTGAATCTTATCAAGCACAGCTGAACTTTGGGAACAACTGCCCTAGGGGATTTGCTAAAACGCACCAATGAAGGACTCACACAGGGCTGCATCTTCAGAGATTTAACGGCTCTCCACCTCCCAGTGCTTATCTACAAATAGTGACACATTTGTTTTCGACATTATAATACTGATGCACCCTTTCTTTGTCATTATATTGCATTTGTTTGAATTAGCAGAACATTATTAAATACTTATCATTCCTAGCATTAGTCCTTTGAATATTCATTAATTGCCATTTCTTAATGCTTCCATGTTGGATGCTATCTCTCATTTAAAAATCAACATCTTTTATCGTTTTAAAGATATATCCTTATTTTTCTAGTTTGAGAGCCTGAATCACCTTCCTACTCAACACACACACCACCATTGTAGTGATGCTTGTTAAAAATGATCAAATATATTTTGATTTCTACTGAACCAAACATTTGACCTCTTAAAGTCACAAGACCAAGACTCCGATTCGGTACTTAAACAAATAAAATTTATTAAAGGAATGAACTGTTCAGTTTTCCTGTAATGGTATGCTCTGCCTTTCAGCCAAAACAAGGAGATATTTAATGAGTGAGTACAAATAATTTTACTTCACAGCAAAGGAAGGAAAGGAGGTAAGATTTACAAGGCTGGCAATTAACTGTGAAACTTTATATCAATTTCTAGTCTAACACAAATCACTCATTGTTCATACTAAGACATTGTTTCTAAAATGGAAAGTATAAACAATTTTGACGTGAAAGTTTAGTGATATGGAAAAACAAATCAAACCCGTTGCTGTCGAATAATTGGTGATATATTTATAGTGTTGTTCAGATTCTCTATTTTCTTATTGATCTTTCTCGATATTCTGTCCATTATTGAGAGTGGTGTTTTGAAGTCTCAAACTATTTTTGTAGAATTATCTATTTCTCACTTCAGTTCTGTCAGTGTTCACCTCATATATTTTGAGGTTCTTTTGGTAGGTGCATAGATGTTTATAATTGTTATATCTTCTTGATTGACCTTTTTATCATTTTATAACACCCTACTTTGTTTCATCTGATTTTGTAAATGGATTAATCTCCAATAAACAGAATGAATAAAAGAACAAATAAAAACAAACAAACAAAAAACATGATGCAACAACACGCTGTAAATGAGACTCACTTTAGATTCAAGAACACAAATAACTTGAAGAAATGTTCCATGTAAATAGTAGCCAAAACACAGATGTGGCGGCTGTACTAATATTAGACAAACTAGACTAAGTCAAGAACTGTTACATGAGGCAAAGATGGACATTAAATAATGGTAAAAGTGTCAATTCATTAAGAACTATAAGAATTATAAACATATATGCACCTAAACACAGAGCAGAAAAATACATGAAGCAAATATTGACAGAATTGAAGGGAAAAATGGAAAGTTTTACAATAGTTGGAAACTTCAAAACACAAATTTCAATAATGATTAGAACATCTAGACAAAAAAAAAAAAAAAAAAAAGAACCAGTAAGGAAATACAGAACTTGAACCCTATGAAGCAACTAGACCTAAAAGACATTTATAGAAAATGCCATCCTTGCCCTTGTCTTTTGGCAAAAATTAAGGGAAAAATAAATGTTATAGGATAAATATCTACTAGCTGAGAGACTTAACAACAGTGAGAAATCTGGCTTATAAAAATCGGCAAAGGAAAAAAATCCGGGCAATGAGATGTCATCCCAGGCAGTCTTACCTATCCTTGATGCTTCCATAGTTAGTTTACGTCTGGTTGTACCATATGGTTGTCCCAAGATATTGGTCCAACAGTCCTATGTTGGAAGATAACAGGATGGTATAAAAGTAAACAAGGTGGTATAAAAGGGCATAAAAGAAACTCTTACAATTCAACAACTACACCCAAATAACATAATAAGAAATGGGCAAAAGATGTGAATAGACACTTCTATAAGAGAGATATACAAAGGGGCATGAAGCACCTGAAAGATGCTCAACATCATTAGTCATTAAGGAAATTAAAATCAAAACAGGTTGAGATACAACTTCACTTCCATGAAAATGACTTTAATAATGAAGTTGTTAGGTTGTTAGGTGCCATGGAGCTAGTTCTAACTGATAGCAGCCCTATGTACGAAAGAACAAAATACTGCCTGATCCTGTGCCATCCTCCCAATCGTTGTTATGCTTGAGCCCATTGTTGCAGCCACTGTGTCAATCCATCTTGTTAAGGGTCTTCCTCTTTTTCACTGCCTCTCTATTTTACCAAGCATGATGCCCTTCTCCAGGGACTGATCTCTCCTGATAACATGTCCAAAGTATGTGAGACGTAATCTCCCCATCCATATTTCCAAGGAGCATTCTGGTTCTGCTTCTTTCAAGACAGATTTGTTCATTCTTTTGGCAGTCCATGATATATTCAATATTCTTTGCCAATACCACAATTCAAAGGAGCCAATTCTTCTGTCTTCCTTATTCATCATCCAGCTTTGTCATGCATATGAGACGACTTAAAAACTATGGCTTGGGTCAGTAGTACCATAGGCTTCAAGGTGACGTCTTCGCTTTTCAACACTTTAAAGAGGTATTTTGCAGCAGATTTGTCCAATGCAGTGCAACTTTTGATTTCTTGACTGCTGCTTCCTTAAGTGTTGATTCTGGATCCAAGTAAAATGAAATCCTTGACAACTTTATCTTTTCTCTGTTTATCATGATGTTTCTTATTGGTACAGTTGTGAGGATTTTTGTTTTCTTTATGTTGAGGTGTAATCCATACTGAAGGCTGTGGTCTTTTATCTTCATCAGTAAGAGCTTCAAGTCCCCTTCACTTTCAAAAGCATGGTTACGTCATCTGTATATTGCAGGTTGTTAATGAGCCTTCCTGCAGTCTTGATGCCCTGTTCTTCGTACAGTCAAGCTTCTCGGATTACTTTTTCATTATATAGATTGAATAAGTATGATGAAATGATACAACCCTGACACACACCTTCCCTGACTTTAAACAGCACAGTATCCCCATGTTTTGTTCCAACCATTGCCTCTTGATCTATGTACAGGGTCCTCAGGAGAACAATTAACTGTTCTGGAATTCCCATTCTTCAAAATCTTGTCCATAATTTGTTACGATCCACATAGTGGAATGCCTTTGCATAGTCAATAAAACACAGGTAGACATCTTTCTGGTATTCTCTGACATCTTTCTGATCCATTTGACATCAGCAATTATATACCTCGTTCAACCTTCTCCTCCGAATGCACCTTGGATTTCTGGCAGTTCCCTGTTGATATACTGCTACAGCGGCTGAATGAACTTCAGCAAAATTTTACTTGCATGTGATATTAATGATATTGTTCAATGATTTCTTCATTCTGTTGAATCACTTTTCTTGGGAATAGGCATAAATTGGATCTCTTCCACTCAGTTGGCCTGGTAGCTGTCTTACAAATTTATTGGCATGGATGAGTGAGCACTTCCAGTGTTGAATACATTTGTCGAAACATCTTAATCGGTATATTCTGTCATCTCCTGGAGCCTTGTTTTTCGGCAAAGCCTTCAGTACAGCTTGAACTTCTTCCTTCAGTACCATCAGTTGCTGACCATATGCTACCTCCTGAAATGGTTCAATGTCAAACTATTATTTTTTGGCATACTGTATTCCTTCGTTCTTTTTTTAATGCTTCCTGCATCATTTAATATTTTCCCCATAGAATCCTTCAGTATTGCAACTCGATGCTTGAATTTTTTCTTCAGTTCTTTCAGCTTCAGAAATGGTAAGCATGTTCTTTCCTTTGGTTTTCTACCTCCAGGTAGTTGTGCAAGTAATTATAATAGTTTATTTTGACTTCTCGAGCTACCCTTTGAAATCTTCTATTCAGCTCTTTTATTTAGTCATTTCTCACTTTTGCATTAGCTACTCAAGGTTCAAAATCAAGTTTCAGAGTCTCTTCTGACATCCATTTTGATCTTTTCTTTGTTTCCTGACTTTTTAATGACCTTTTGCTTTCTTCACGTATGATGTCCTTGATGGCATTCCACAACTTGTCTGGTCTTTGGTCATCAGCATTCAACGCATCAAATCTATTCTTGAGATTGTCTGTAAATTCAGGAGGGATATGTTCAAGGTCATACTTGATTTCTCATGGACTTGTTCTAATTTTCTTCAGTTTAAACCTAAACTTGTATATAAGGGATTGATGGTCTGCTCCACAGTCGGCCCCTGTCCTTGTTGTGACTAATGATATTGAGCTTTTGCATTGACTCTTTCCACAGATGTAGTTGATTTGATTCCTGTGTATTCCACCTGGTGAAGTCCACGTGTATAGTCTCCACTTGTGTTGCAATGAAGAAGTTGTTGGTCTTGCTAAATTCTACCATGTGATCCCTGGCATCATTTCTATCACCAAGGGCATATTTTCCAACCACCAATTCTTCTTCTTTGTTTCCAACTTTCCCATTCCAACTACCAGTAATTATCAATGCATCCTGATTGCATGCTTAATTTCAGACTGCAGAAGTTGGTAAAAAATCTCTAATTTCTTCATCTTTGGCCTTAGTGGTTAGTTTGTAAATTTGAATAATAGTCGAATTAACTGGTCTTCCTTGTAGGCTTATGGATAGTATTTTATCATTGACAGCATTGTACTTCAGGATAGACCTCGAAATGTTCTTTTCGACGATGAATGCAATGTCATTCCTCTTCAAGTTGTCATTCCCAGCATAGTAGACCATATGATTGTCTGACTCAAAATGGCCAATACCAGTCCATGTCAGCTCACCGATGCCTAGTATATCAATTTTTAGGCATTGCATTTCTTCTATGTTGATTTCCAATTTTCCTTGATTTGTACTTTGGACATTCCAAGTTCTGATTATTAAAGGATTTTTTTCAGCTGTTTCTTCTCATTCTCAGTTGTGCCACATCAGCAAGTGAAGGTCCCAAAAGCTTGGCTCCAACCATGTCATTAGTGTTGACTCTACTTTGAGGAGGTAGCTCTTCCCCTGTTGTCTTTTGAGTGTCAGCTAACCCGAGGGACTCATCTTCTGGCACTGTATCAGACAATGTTCTGCTGCTATTCAAAAGATTTTCAGTGGCTAATTCTTTTCAGAAGTAGACTGCTAGGCCCTTCTTCCTAGTCTCTCTTAGTCTGGAAGCTCAGAGGAAACTTGTCTGACATGGGTGGCCATGCTGGTATTTGACAACTGGTGGCATAGCTTCCAACATCACAGCAAGAGGTAAGCCCCCACAGTATGACAAACTGACAGACACTTGGGTGTAAATAATGATATAAATAATAAAAAAAGAGAAAATAACAGAGTAGGCGAGGATGTATACATATTTCTGGTGGCAATATAAAGTAGAAGAAGAGCTTTCTTTATGAGTTGGGGCCAGGGCTGAGGAAGTCTGAAGCACAAACTCCCCAAGTAGGTCAGTGGGAGTGATGTTTTGTTGGGCCATTAGTTCCACCTCTTGATTTCTGTACCTAAGTATTCTTCTGCACATTGGGAATACAGAATGTTATGATTTATATGATTGTCACTAATTTAAATTATATAATTAATCAAATCCAAACTCATTGACATTAAGTTGATTCCAACTGATAGTGACCCTACAGGACAGAGTAGAGCTGTCCCATAGGGTTTCCAAGGCTGTAATCTTATAGAAGCAGATTGCCACATTTTTCTTCTGCAGAGCAGCTGATAGGTTTGAATCACTAACCTTTTGGTTAGCTGCTGATCTCTTAACCACTGTACCATGAGGGATTCTTCAGTGTGTACAACATCCTTGAAAATTATGTAGTCATAACCGCCTATGTAGTCAAATGTTGCACTATATATGATGACATCTTTAAAATTAATCATCTTCCCATATCTATCACTAATTTTTTTAAACTGTCCCATACTCTTAATCGACTTTAGGCTGTGCTTTCTCTCTCTCCTTCCCTTTCCTGACAAACTTTTGCAAAATAGGTCTATACCTGCCACCTACATTTCTTCAATGCTCAATCACTCTTCAAGCAGCCCGCCTGAATTATTTCTGAACCTGCCCCTTTATTTAGAGAGCCAGGAAATAAATGGAACCGTCTCTAAGATCAACAACGTTTTCATGTCATAAGTGCATGCAAAGGATATTTTTCAGTCCTTGTCTTATTAGTTCATAACACATTAAAACTATTGGACAGCTTGCTTTTCTTCAGATAGAACCAGTTTGCCTCCATAACCTTGGGGACATCAAGTGTCCTATAAAATCAGTGAATATTCTTTAAGGCATACACTCCCTAAAGTGGGATTTCACTCTAAGAAAGATGGTTCCTATGTTTGGTTTCTTGTAGCAGTTAATTTTCCTTAAGGGACATTTTGTTACTTTAAATCAAAACTAAAGAAAGAAGAATTCCTCCTTGGAGGAAATAAATTCATCTCACAAACCCCTCCCTCTCCATTGCTGTCTATAAAGCAACAAAATTGGCAAGAAAATTTTCATTTTTTTTTTTTTTCTTTTTTTGACATTGGCTGCTAACGCAAAGCTCGGATCTACCATCTGCTCCTTGCAAACCCTGTGGGGCAATGCCACTCTGTCCTATAAGATCACTAGGAGTCAGAATTGACTTGAAGGCAGTGGGTTTTTATTTACTTTTTTGTACTCATGGGAGGTGAATTGTTTAGAGAGTGAAAGGACACTAGAACAATTTATTTAATGAACAGCTCTGATATTCAACCCAGGAGACACAATAAATTTTAAACATGTCCTCATTGTCCCTCACCCTGTAAATATTTGATCCCAGCCTTGGTGAAAACCAAATTGGCTTCTCAGAGACAGACCATGGAGAAGAGAAACTGCTTCAGTGATGCCATCAGAAAGAGTTAGTGTGTCCCCTTCAGGGCTGGTGGAGTAAGAAGGAAAAGAGGAATAAAAGCGTGTCCTGGGCCTCATCTCTCTGGTAAGGGCACTGAACCCTCCCATACTTGCTTAGGAGTGTGAGCTCCCTGCGCTTTGAACGCACATTAGTTTCCACTGCGGCCAGGCTTTTCCAGCTCTCATTCTGTTTCTTCTTTGTCTTTCTGGAATCCAGGGACCCTTTTCAAGAAGCGTTGGAAATGGCCGTTTCTTAAATGTATAATTTTCTGATGAAACTCGGATATAACCAACTATGAAACTTTATCTTATCTCTCTCATCAAACATCACTTCTCCATTCTCTTCTATAAATTATAGATTGCTGTTAGATTTCCTACCTCCAGTAATTTATCCATTACCTACTCAAAGAAAATCTAGTATAAGGGAGATATTGTTTATTTTGTTCCTAATGTGTTAGGGTTTTTCTATATATTTCCTAAGTATTTTTCCCCCAAATGAAAATTTACTGGTTTCTAAATATTTCTTTAATGCCCTGCCAACTTACTAACAGCACTTAAAAGTTCTATTTGTATACTATTTCTTCTTCATGTCCTCAATATCATCTACACATAGGATAATTATTTTTGAGGTTTTAGTACTCAGACCCATTTCCTTTTCTCGTTTTAAATGATACAGGAAAATGACAAAAGTGGGATTAAATTGCCTTGGCTTATTTATGAATTTGGCATAAATATTTTAGTGTTTTAATGTAGCCTATCTTGTTGGTTGTGGTTTTAAAACATCCATTGTATATTGGGTTAAGGCAACATTGAGAAAACAAAGTCACAAACTCTGACACACAAGTAAACATAAAATTACCCATGTAAGAGGCACATCAAGGAATAGGAATGGATGCTCTGTTTGTGGGCCTTACGAACTCTGTCCTTCCTATGTGTCATTTTCTGCTCTTCATCTCACTGGCCTCTCAAATCCCTTCCATTACCAAGCTCACTGCCCAACAGGGTACAAAACCTTCTATTCTCTAAGTTTATTGTGCTTGTCCTTTTCTTACTTCCTATGAATAGCAATTACCTATTCTTCCTTTGTCAACTCAAATAATCCTGTTTCAGAGAAATCCTTCCTACTCATGGGTACCAGTTGACAGTTCATTGAATGTTGCAGACTAAATGATATGTCCACAACGATTTTTTTTCTCTATTTAATTAATTTCCATTCTTTATGCATGAATAATACTATTTTTTCTTTTATGGAAAATGTAAACATTTATTTTCAAATCTTAAGTTTGACTTTTAATTTTCTTTGGTATAATTTGCCCTATAGAAGTTTTTAATATTCTAATCTACCCATCATGTATTTTGTAATTAACTCCACTGATTTTAATTTAACACATCCTTATTCAAGAGCATGTATACATGAGCACATACACGCCTTGTATTTGATTTTAATGGTTGTATGCTTTTATTTCCTCCTCCTATGTACAGAGTTCACTTGGCCTTTCCTCTTCTTGGAAGAATCCATTTGGCAGGTGGTTTCTGCAATAGGGAGCCATAGGAATCTTCACTAATTGGAAGAGATGTGTGGAGATCAGAAGAGGTAACAGAACTGTTTTGTTTATAGTTATCACAATTCCATCCTTGCTTTATGGCTGCCCTAATATAAAGGAGCTATTGATAAATGATAGACATGCAAGACAGATTTATTGTGATATTAAAAAAAAAAAAAACAGAAACAATTACCAAGTGCCTACTCTATACCACAGACACAACGCTAGGAAAATGACATGCATCATCTCATTTAATTAACTCATCAGTCTCATTATGTAGGAAATATTGAATGCTCTTATTGGAGAAGGAGGTACCTGCAGCTCAAAGAGATCAAGTAATTTTCTCATGGCCACATAGGCAGAAGTTGGTAGAGCCAAAATTCTACTCCAGGCAGTGTGAGTCAAACACTCATTTTTGAAATCATAGCTTCATACTGTAGCTCAGAAAGGGAACAGTTTATATTGGCAGCCCTGGTAGCATAGTGGTTAAGCACTCAGGTATTAACCAAAAGGTAAGTGGTTTGAATCCACCAGCAATTCTATAGGAAAAAGATGTGGCAGTCTTCTTCCTTAAGGATAACAGCCCTGGAAACATGGTGGGGCAATTCTACTTTGTCCTATAGAGTTGCCTTTTGTTAGAATGAACTCAATGGCAATGGGTTTGAATTTTTAAAATTTTTTTTGGTTATTATTAAAACAGATCCTCCTGTTCACAAAGGCATTTCTAAACCTTGCAAAGAAGGTAATAATAGTAACCAGATTTTTAAAAAAGAAAAAAATAAAGCACCATGAGTTAACTGTTGTGTCAATAGGATGTGACAGGTCACATTTAAGACAGGAATTTTCAACTCAGATGACTTTTAATCACTAATACAGAGTTACCAGAATGGAGGAGGCATGGGGATTATCAGGCAAAAGACCATAATTGGGGGTTCACATAACATGTTTCCACTTAGCTTGGAAGGATAATATTAAAAAAGAAATTGGTTTATGTGTATAAATTCAAATAGGATCGTTAGAACCAGTGAATAGAAGCTAAAAAGAGAGAGATTTCTGCTAAATTAAAGTGTCTGAATAATTATATATATTTAAAATGGAAAAGGGCTACCTGTAACTGAGAGTCACAGTCATTGGACGTACTCAATAGCAAAATGCAGGTGGTATTGTAAAGGCGATGACTAGCTGAGGTACCAGTTGACAGTTTGTTGAATGTTGCTTTTACCTTCTCCAGCCAACAAAATAGCTACATGGAAGCAGAAAACCAAACAAAATTTTCAAAATTCCTCCTGCTGGGCCTCTCAGAGGATCCTGAACTTCAGCCCCTCTTCTTTGGACTCTTCCTGTCCATGTACGTGGTCGCTGTGCTTGGGAACCTGTCCATCATACTGGCCGTCACCTCTGACTCCCACCTCCACACACCCATGTATTTCTTCCTCTTCAACCTTTCCTTTGTTGACATCTGTTGCATCACTACCACGGTCCCAAAGATGCTGGTGAACATCCAGACACAGAACAAAGACATCTCGTACATAGGATGCCTCACTCAGGTGTATTTCTTCATGATTTTTGCTGCACTGGACAATTTTCTCCTGACCATGATGGCCTATGACCGGTTTGTGGCCATTTGTCATCCCCTGCACTACACAGTCATCATGAACCCCCGGCTCTGTGTCTTGTTGGTTCTAGTGTCTTGGGTCATCATTTTTTTGGTCTCCCTGCTTCATATTGTCTTGATCACAAGGCTGAATTTCTGTATAGACACTGAAATGCCACATTTCTTCTGTGAACTGACTCAGATTATCAAAGTGGCCTGTTCTGATACCCACATCAATTATATCTTCTTGTATGTGTTGACTGCCCTGATGGGTGTGTTTCCCCTCTCAGGGATCCTCTTTTCTTACTCTCAGATTGTCTCCTCCTTAATGAGGATGTCCTCTGCCGGGCGCAAGTATAAGGCATTTTCCACCTGTGGGTCTCACCTCTCCGTGGTCTCTTTGTTCTATGGAACTGGTCTTTGGGTCTGCCTCAGTTCTGCTGTGACCCATTCTTCCCAGACAAGCTCTATTGCCTCAGTATTGTACACTGTGGTCACGCCCATGCTGAACCCCTTCATATATAGCCTAAGGAATAAGGATGTGAAGGGAGCCCTGGGAAGGCTCCTTTGTAGAGCAGGCTCTTGTCCACGATGATGGTTACTGGCCCCAAGGCTAAATGGGCCTCATGGTCCCCAAAACCAAATATCATGAATTTAAATGTCCTGATTCCTTTTTCTTCCTCAGAAGACATGCATCATTTCTTCCAATCCCAAAGCAACTATAGTTGGCCTTCTACTTGTTATTGTACCACATTTCCTTAGTAATTTTTTTTCCCTCTTCTTTCTTTCCTATATGCTGTCTTTAAATTCTTTCTTTGGTCAGCTTTCTTTGAGCCATACCTGAAAAATCCAACCTTAGATTTGCCTCACTAATCTTGGCAAGTGCAGACGTGATTTTCCTAAAGCTTAATCTCTCAAACATTGATGCTTTTCACCTTAATTTGGTTATGTGTGTGTTTTTCCCTGAACAAAATAAAATTAAAATCATACAACTGTCACAACCAACTGCTTGTCACATCTGGACTGTTTATTGCTTTACATGTATGATTTTATTTAACCATTCTCATTCACCCCCCTTTTCAGAGTAAGAGTCAGAGATTGGTATGGATTCAAACTGGCAAACTATCATTGAGTTAATACTCCTAACTTTGCTATCCTGCTTTTCATTAGGTCAATGATGTGGTTTCCAAGTTCAAGGGTGGGAATCTAGATTTGATAGATGTTTTTTTCAGATGACCATAGTAATATACTGCCTTGGATAACCTGAGATGTTGATTCATTCTTTGTGGTTCTTTCTTGCTTCTTTTCTTCCTTCCTTTCTTCTTCTTTACTTTCTCATTTCCTTACTTTATTTTACCTTTATGTCTCATCATTGCTGTTTTAAGATACACTCCCCAAGATCCTAAAGCTTTTAGTAATGAATACAAAGGAATAAGAGTTGTTCTTATACATGGTTTAATTTTCTGGGCTCTCTGGAGGTGTCATCAGGAATGGTAGTTACACATTTGTGGAATGCATTCAAAACTTCATTTTTTGAGAAGAATTTCAGTAGAATTGGGTCTGCTGAGTGAACAGTGGAGTATTAGATGCTCCTCCCACATTCCCTGGGATCCTCTCACCATCTGTATTGTACCAGCTGGGCAGCACCAGCTGCCAATGGACAGCACCATCTGGAACTTACTTTGCCAAATGCATGGTGGCAGAAGTGACCCAGCATTATTCATTCCAGGGGTAGCCTTCACTGAGAGGTGTGGGATATACCTCTTTACTTGGGAGTAGTTTTTAGATGTGGGTTTTGCACACTTTCCAAAATTTCCCCACAGGTTAAAAACTCTGCTCAGTCACTGTGGTAGCTGACTTAATGCAAGCTTTATTGGATATATTTTCTTTCCTGTGTTGCTTCTCCTTTCTCCCATCCATATTCCTTGCTCCTTCAAGTAAATTGCTTGCACTTGTATCCTTGTTTCGGTGTCTGCTTCTGTGGGAACGAAAACTAAGACAGTTGATAAAGACTGACGGGTATTAAGGGAGTCATGAAAGGAACTGGGTTCTTTGGGGCCAATACAAAACTAAAAAAAGAAGAAAGAAACAATTTACTGAAAAATCCTAACTTGTTAGCTTATTATGTACTTTGTACAAAGTGAGGAGGAGAGCAGAGAGGTACAAAAAAAGAAAAAAAGGTTTCAGAGTATTAAGCATAATCAAATTTATGTATAGTAAAAACTGTTGTAAACAAAAGTAAATATTTTCAACTCACCTCGAATAATTCCATGGAAAACTTCATGAATGTATTTTCGACAACTTTACTGAGGTATAATTTACATACCATGAAATAGACCTATTGTTATAATTCAATGATTTAAGCAAATTTATTTGGTTGTACAATCGTCACCCAAATCCAGTTTTAGAGAGTCATGTGTTACAGAGTCCATTTGGTCAGAGCAATCTTAGATTGTTTGAATATGTAGCATCCCCAATGACATAGGGATTGGGCAGTGCTCCAGGTCCTGTCAAAAATCTTTCATAAATATTTTATAAAGCAATATTTTATATTGTTTTCCTAGTCTCCTCCAGTAACAACTTCCTTTCCATAACTGTATAGGAAACAGGTAGATAAGGGAGACTTCTCTTCTGCTCTCTGTTCTTTTATGTTGAATAATTTACTGAAACAGGAGTTCAAGATTTATCCTGTAAGACTTGTTACCTAAAGTGTACTTATCATTGGGACTGCTTCCTAGTAGTATTTGGAAAAAAATAGTGTATTTGTAAAAATTTAATTACTGTAGGGAGAATATCTGTCCTATTTGTTTTATTTTCAGTCTCTTTCAATTGTAGGCTTCCAGGAGATTTATTGATACATTTATTTCTTTTTCTTTTTTATCGTAGTTTAAGTGAAAGTTTACAATTCAAGTCAGTTTCTCATACAAAAAGTTATACACACATTGTTACTTGACCCTAGATGCTCTCCATATACTGTGACAGCATACTCCTCCTCTCCACCCTGTATTTCCCGTGTCAATTCAGCCAGCTCCTGTCCCCCTCTGCCTTCTCATCTCGCCTCCAGACAAGAGCTGCCCATTTAGTCTTATGTGTCTACTTGAGCTAAGAAGCACACTCCTCACCAGTATCATTTTATGTCTTATACTCCAGTCTAATCTTTGTCTGAAGAGCTGGCTTTGGGAATGGTTTTAGTTTCAGGCTAACAGAGAGTGTGGGGGCCATGACCTCTGGGGTCCCTCCAGTCTCAGTCAGACCTGAGTTCTGCACCCCACTTTTCTCCTGCTTTGTCAGGGCCTCTCTGTGTTGTTCCCTGTCAAGGCAGTCACTGGTGGTAGCCAGGCACCATCTCGTTCTTCTGGTGTCAAGCTGATGGAGTCTGTGGTTTATGTGTCCTTTTCTGTCTCTTGGGCTTATATTTTTCTTGTGTTTTTTGTGTTCTTCATTCTCCTTTGCCCCAGGTGGGTTGGGACCAAGTGATTTATCTTAGATGGCCGCTTACTAGTTTTAAGACTGCAGGTGCCACTCACCAAAGTGGGATGCAAAATATTTTCTTAATAAACATTGTTATGCCAGTTGGCCTAGGTATCCCCCAAAACCATGGTCCTCAGACCACTGCCCCTGCTACTGTGTCCCTTGAAGTGTTTGTTTGTATTCAGGAAACTCCTTAGCTTTAGTTCAGTTGTGCTGACTTTCTCTGTATCATGTATTGTCTCACCCTTCACCTAAAATAATTCTTGTCTACTGTCTAATTGGTGAATGCCAGTCTCCCTCCTTCCCCACCCTCGTAGCCATCAAAGCGATACATTCATTTTATAGAAGGAATGTTTATTGAGAACCTACTATGTTTTAGGTGCTGGGGACAAAGTTATGAAGAAAAAATAGATACTGTCCTTATATAGCTTACATTCCAGTGCGGAAGAAAGGAAAGAAACAAGTGAACCAATAAAAAGTTTAGAATTACAGAAAGTGCTATGCAAAAAAAAAAAGAAGAACCACCAAATAATGGAGAAACATTGTGAAATTTATTTTAAATAACATTTTGAATAACATGATGAAATAACAGAAAATGGCCGGGATGTTTTAGATAATATTTTTAATATTATTGCTCAACAGTCTAGACCAGGGTTTCTCAACTTCAGCACTACTGACATCTTGGGCTGGATAATTCGTTGTTGAGGGAACTGTCCTGTGGATTGTAGGATGTTTAGCAGCATCCCTGGCCTCTAACCACTACGTGCCAGAACTCTACCCTTCATTTGTGACGACCAGAAATGTGACCAGGCATTACCAGTTGTCCCCTAGGGGAGAAAGTAGCCCAAGTTGGGAACCACTGATCTAAAAGGTGCAGGAGTTGATGGCCTTAATATTCCAGGAGACAGGGAAAATAGGAGATGCAACATTTAAGAGAGGTTAAAACATCAGCTTATTATTAGGAAATTTTGAGTTATTGGAGACTACAGAATACCTCATTGGTGCTATTATTTCAGAGGTCAAATATAATTGTTTACCATTCATCAGCCTGCGCTTGTAGCAATGTAATCAATTAATTGCCCAGATAGAGGGAGAAATTACTGCTTAGACAGTCTAGACTTAGAAAGAGATGACTCTGGGCTGAATCCTACTGATGATTCTTCAGTTCTCAGTTACAGTGTCCCCACCAGACACATCATCTTGTTGGACACTGTACCCATCCTTCACAGTATCAGCCACCACTGTACACCATTATTTTATTGATAAATGTCTCTTCAAAATATCTACCTGAGCTTTGGATTCAGTGCATTCCTGATGTTTCAGTACTTTACACTATCGCTTATCCCTTCTTTATCCTGTATATTTCAATGTCTGCATGCAAGTTTATAATTTCCAATGCAGTTAAACACATTCCCATATCTTTCAATGCAAATGAGACTCACTCATCACCCCACATTCCCCTTTGAGTATTGATCCAAACTTTTAAATATTTGGTCTACACTTGTATTTTCTTTTCCACACTGCTTACTCTCTCCTCAACCAACCTGATCTGGAGTCTTTCTACCTCCATCACAGTCACTCTCCCTGAGGTCTGCAGTGACCTTCTGTCCTCAATAAATTCTAAGGGACATTTTTAGCATTCACACTGCTCGATATTTCATTAGCAAAATTATTAATGACTGCATTATTTTTCTTGAAATAGAGACCTTATTCAGCTTCCATGACCTACCAAAGATTGCTTAACCAAAATACATTTCATTTTTGTCACAATGGGATTTTAAGCATCACAGCTATTGACAGTTCTTGTAGCATTAACACATCCCGTAGGGGGAGTAGAACCACCCCATAGAGTTTCTAAGAAGCACCTGGTGGATTTGAGCTGCCGACCTTCTGGTTAGCAGCCATAGCTCTTAACCACTACTACACCTGGGTTTCCTACCTAACAACAGAGCACCAAAATATATGAAGCAAATATGGAACTGAAGGGAAAAAATGGACAATTCTTCAATAATAGTTGGAGGCTTCAATATACAGCTATCAATAATAATTAGAACAGCTAGACAAAAAAAAAAAAAAAAAAAAACCTGTAAGGAAATAGAGAACTTGAACAACATTATAAAGCAACTAGACCTAAAAGATAACTATAGAAAATGTCATCCTTGGCTTTGTCTTTTGGCGAAAATTAATGTTATAGGATAAATACCTACTAGCATACAGAGTCAACATCAAAGTGGGAAATCTGGCTTAGAAAAATGAACCAAGTCAAAGAAACATGAGCAATAAGGACTCATTCCAGGCAGTCTCACATGACTATGATGCCTCCATAGTTAGTTTGCTTCTGGCTGTACCATAGGGTTGTCCCAATACACTAGTTCAGCAGTGTTATGGTAGACAATAACAAAATGATATAAAAGGGAACAAGGTGGTATAAAAGGGAATAAAAGAAACTCTTACAATTCAACCACCATATCCAAATAACGTAATAAAAAATGGGCAAAGGATGTGAATAGACATTTCTTTGAAAGAGATATGCAAAGGATCAAGAAGCACATGAACGATGCTCAACATAATCAGTCATTAAAGAAATTCAAATCAAATCACATCGAGATACCACTTCACCTCCATGAGAATGATATTAATAATAAAGGTAATAATAAAAGAGAAAATAACAGTGTTGGTGAGAATGTGGAGATAAATCTGGTGGGAATGTAAACTGGAAGAAGAATTTTCCCTTTAGGAATTAAAAACTCTAAGCCTGAAGAATTTTGCTGAAGATCAATCAAAAACGGCTGCAGCAACATATCGACAGGGAACTGCCAGAAATTCAGGCCAGTTTCAGAAGAGGATGTGGAACCAGGGATATCATTGCTGATGTCAGATGGATCCTGGCTGAAAGCAGAGAACACCAGAAGGATGTTTACCTGTGTTTTATTGACTATGTAAAGGCATTCAACTGTGTGGGTTATAACAAATTATGGATAACATTGTGAAGAATGGGAATTCCAGAACACTTAATTGAGCTCATGAGGAGCTTTAATATTCAAGAGTCAGTATTATTAAAAACAAAACTACTATGAAAACAGATTAAATGAACCCTTGGTCCCCATTCGATGATAGCCTTAGGACTTTTTATCTACCATCCAGCCCCCACCCTCATGTCCTTCCCCATTTTACTGCCCCATTAGCACCCATCTGCTGGTGGTTCCTCATATTGCTTCCTCTTAGTACATGATTGCCAACAATATGATGCTGCTTCTTGATAAAAACACTAGACAAGTTAGAAGGGGAATTCATTAATATAATTAAGGGTATTTATGAAAAACCCACAGCAAACATCATATTCAGTGGAGAAAATTGAGAGCTTTCACCTTAAGACGGGAAACAAGACAAAAGTGCCTACTCTCACCACTGTTATTCCATATTAGAGTAGAAATCCAGACAGAACAATAAGGCAAGAAAAAAAAGTAAAAAGGATCCAAATCAGGAAGTGAGAAGATATACATAGGATTTTCCTATATATATGAAATCTATATATACAGGAAATCCTATGTATAGAAAATCCAAAAGAAGGCTTGTAGAGCTAAAAGAGGAATTCAGGAAGTTTTTGTGTACAAGGTCAACACTCAAAAATCAGTTGGGTTTCTATACAACAGCAGTCAACAATGTGAAAAGGAAATTAACAATTCCATTTACAGTACCATCTAAAAGAATAAAATGCCTAGGAATAAATTTAACGAGGGATGTGAAAGACTTAGGGAAATACTGGTGGCATAGTGGTTAAATGCTACGGCTGATAACCAAAAAGTCGGCAATTCAAACCCACCAGGTGCTCCTTGGAAACCCTATGCGGCAGTTCTCCTCTGTCCTATAGGGTCGCTTTGACTCGGAATCAACTTGACGGCAACGGGTTTTGAAGGTGAAAGATTTATACAAGGAAAATTACAAAACTCTGCTGAAAGAGATTAAATAAAATATAAATAAATGCAAACACACTCTGTGTGTGGCAGATTTAATGTTGTTAAGATGACAATATCATTTAAAGCAATCTTTGGATTCAATGCAGTCCAATCAAAATTCCATCAGCCTTCCTTGGAGAAACAGAAAAACCAATCCTCAATTTCATATGGGATGGCAAGAAGCCATTAGAGCAATTCTGAAGAACAAAGTAGGAGGACTCACACTTAGTGATCAAAATGTACTGTAGAGCTACAGCAATCAAAACAGCCAGGTACTGGTAAAATGATAGACACATAGACCATAAACACAAACTATGCACGTGGACCTCACCAGATCGAACACACAGGAATCAAGGTACCTATATCTATGGAAAGAGATGATAGAGAAGCTCAGTATCATCGATCATAACAAAGTCCAGGGCTGAATGTGGAACAGACCATCAATTGCTCATATGCAAGTGCAGGTTGAAGCTGAAGAAAATTAGAACAAGTCCATGAGAGCCAAAATACAACCTTGAGGCTATCTCACCTGAATTTGGAGACCACCTCAAGAACGGATTTGACGCACTGAGCACTAATGACTGAAGACCAGACGAATTGTGGGATGACATCAAGGACATCATACATGAAAAAACAAAAGGTCATTAAAAAGACAGGAAAGAAAAGACCAAAATGGATGTCAGAAGGGACTCTGAAACTTGCTCTTGAATGCAGAGTAGCTAAAACAAATGGAAGAAATGATGAAGTGAAAGAGCTGAACAGATGATTTCAAAGGGCAGCTCAAAATGACAAAGTATTACAATGAAATGTACAAAGACCTGGAGTTACAAAACCAAAAGGGAAGAACATGCTCAGCATTTCTCAAGCTGAAAAAACTGAAGAAAAAATTTAAGCCTCAAGCTATAACACTGAAGGATTCTATGGACAAAATATTGAAAGGCACAAGAAGCATCAAAAGAAGAAGGAAGGAATACACAAAGTCACTGCAGCAAAAAGAATTGGTTGACATTCAGCCATTTCAGGAGGTAGCATATAGTCAAGAACAGATAGTACTGAAGGAAGAAGTCCAAGGTGCACTGAAGGTACTGGAGAAAAACAAGGCTCCAGGAATTGACAGAATACCAACTGAGATGTTTCAACAAACGGATGCAGGCTGGAGGTGCTCACTCGTCTATGTCATGAAATTTGGAAGACAGCTACCTGGCCAACCGACTGGAGGAGATCCATATTTGTGCCCATTTCAAAGAAAAGTGATCCAATAGAATGCAGAAAATTATCAAACAATATCATTAATATCACACACAAGTAAATTTTTGCTGAAGATAATTCAAAAATGGTTGCAGCAGTACACTGAGAGGGAACTGCCAGAAATTTAAGCTGGATTCAGAAGAGGATGTGGAATGAAGGATCTTACTGCTGTCAGATGGATCTTGGCTGAAAACAGAGAATACCAGAAAGATGTTTATCTGTGTTTTACTCACTATGCAAAGGCATTTGACTGTGTGAATCATAACAAATTATGGATAACATTGGGAATAATGGGAATTCTAGAGCACTTAATTGTGCTCATAGGGAACCTGTACATAGACCCATAAGCAGTTGTTCAAACAGAACAAGAGGATAGCAGGGTTTAAAATCAGGAAAGATGTGTGTGAGGGTTGTATCCTTTCACCACACTTATTCAATGAGTATGCTGAGCAAATAATCCAAGCTGGACTATATGTAGAACGCAGCATTAGGATTGGAGGAAGACTCATTATCAACCTGTAATATGCAGATGACACAACATTGCTTGCTGAGATGGACTGACACAATGACTGCAATAATGGGGCTCAAACACAGCAATGTTTGTCAGGATAGTGCAGGACCGGGCAGTGTTTCGTTCTGTTGTACATAGGGTTGCTGTAAGTCGGAACTGACTCAACGGCACCTAACAGCAACATAACCAATAAGGGTCTAATATCCAAGTTTTAGGTAAAACCTCTAAAACTTAACAATAAAAAAATCCCAATCAAAAAATGGGCAAATGACTTTAACAGACATTTCACCAAAGAGGATATTCAAGTGACCGACGAACACATGAAAAGATCCTCAACGTCATTCATCATTAAAGAAATGCAAATCAAAACCATAATGAGATAACACTTCACTCCCACTAGGATGGCAAAGATTAAAAAAGTGAAAAATATTGTCTATGTGGAAAAATTGGAACCCCTATCTATTGTTGGTGGGAATGCAAAATGGTATAGCTGCTGTGAAAACAGTTTGGTAGTTCCTCAAAGAGTTGAACATAGAACTACTATAACCAAACCAAACCCCCTGCCGTTGAGTCGATTCCGACCTCGGCTGGTGGATATGAACTGCCGACCTTGTGGTTATCAGCCATATCACTTAACTACTGGACCACCATGACCAAGCAAGTGCATTCCTGAATATATACCCAGGAGACTTGAAAGAAGTGATGCAGACACAAGTACACCACTGTTCACTTCAGCACTGTTCACAATAACCAAAAGATGGAAACAACCTAAATGTCCATCAACAGATGAATGGTAAAACAAATTGTGACACATAAATACAATGAAATATTACTCAGTCATAAAGAGAAATGAAGTCCTCAAACATGCTACAACATGGATTAACCTTGAAAACATTTGAGTGAAATAAGTCAAACCTAAAAGGATAAATAGAGCATGATCTGACTTATATGAAATAAGGATAGGGAAATATGTAGAAATAGAGACCAAGGTCTATTATTGGTTACCACAGGCAGGAGGGATGAGGAAAGGGGGAGTCATTGTTTAGGAAACAGGGAGTTTCTGATTACGGTGATGGGAAATTTGACAGTGATTATGGGTGATGTTTGCACATTACTGTAACTGCCATCGCTAAATTGCAAACCTGAAAAATGATGAAATGGCAAATGTTATATATACTTTTAAATAATAATTTCAAAAAATAGGAAAAGGAAAAACCTGAAAAAACAAAACAGTGAGATATCACTTTACCCCCACTAGGATGGCTAAGATTATAAAAATGGAAAACAAGAAATGTTAGTGACAGTAAGGAGAAATTGGAACCCTCCTCTACTGCTGGTGGCAACGTAAAATGGCAGAGATACTGTGAAAACAGTCTGAGAGTTCCTCAAAAAGTTAAACATAGAACTACCTAGGTATATACTCAAGAGATTTGAAAGCAGCAACACAAACACAGGTACACCAATGTTCCTTGCAGCACTGTTCACAATAACCACAAGATGGAAACAACCTAAATGTTCCTCAGCGGATGAATGATTAAACAAAATGTGGTACATACATACCTTGGAATACTACTCAGCCATAAAGAGAAATGAAGACCTGACACACCCTACAACATGGATGAACCTGAAAAACACTGTGCTGAATAAAGTCAATCACAAAAGGACAAATACTGTATGATCTCACTTAGATGAAATAACTAGAATAGGCTAAGTGAAGAGATCAAAGAAGAAGAGGGGAAGGTGTCATTGTTTAGGAAGCACTGAGTTATTTTTTATGGTGATGGAAACTTTGGCAATGGATGGATATTGGTGATGTTTGTCCAACATGATTGATACAACTGGTATCACTGAATTACACACATGAAAAATGTTCAGTTGGCAAACATTGTTTATACATGGTTTTATAACAATAAAAAGAAAAAAAACTGCAGGTGAATGTAGCATTTAAAGCAGATGAAAGAGATCAAAAAATAGAAAGGCAACGTCCAAATCTTGTTTGGATCCTAGCTTCAAAAAACCTGACAACTATATGGATACTTCTGTAGAACTGGAGAGATTTTCTTTCCTAATGTGGGACAATAGAAAATTCAGGGTTTTTGTTTTTTGGGGCGGGTAGGAGATTGTCCTTCTGAGGAGGTGCATGCTGAAGATTCAAGGGTGAAGAAAACATCTGCAATTAGGCATTATACAATTCCTTGCAATAATGTATTTTTATATATGGATAGATGAGGCAAGATCTTAACAGTTGGTGAGTCAAGATCAAGGGTTATGGGTGCTCCTTTTACTGGAACTACCAATTTTCTTTAGATAAGAAATTCAAAATAAACTAATGGGAGAAATTTCATCTGTCAAAACTCATCTTGTTTGTAGTAAACTCAAATCCAACTAATGCCCATAAAATAAAAAAGCCTGTATGGTCTTTCTTCTTAAAAACCAAACCTGTTGCCGCCAAGTCGATTCCGACTCATAGTGACCCTACAGGAAACCCTGGTGGCATAGTGGTTAAGTGCTACCTACAGCTGCTAACCAAAAGGTTGGCAGTTCGAATCTACCAGGTGTTCCTTGGAAACTCCATGGGGCAGTTCTACTCTGTCTTTATTCTTAAAGGCTCCCAAATTTTAAAGCTGTGAAGGATTTTCAGGGCTCTGAAATAGGTGAGGTGGAGATGACACGAAAACAGAGGTGAGCAGACCTTTTCTTTGCGGTAAATTTGTATTTCTCTTCATTTCACTCATGGATTTATTTACATTAGAAGGGGTTCCTAATATCCTGAAAAAGTTTACCCTTCCATCTGAATATAATTTATCAAATGTCAATAAACTATGTGTCTGAATCACCAGGACAAAGAGGACAGGACAAGGCTGGGGCTAGTGTCTCCTTGACGCCAAGGTGACAATGGTTTTTCCTTCTGCAGAAAGGGCACAAATGTTGCTTTGAAGGCTTTGGGAAAATGAAGCCCAGCAGATCAAAAGTCACCACCTGCATTAACCAACCCACTTCATCTTCGGGAACCAAGCCCAAGGTAGCATCCCTAATACCAGCAGTTCCTGATGAGCTGCAGGCTGGGCAGGTACAGGCAAAAAGAGCCCCTTAGAGGAGGGGCTGCTGCTCTTTAATGCCCACTGAGGCTGGAATAACCAGGAACTGACAAAGAACTAGTGACCTTTGACCCTGGATTACCACCTCTGGACCCTCCTCCTCTCACAGGTTGACATGTGGACTCTGCCTGCTACATAGAGAAAACTTACTTCAGCCATGGGTGTGGAAGGAGTGAGTGGTAAGAGGACTACCAACGGACCCGTTAGCTCAGATATGTGCATCGACGCCAGATTCCAAACCAGAAACAGTAAAGGCTGGGACCTCAGGAATTGTGATGAGAAGCAATGGCCACTTTCTCTGACTGAGACCTGAGAAACACTATTTTCCTTCCACAAAACACTCGGTTAGGCTCAGATGAGGCTGACAGTGAAGGCATAGAAAGGAGCCCTATACATGTGGTCTGTGGTCTAATCGAGATTGCTACAGGCCACATCCTTCCCTCAGCAAATGTGGGGCTGCCTATTAGATGAGCCACCAACCTCAATATCTTTCCCTGATGCTAGTGGCAAAAAGAACTGTGCTAGGTAAGCAGTCTCTCTAGATCCCACCAGCAAACGGAATTATACATTGCTGGTGGGAACATAAAATGGCACAGCCTCATTAAAGAAAACAGATTGGCAGTTTCTTAAAAAGTTAAACATACACCTACCATAAGACAGCTATCCTACTCTCAAGGATATATACAAGACAAACAAAAACTTTATGTTCACATAAAAAACTGTGAAGAAAGTTTATTTCAGCTTCATTTGTAACAGTTGGAAACCCAATGTCCTCCAAAGGCTGAATACACAAACTGTGGCACATCTATATGATGGAATACTACACAACAATAAAAAGGAATAAACTATTGATGCATTCATCAATATGGATGACTCTTAAACGTATTATGCTAAGTGAAAGCAGCCAGAATTTCTTTAAAAAAAAAAAAAGGCCTACACAGTGAATCATATATATAGGAACAGTTGCCCGGGATTCACAGACGGGAAGGTTTGACAAAAAAGGGGCAATATGAAGAAGGTCTTGGAGGGAAAAGCTCTACTGCTCTGTACTTAAATTGTGCTACTGATTATAAGACAATGCATTTTAACCTCGTATAACTATACATTTCAAACATGAATTAATGTTTTTAAATTTTAAAAATGAGGTTAAGATTTTTATAAGCAATGAATAATGAATGTAAAAAAATTGAAAATTAGGGAGAAGCAAAATGAGAAATCAATCACAATCTTACCTTCAAAGGAGAATCCCTGTAAATGTTCTAGAGGCTGGTTTGTCAGCATTTATAAAATGTAAAACACATATATGTAAATGTGTGACAAACTATCATGATCAGGGACACACTTTTATACCCTGCCTTTAAGACTGCGTCTCCTGTGGTTCACACTTTTCTGGAAATAATATTTAGTGGCAGTTCAATGTTCTGATGTATGGTCAAGGATTTATCAAATTCCCTTCCTGGTGGACACCAAATTTCACAGTTTCCACTACAGGTACCATCATGGTGCCCTTGGGTTTTCCATAGGACGATTCTACAAGGGGAACTGCTGGGTCAAGAGAAGGTCTAATTTGAAGGTTTCTGCTACTGCAATGACCATTTCCCAGGCTGCTTCCCTGAGGAGTTAGTGAGGCAGCTCCCAATTCATTATGGGGCACAGTGATACTGGATAAACCTCCAGCATGAACAGCCCCTTGTCTGTCCACACTAACACAGGAACCCTAGCTGGGCTCCCATCTTCTCCAGGTCCTGCAGTAGCTCCGTACACCAGGTGGCATGGCAGCCACTATTGCAGCTCAGCCCAGCAACTGCAGCTTCAACTGCTGGCCTGGCATGCACTCTGGAACTGCTAACCCAGTGTCTGGTCTATCTTGCTGAATGTTTAATGAGGACTTAGAAATAATGTGTCCTCTGCCTTTGTTGGAGTATCCAATAAATGTTAATTAGGTCAAGATGGCTGATGGTGTTATTCAGATCTTCTATTTGCTTACAGACTTCCATATTCTTGTGAATTTCTATTTCGTCTATCAGTTTTTCCTTCATATATATTGTTGCTAGGTGTATACACATTCCAGATTATTACATCTTCTTGTTGAATTCTTTTATTATTATAAAATATCCCCCTTTATCCCTTCTGATTTATAGTCTTCCCCCCTTGCTAATTATAATGCTCTTTATCTGATAAGATAAAAAACTTGATTCCCATTACTTGCAATTATATATTTGTTCAACCCTACTAAACATGTAACTTCAGAAGTGCTAACCAATACCTCTCTGAGAAACACATTTATCAACTAAAGCAATATTGCTTTGCAGTTCTTTTTGTATTAAAAAAAAACCTTTTTGTATTAGCCTTACCAAAAAACCCATTGCCATCCAGTCACTTCTGACTCATAGCAACCCTATAGACTTACAGCCTCTAGAAAAAAAACACAATCCCCAAAGTTTTTTAGGTCAGCTCCTTTTTTCATCAATACTGTCAGGGAGATTATGTCATCCATTTGTAATAGAGTTAGGTTCATTTGTCAGTTTGTTTCCCACTCTGGACACAACATAGTGAGTTGTTTATTGCTGAGTGCCATTCCATTGTAGTGATGTAAGAAAGTTTGTTAATTCATCCACCTGTTGAAGAACATCTTGGTTGTTTCCAGGTTTGGGCAATGATGAATAAAGCTACTATAAAAACATCATGCAGTGTTTCGTGTAAATGCAAATTTTCACCTGTGTGTTGACCTAGGCGTGGGACCACTCTGTGGTCTGATAAGTGCATTTTCACAAGAAATGGCCAACCAGTTTCCAAAGTGGCTGCACCATTTTGCATTCCAATCACTGAATAAAAGTTGCTGTTGCTCTATATCCTCACCAGCACTTGGAAGTCTCCATTCTTTCTTTAGTCATATTAATGGGTGGTAGAAGTATCTCGGAACCCTGGTGGTACAGTGGTTAAGAGCTCAGCTGTTAACCAAAAGCCTGGCAGTTCAAATCTACCAGCCGTTCCTTGGAAACCCTACAAGGCAGTTCTGCTCTGCCCTATGGGATCACTGTGAGTTGGAATCAACTTGATGGCAATGTTTTTGTTTTGTTTTTTCAGTGGTATCTCGCTGTGGTTTGCATTTCCACTTCCCTAATGATTAACAAGGAGCCCTAGTGGCTCGGTGGTTAACCACATGGCTGCTAACCGAAAGGCTGGCGGTTCAAACCCACCAGCTGTTCCACAGGAGAAAGCTACAACAATCTGCTTCCATAAAGACTTACGGCCTTGGAAACCCTATGAGGCAGTTCTGCTCTGTCCTGTAGGGTCACTATGAGTTGGAATCCACTTGACAGAAACGGGTTGGTTAATGATAAACAACATTAAGGATATTTATGTAAGCTCATCTGCCATCCATATATATTCTTTGAGGAAGTATACAACTCTGAAATAAAAAGCTTTTGTCACATTTTCTTCTTAATTCCTCAGAAATGGCAATCATATTCCTCCCATATGGCCTTTGGCACAAATGATTTGCACTAGACTGTTAACATAAAAGGCTGAGGGTTCAAACCCATCAGTAGAAGAAAGACCTGGCAATCTGCTTCTGTTTGCAGTCGAGAAACCCTACGGTGCAGTTCTACTCTAACACATAGGGTCACCACGAGTTGCAATCAACTCAACAGGAACTAACAACAACACACATGGTCTTTGCAGTACATAGTTCCTCTGACTGATTTTCTTTCCCTAGGAATTCCATGGTTGCCCTCTCATGATTCGGGTCTTATCACAAAGAGCCACTTTGTCAGAGAATGCCCCTTCTCCCATCTTAGTTACTTCCTATCACATTCGTGTTAAATTTTTTTCACGGAAATTATCAGAATCAGTGAAATCCACTTAAAGATAACAGAGCTGATTGCTCTTCTCATCAACTTATAAAACGTTAAATCACGTAGATGCAACCAAATTGAACACAGTGTTACGATGACTTCTATCCATAGTGTTGCCTGTATGAAAGGCCTCAAAGAGCAAAAGCCTGTGAAGCTCTGGTTTGTGATGATGACCATGTTAATGCCCTTTTTTATGTTCTTCACTTAGGGTTCTCCCCCATGTGTCTGTCAGTTTGTTGTACTGTTGGGGCTTGCGTGTTGCTGTGATGCTGGGAGCTGTGCCACCAGTATGCAAATACCAGCAGGGTCACCCATGGTGGACAGGTTTCAGATGAGCTTCCAGACTAAAAAAGGCAAAGCAGCTGCAGCAGTATACTGACGGGGAACTGCCAGAAATTCAAGCCAGATTCAGAACAGGACATGGAACCAGGGATATCATTGCTGATATAAAATGGATCCTGGCTGAAAGCAGAGAATACCAGAAAGATGTTCAATTA
Source organism: Loxodonta africana (assembly GCF_030014295.1). Classification (NCBI taxonomy): domain Eukaryota; kingdom Metazoa; phylum Chordata; class Mammalia; order Proboscidea; family Elephantidae; genus Loxodonta; species Loxodonta africana. Next base: position 15,910,377 of record NC_087344.1, read on the forward strand.
TTGACTATGGAAAGACATCCGACTGTGTGGGTCATAACAATTTATGGATAACGTTGTGAAGACCGGGAATTCCAGAACAATTAATTGTGCTCATGAGAAGCCTGTGCATGATTAAGAGGGAGTTACTCAAACAGAACAAGGGGATACTGTGTGGTTTGAAGTCAGGAAAAGTGTACTAGAGGGTTGTATCTTTTTACCACACTTATTTGATCTGTATGCTGAGCACCTAATCCAAGAAGCTGGACTATATGAAGAACATGGCATCAGGATTGGAGGAAGACTCATTAACAACCTGCATTATGCAGATGACACAACCTTGCTTGTTCAAAGTGAAAAGGATTTGAAGCACTTACTAATGAAGATGAAAGAACTCAGCCTTCAGTATGGATTTCACCTCAACATAAAGAAAACAAAAATCCTCACAACTGGACCAATAAGCAACATCATGATAAACTGAGAAAAGTTCAAAGTTGTCGAGGATTTCATTTTACTTGGATCCATAATCAACACCCGTGGAAGCGGCAGTCAAGAAATCAAAAGATGCGTTGCATTGGGCAAATTTGCTGTAAAAGACCTCTTGGAAGTTTTAAAAAGCAAAAATGTCACCTTGAAGACTAAGGTGTGCCTGACCCAAGCCATGGTGTTTTCAAACACCTCATATGCATGCCAAAGCTGGACAGTGAATAAGGAAGACTGAAGAAGAACTGACACCTTTGAGTTGTAGTGTTGACGAAGAATACTGAATATGCCATGGACTGCCAAAAGAATGAACAAATCTGTCTTGGTAGAAGTACAACCAGGATGCTCCTTAGAAGCAAGAATGGCGAGATTACGTCTCACATATTTTGGATATGTTATCAGGAGGGATCAGTCCTTGGAGAAGGACATCATGCTTGGTAAAGCAGAGGGTCAGCGAAAAAGAGGAAGACCCTGGAACAGATTGACTGACACAGTGGCTGCAACAATGGGCTCAAGCATAACAGCGATTGTGAATATGGCGAAAGACAGGCCAGTGTTTCATTCTGTGAAACACAGTGTCACTATAGGTCAGAACCAACTCAACGGCACCTAACTTCAACAACAAACTTAGGGTTCTGCTGAGTACTCTAGAGCTGTGTTGTCTACTATTATAATCAGTACCATATGTGACTATTAAAATTAATTCCAATTTTAATTTCAGTTCTTTAGTTGCAATAGACACCTTTCAGTGCCCAATTCGCTACATGGGGCTAGTGGTTATTGTATCTTCAGTGTAGAAATAGAACATGTCCATCATCATAGGAAATACTAGGGATTAGTGCTACTCTAAATTAGACACAATCACTGATTGTCAGTATAAAATGTTCTCTGTGTGCTCTTGTGTCAGCAGTACCCAAGACCACTCTCATGCTCTCATGTTTATGAAAACACCTCACAGGACCCAGAAAAGCTATTGTACTCATGGGTAAGGTTTATTACAGCAAAAGGATACAGATTAAAATTAACAAAGGGAAAACGTACATGGAGCAAAATCCGGGGGTAACAAGTGTGTATCCCAGGGTAGCTAGGGGTCCTCTCCCAGTAGAATTGCTTGGATTTAGTTTAGTTCTCCAAACAATGTGTGAGAATACATGAGAAGTGTTGCCAACCAGGAAAGGATACCTAGGCCTTGGTGTTCAGGGTTTTAATTGGGTGGTCAGTCACATAAGCATGCAGTCCTCACGTGACTGATCTACAGTACCTGGATCCCCGAAAAGCAAAAACAGGCCTTCAGCATAAATTATGTTTTAGCATAAACTATCTTGGTAAACTAATACAGCATGGAAAGAGGTTTCAGGCATACAAAAACACTCATCGGAATATTCCAAGGGCTCAGAGCTCACCTCCCAGGAGCAAACCGAACACCACTCCCGAAGACAAGCCTTTCTTCAGAATTTAGCGCGTTTAGCAACCAAGGTCTGGTGGGTTAACTTTTTCCTGGAGAGCCTTCAATGAGCAAGCAGCATGTCAGGCTAAAAAGGGATGATAAAGAAAGAGGTCCATATTGCCTGACCCTAGGTACCACAGTCTAGCATGAAGACAATTTTAAATAATGAAAATCCTGGACATCTGAGAGTCTGTAAATGAAAAGACCTAACCTGAGGGACAGGTTAGATGGCTTGTAAGTGAAAGATATTTAAAATAAGGTTCAAAGATTTGGTAGAATTTAGCTACTAGCATGGTTGGGCCTGGTTGATGGTCTAGGGAAAGGTCTGAGACAGTACTCCAAGTGGAAAAAGTGTGTGTAAATCTGAGTCAGCAGAAAATCCAGTCTAATCCATGACCTGTGAAATGGGTGGCTGAAGCATAGAAAACAAAGGTGAATGGTGGCGCCAGACTGAGGCGGGTGGTGGGATTTTAAGGCCAGTAAATGATACCAAAGCCAAAGCGATGCCACTCTGCGTTCACTGGAACAGGCCAGAATCGCCAGGTCAGCAGAACAACTCGAAGCTGGGGCCGGAGTGTCGGTGATCCAAACGACGAGAGGGTTTTTACTCTGAAGAAAGGCCACAAATGCTCTACCGGCTTTTAAAAACAGCGATAAAGAGTCCTGGTGGCGCAATAGTTAAAGTGATCTGCTACTAACGGAAAGGTCCGCAGCTGAGCCCACCAGCCGCTCCGCGAGAGAAAGACGTGGAAGTCTTGGAAACGCTTTTGGGCAGCTCCACGCTGTCCTATAGAGTCGCTGTGAGTCGGAATCTACTCCATGGCAACTGGTAAAGTGTAAAGCGCTGCAAACGAAAAGGACCGGCCAAAGGCGCCCTGACCCCACTTCCCATCCCGCCTTTTTCAGAAGGGACCTACGCTCCGGGCGGCCCCTGCACCGGCGGCCCTGACGGGCGAGGGCTCAGCCCAGAGGCCTCTCTGAGGGGCCGAGCAGCTTCCACGGGAGGAAGGTCCGGCCGACAAAGCGCGCCGCCGGGCCTGGGACGGTGCCCTCTGGCCCGCACCTGCTCCTCCAGATCCTCCCGCTCCCTCAGGGCTCCACGTGGACTGGGAGGACGCCGGCAGAGGCGAAAATTTACCTCAAACCGCTGCTAAAATGCACGTAAGAAGGCCGCCGCCTGGCCAATCGCACTTCCACTTCCGGTTCCTCCTGGGAACGTACTGGGCGGGGACTCGGAGGTTGGGGAAGATGGGTACTTGCGCGACTTATTCCAGCTGGGAAATGCTAAGAGACGTTTTCTTGCCTTAAAGATTCGGTTGGACCCTAGGTGGAGACCAGGCTGGCGGTGGTGGCGACCAAAAGGGAAGGCGGGGCTGTGGGCGGAGCTGGTGACGGGGGCTGGGTGGTAAAGTTCATTTTCTTCCAGTAGGTGTTCCACTGTATTAAAAAACCCTCGTTTGTTATATTCACCATTTCTAGTCATGAGGGCAAGACTGGCTTTTTGGCCCTTTTACACCCAGAAATGAGAGTGCCTTGATTCATTTTGAGCCTAGAGCACCTGGCACTTGTAGTGCACCAATAAAGGCAGTATGGTCGACTTTAGGTATTGGCTTGAATCTTGATCCTGTCCTTGTCACATACTAGGTTTGCAACCTCTAGGACTTATACAGTGAGACAACAGAAGTTACAGAGATTGCTGAGGGTTAACTGGGTTAATGGTAACTGCGTTAATTCATGTAAAATACTGCTGCGTATTTTTAGTCGCTGTCAAGTCCACTCTGCCTCATGGCTAACTTTTGTATAATGGAAACACTGAAGTCCTGCGCTGTTTTCGTGATCGTTATGTTTGTGTCCATTGTTGTGGCTATTGGGTCAATACATCTCACTGAGGGTTTCCTCTGTTTTTTGCTGACCCTCTACTTTGCCACACATGATATCCTTTTCTAGCACCTGGTCTTTCCTGATATATAGTGAGCAGTATTTTTCACCTTAAGATAGGGAAAGAGAAAAGCAATCCTGTGAGGTTAAAAAATGAGTTTATACAGAGAACTTCCAGAATGATTGCAGTGTTCCGGATGTTCATGGATGACTCCAGAGCATGCTGTATAGCATATCCTAAAGAAGTGACTCAGTGAATGGGGCTCAAAAAGCCCACCATGTGTTATTAACACTACCTCTACCCGAACTCCAGGGGAGATGGGACTGGATTATGAGTTCAGTCATATGACCAGTGATTCAATCACTTATGCCTAAGAATGAAACTCCAGTAAAGACGCTGGACACTGAAGCTCAAGGAGTTGATCGCATCCTGGTTGATGATAGATGTCTATGCATGGAGGCAGGTAGAGTGCAAAACATCCTTCTCACATAGGAGCTCAACATTTGCAACCTCCTCAAACCTCACCCTGCGTGTCTCTTCTTTATGCTGGTCCTGATATGTACCCTTTTTGCTATAATCTGTCATTATAAATAATGCACTTCCTGAATTGAGTCATTCTAGCAAATTATTGAACCCAGCAGGTAGGAGAACCTCTAAACTTAAGCATGTTGATTGGAAGTCTGGGTGGCCCTCAGAACCTCCAAACCTGTGGTCAGTGTCTGAAGAGTTGGGCAGACCAGAAAAGCTAGAAGACCGTGCCCTTTAACTATGCGATCAAACTTTGGACCAGGTGGTTAGTCACAAGAACTGCACTTGCACTTGGTGTCAGAGAAGACATTTAAAATTGGTATCATAAGTAGACAGACACAGAGACAGGAGTGTAAGACCCGGAGGGGAGGGATAGCTGGTTGAGGACCAAGAACTAAGCCTTGGTGTTGCTAGGAGCTGGTTTGTCACTCAAAAAAAACCAACTTAATACAAAGCCATCCTTTGACCATTTTCCTGGTTATCCATTTATTGTTTCTGCTGCAGATCCCCCTTTTTTGCTTGCTTTGTGGTTATGGAACTGGGCCATATATTTCTTGTTGACCAGTTACCAGTGTATGGAGGATAGTGGAAGACACTGGATGAAGAAGGGACTTCCATTTCTCATGTAACCCTAACCCTAACCAAATGTTACATGATGACAAAAAGCTCCATTTCTGCAAAGGCCAAAATCATGGCCTTGTGTTTGCTGATCATGAAGAATAGGTTAAGAGTCACATTTTGTAAGTAAGTAAATAGAAGAGCAGATAATTTACCAGTTAATTTGCCCGTGAATCCTAATAAACTTATACTCCAGTCCTCTGGAGGTTCTACTTCAAAATTTTCTCACATTGGAAGCCCTGGAAGACATGCAAGTGTGACTAATTCACAATCTGAACTCCGACTGACCACTGAAACCTTCCAGGGTATAGGTCCCACCAAAGATTAGACTCTGAGAAGTATCTTCCACATGCAGTAAGGAGAGAAAAGGCTGCCACACAGCATTTCTGAAGCTAAAATTGGCCTTAACATCAGTGAAGCTGTAGAATAGGAAGGCTCCTGTGGTCAGGGAAGGGGTGAAGTGAGCCATCTAAGTATCTCTAATCGTGACACACAACCAAAGTTCAAGTCTCCTGCACTGCAGTGGACCAAGTTATGTATTTTAAATCCATGAAAAACCCTACCATTCATTATTACAACGTATAAATGACAAAATGTACCACTAATTGAGCAACTACAAAATGTGAAAATGTTTGCAAAAAGCTTTCAACACACTAGCTCGTTTATTTCTCTATTCCAAAAAAAAAAACAAACCAAACCCACTGCCATCGAGTTGACTCCAACTCATAGTGACCCTATAGGACAGAGTAGAGCTGCCCCGTAGAGTTTTCAAGGAGCGCCTGGCAGATTTGAACTGCTGATCTTTTGGTTACCAGCTGTAGCACTTAACCACTACACCACGAGGGTTTCCATTTCTCTATTAAGCAGATATTGTTTCAAACAGTTCATAGCTGAGGAAAGTTACAATCAGTTAATCACATACTCAATTCTTTGTCCCCCAGGAAATACACACACACACATACACACACAAAACAAGCAAAAACTGGCAGAACCAACTTTGTCAGAATTTGGGAACCAAAGGCTTACTGCAATCAAGAGAATACAGAGTCAAGAAAACAGTGACTTCAAAAAAAAATGGTAGGAAAGGTTCGTGGCATTTTCTACTTGCCCATGCCTCAACTGCTCCCTGGTTAGGTGCCACTCTTAAAGCTAAAAAATAACATGGGCAAGAAGCTAAAGAAAAAGAATGTATTAACAAAATGAGAATATTGATAAAGTGATATGAATTATAAAAAGGAACCAAGGACAGATTTTGGAGCTGAAAAGTAAAATAAACAAAATGAAAACTTCACTAGAAAAGTTCAGCAGGTAGAAGGAAGAATCAGTGAGTTTAGATATAGAGCAACTGAAATTACTCAGTCCAAGGATCAGAAAGGAAAAAGAATGAAGAAAAGTGAAGAAAGTTAGAACTTTGGGGGCACCATCAAGTGGACCAGCAAATGCTTTATGGGTGTACCCAAAAGAGAAGTGAGAGAGAAAGGAGCATAAAGGATATTTATAGAAATAATGGCTGAAACCATCCTAAATTTGATGAAAGACATGAACCTGCATATTCACAAAGGTCAATGAACTCCAAGCAAGAATAATTCAAAGAGATCCACACTGAGAGATATTATAATCAAACTGTTGAAAACCAAAGGAAAGAGAGAACCTTGAAAACAGCAAGGGAAGTGACTCATCGCACACAATGGATCCTCAATAAAATTAATTGAAATCATGGAGACCTAAAAGCAGTGGGATGACATATGTAAGGTGCAGAAAGAAAAAAAAAATGTCAACCAAGAATTCTATAACTTCCAAAACTGTCCTTCACAAGCGAGGGTGAAATTAATATACCCAGGTAAATAAAAGCATAGTGAGTTGGTTACCACTAGACCAGACTTGCCTTATAAGAATTGCTGAAGGCAGTCCTTCAGGCTAACAGGAAAGAACCCTCAATAGTAATGTGAAGCTGTATAAAGAAATAAAGATCTGCAGTATAGGCAACTATATGTGCAAATACAAAAGCTAACATTATTGTAATTTAGGTTTGTACCTCTACTTTTTATGTCATACAAATATTTGTAATTTTTGTTACTGGCGACACAATGGATAAAGATGTAATTTGTGAGAACAAAACTTAAGGCAGAGAGAAAGAGCTACATAGGACCAAAGTTTTTGTATCATACTGAAGTAGGGAATAACTTAATTTCAATTGTTATAAATCCAGGATGTTAAATATAACCCCCATGGTAACCAAAAAGAAAACATCTAAAAATATACCCAAAAAGAAATGAGAAGGGAAACTACACAATGACAGAATTGAAGGGAGAAATAGTTCTACAATCACAGTGGAAAATTTTAATATTCCATTTTAAATAATGGACAGAGTATCTCGATAAAAGATCAATAAGAAAACGTGAAGATCTGAACAACAGTATAAAACAACGAACCTCACAGACATGTATAGAACACTTCACACAAAATCATCATAAACATTCTTCTCTTGTGCATATGAATCATTTGACAAGATAGACCATATAATAATTCACAAAAAAGCCACAATACATTCAAAAAGACTGAAATTATAAACTACATCTTCTTTGACCAGAATACAATGAAACTAAAAAATCCGTAACAGAAAGAAAATGAGGAATTCCTTAAATACATAGAAAAGAAATGACACATTATTAAATAACTGATAGGCGATAAAAAGAAACACAAGGGAAATTATAAATACTTAAACAACAACAACAAAAAAACCGTTGCCATCAAGTCAACTCTGACTCGTAGCGACCCTATAGGACAGGGTAGAACTGCCCCACAGAGTTTCCAAGGAACGTCTGGTGGATTTGAACTGCCAGCCTATAGGTTAGCAGCTGTAGCACTTAACCACTATACCACCAGGGTTTCCTATAAATACAGATGTATAAATACAGAAGCAAAACTTTCCAAAATTTAGGGGATGGAGTGAAGGCAGGCCTCAGAGGGAAATTTATAGTAGTAAATGCCTAAATTACAAGAGAGAGATTTCAAATCAATAAACTAACATTACACTTAAAGAAATAGAAAAATCATAAACTAAGATCAATGGCATCAATAGGACAGAAATAAAGACTAGAGTGGAGATAAATGGAATAGAGAAATAATTGAGAGAAGCAAACATGCAAGAATTGTTTTTTTTTTAAAGATCAGTAAAATTGGTAAACCTTTAGCTAGACTGACCAAAGAAGAGGCAAATAACTGAAATCAGAAATGAATATGGAGACACTACTATCGATCATATAGAAATAAAAACTATAAGAACAGTATGAAGAATGTATGCCAACTAAATAATCTAGATAAAATGGCATATTCTCAAAAATATACAAATTACATAAATTAAATAGAGAGAAACAGAAAATTTCTACAGAACAATAACGAAGAGATTGAATCAACATCATCCCAACCATGAAAACACCAGGACCTGATGGCTTCACTGCCGAATTCTACCAAGCATTTAAAGAAGAATTCACATCAATCCCTCTCAAACTCCTTTAAAAATAGAAAAGGAGGGAACACTTCCTAACTCATCCTATGAAACAAGTTATTACTCTGGTACCAAAGCCAGTGCAGATATGACAGGAAAAAAAGAAAAAACAGACCAATGTGTCCCCCACGAAAAGAGACACAAAAATACCCAACAAAATTCAATAGCATAGTAAAAGAATTATACACCGTAACCAAGTGGAGTTTATCCCAGAATGCAAAGATGGTAAATATAAACTAAAAAGTCCCACAAAATGTTGTTGTTAGGTGCTGTTGAGTCAGTTTGGACTCACAGCGACCCTATGTACAACAGAACGAAACACTGCTGGGTCGTGCAGCATCCTCACAATCGTTGTTATACTTGAGCCCATTGTTGCAGCCACTGTGTCAATTCATCTTGTTGAGAGTCTTCCTCTTTTTTGTTGACCCTCTACTTTACCAAGCATGATGTCCTCCTCCAGGAATTGGTCCCTCCTGATAAAGTGTCTGAAGTACGTTGAGACGTGGTCTTGCCATCGTTGTTTCTAAGGAGCGTTCCAAGACAGATTTGTTTGTTCTTTTGGCAGTCCATGGTATATTCAATATTCTTCGCCAACACCACAATTTTAAGGCATCACTTCTTCTTCGATCTCCCCTATTCATCGTCCAGCTTTCTCATGTGTATGAGGCAACTGAAAACACCATGGCTTCAGTCAGACACGCCTTAGTCTCCAAGGCGACATCTTTGCTTTTCAACACTTTAAAGAGGTCTTTTGTAGCTGATTTGCCCATGCAACGTGTCTTTTGATTTCTTGACTGCTGCTTCTGTGGGTGTTGGGAAAAAAAAAAAAAAATCCTTGACAAATTCAATATTTTCTCCATTTATCACGATGTTGCTTAGTGGTCCAGTTGTGAGGATTTTTGTTTTCTTTCTGTTGAGGTGTAATCCATACTGAAGGCTGTGGTCTTTGATCTTCATTAGTGAGTGCTTCAAGTCCTCTTCACTTTCAGCAAGCAAGGTTGTGTCATCTGCAAAATGCAGATTGTTAATGAGTCTTCCTCCAACACTGATCCCCTGTTCTTCTTCATATAGTCCAGCTTCTTGGATTATTTGCTCAGCATACAGACTGAGTAAGTATGGTGAAAGGATACAACCCTGGCACATACCTTTCCTGACTTTAAACCACATATTATGCCCTTGTTCAGTTTGAATAACTGCCTTTTGATCTATGAGCAAAATTAAGTGTCCTGGAATTCCCCTTTGAAATGTTATCCATAAATTGCTATGATCCACACAGTCAAATGCCTTTGCATAGTCAATAAAACACAGATAAGCATCATTCTGGTATTCTCTGCTTTCAGCCAGCATCCATCTGACATCAGCAATGATATCCCTGGTACTACGTCCTCTTCTGAATCTGGCTTGAATTTCTGGCAATTCCCTGTAGAAATACTGTCACAGCCACTTTTGAATGATCTTCAGCAAAATTTTACTTGCGTGTGATAGTAACGAATACAGACACAAAAATACTCAACAGAAGACATATTAGAAAACCCAATCCAACAGCATATTAAAAGAATTACACACCATAATCAAGGGGGGTTTATCCCCGAATGCAAGAGTGGATAAATATTAGAAAATCAATGTAATAAACCAAACTAATAACACGAAGAAAAAACAAACAAAAAAACATGATCATCTCAACAGATAAAGCAAAAGTATTTCACAAAATCCAACACAGTTTTATAATTAGAACACTCAGCATACTAGAATCAAAGGGAAACTTGTTAACTTAATAAGCATTCGTGAAAATCCCACAGCTCACATCATATTCAATGGTGAAAGAATGAAAGCTTTCTCCATATAATCAAGAACAAGAAAATGACACCTGTTTTCACCACTGCTATTCAAAATTGCCACCGCATGTCTGTTGTACTGTAGAGGCTTGCATATTCCTATAATACTGGAAGATATGCCACCGTGGAAGTTATGCCATGGGTGACCAGCAAGGTCACCCATGGTGAACAGGTTTCAGTGGGGCTTTCAGACTAAGACAGGCTAGGAAGAAGGACCTGGTAGTCTACTTCTGAAAAAAATTTGCCAAGAAAAACCATGTGAATAGCAGCGGAATGTTGTCTGATATTGTGCAGGAAGATGAGCTCCTCAGGTTAGAAGGTGCTCAAAATAACACTTGGGAAGAGCTGCCTCCTCAAAGTAGAGTTGACCTTAATGACATGGATGGAGTATAGCTTTCAGGACCTTCATTTCCTGATGTGGCATGACTCGAAATGAGAAGAAACAGTTGTAGTCATGCATTAATAATCAGAACATGGAATGTATGAAGTATGAATCTAGGAAAACTGGAAATCATCAAAATGAAATGGAATGCATAAATATCAATATCCTAGGTATTAGTGAGCTGAAATGGACTGGTATTGGCCATTTGGAATCAATCATATGATCTACTATGCCAGGAATGACAAATTGAAGAGGAATGATGTCATGTTTGTCATCAAAAAGAATATTTCAAGATCTATGCTGAAGTACAATGCTGTCAGTGATAGGATAATATTCATACCCCTACAAGGAAGTCCAGTTAATACCACTGTTTTTCAAATTTATGCACCAACCACTAATGCCAACACTGAGAAAATTGAAGATTTTTGCCAACTTCTGCAGTCTGAAATTGATCTAACATGCAATCAAGATGCATTGATAATTATGTGATTGGAATGCAAAAGTTGGAAACAAAGAAAAAAGGTCTGTAGTTGGAAAATATGGCCTTGGTGGCAGAAATATTGCCAGATTTGCATGATGGAATTTTGTAAGACCAATGAATTATTCATTGCAAATACCTTTTTTCAGCAACATAAAAGCAACTATGCTCGTGGACTTCACTGAATAGAATACACAGGAATTAAATCGACTACATCTATAGTAAGAGATGATGGAAAAGCTTGATATCATCAGTAAGAACAAGGCCAGAGGCTGACTGCAGAACAGACCATCAATTGCACATATGCAAGTTTAAGTTGAAGCTGAAGAAAATTAGAACAAGTCTATGGCAGCCAAATTACAACCTTGAGAATAGCCCACCTGAATTTAGAGACCATCTAAAATAGATTTGATGAATTGAACACTAATGACCAAACGCCAGACGAGCTGTGGAATGACATCATACATGAAGAAAGCAAAAAGTCATTAAAAAGACAGGAAAGAAAGAAAGGACCAAAATGGATGTCAGAAGAGACTCCAAAACTTGCTCTTGAATGTAGAGTAGCTAATGTGAATAGAAGCTGAACAAAAGATTTCAAAGAGTGGCTTGAGAAGACAAAGTAAAGTATTACAATGAAATGTGCAAAGACCTGGAGTTAGAAAACTAAAAGAGAAGAACACGCTCAGCATTTCTCAAACTCAAAGAACTGAAGAAAAAGTCAAGCCTCGAGGTGCAATTTGAAGGACTCCATGGGCAAAATATTGAAGGATGCAGGAAGCATCAAAAGAAGATGGAAGGAATATAGAGAGTCACTGTATCCAAAAGAATTAGTTGATGTTCAACCATTTCAGGAGGCAGCATATGATGAAGAACTAACCAGTGCTAAAATGGTTTCATAAAGTTTGGCCAATTGTGCTGACCCCTGGGTCTCGTTCTTGATCAGGAACATCCTGATTAAGGAATGGAAAACAGCACCATTCCACCAAGCTCTATATCACGTGTGTGGGAATTGTACCATCTGTACCGTCTATGAACTCCCATTGCTGTTCAGTCAGTTAATCCCAAGGGGCCCCCCAGGTAGTCAAGGCGTCTGGCAGAGGGGAGGCCTCCTCCAGTAACATGGCATCTGGCAAGGGACTGAGGTCAGGGGAGGCCTCCCCATCCTGCAGGTTGAATGTGCCAGAGAGCCCAGGTTTGGCTCCATCCTGTTTCAAGGAAGTCTTGGCTGCCATGCCAAGCTTGTGGGGTGCTGTTTCCATGATCTCAGGCATAATGGTCAGATGAGCATGCAGAGCCACAGCCTCAGGTTGTGTGAGAACCTCTGTTTCCAAGAAAGCCCAGAATGCAGTCAGCAGTTGTTGCTCTAATGGTACGTGGCACAGGATCCAGGACAGTTTCTTGAATCAGGAACTCATGGGCAACTTATGGCCATGATAGGTGGTCCAGAGACTCCAGGAGGCATGAAAGGAAGTTGTTAAAGCTCTACAGAGATGGATTATCTGTGGGTACTAGCTGGAGTGTCTGTGGGTTTTAATCTGGACAGGGTTTAGAGCCTTCTGTTGGAGGAGCCCCATTCAAGGTGGGCTGCTTTGTAAATAGCAGCATCTGGGAGTTCAAGTAAACATTGTAAATGAGCAATATGTTGCCTTCAGAACTCAAAAAAGGACAAAAAGATATTGCATTTACATGTTCTTAATTAGTGTGTTAAACGCATCTTCTCAGGGGAGGCTATCGTTAATACAATGTCACACCTGTGCTCCTAGAGAAAGCGGGTGCAGTTAAAATCTTGTCTGCAAGGACTGTGTGCCATGGCAAGGCTGCTGAGGTGCCCCGTGTACGGTGTGGCAAAGGTGTATTGTGTCCTTTCAGAGGTGAAGGCCCAGAAGCTGTTGAAATAGACACTGGACAGAATAAAAAGAATATATTAGTTAAAATCATAAAAGAGAAATATTTACTGGTTGCTGATTGGATGGAGGCAAAAATTTTAATAATATCAGGTATTAGGAACAGGGACCACAGCATTAAGATTTCAGTAACCCACTGTGAGGGGCCAGTTACTTCTTTCTAGGTTTATGAATGGGCAAAATTGGGTTGCTAGGCAGTGAAGATAATCACCCCTTTACTAATTAGATTATATGATAAGTTTTAATCCTTGAAGGCCATGTTTTAACACATATTGGCCATATTATTACAACCGAGGGTCTGTGGGGTCCATTTTGTCAAGACAGTTTGTACATGTCAAGAGACTTAATTTCATGTCATTTATTACTTATTGCATCTGAGTGACCATGCCAACTATGGAATATTTTAGGGCAGTGAGTGCTATGACTCCAGGAAGTTTAGGCAAGGCAACAATTTTGATGATTAAGATGAGGCATATTTGTTTCTTTTTTATTTTGTATTCAGTAACTCCCCTAGATTATAGAGGATACCATGTTTGAACTTAGCAGGATTCCCAGGAATAACTGTAATTTCAGTCCCAGTATTAATTCAAGATGGTTTTCGATTGGTGTTTTTCGGTAGATACTGAAGTTAATTTAGAAGTTACATTGTAGAGGCACAAGAGCCAATCAATGCCTTTTTTTCTTTTGCTGTATAAATTATCTTAACAATAATAAAAATATTTTCATCAATTTTGGCTATCTGAGTGGATCAAATCATGAACTTTTGCTTTTATTTATATCATGTATATATATACATATGTCAGATTTCCTCCCCTTGTATTCAGATTTTTTTCTCTTTTATTGTCTGTTTGTCACTAGATATGCTATGGGAGGGGCTCTCTCTCTTTCTCCTGCCATATTTATAATATTCTTTTTTCTTCTAGAGAGCTTCTCATCAGTATAGTCGGGCTTATGGATCTCCCCCATGGCAATGGTTCATGGTTTAAGAAGCCTGGGCTTAGGTTGAGTTGAATTCCTTCCTTTGCTGGGCCACAGGGTGGCATGGGTGTTTTCCCTAGAACCCTGAGGAGTAGGCTTTTCTTGTAGCAGAGCCACAACTAGCAGAGTGGCAGGGGTGGAAGAGTGGTCACTCCAAATCCAAACTATCTTTCATCAGTCCCTGCTGCTGCTTGGCTTTTAACTTTCTTTCCTCTCTGGTTTGGGTTTTGATAAGGCTCCACATTGAGAATCTTGAGCTTCTCCTAAAACTAAATTCGCAAAAGGATTGTAAACAAGGGAGTGATTTGATCTTTTACGTATTTTTGCAAGTTTATCCTGGTGAGAGCGTGGGGAATTAAATGGAGAGCGAGGTCAGGATTGATGTGGCTAGAAATGCAAGCCAAAATCGAAATAGTTGGAGGAGGGGAAGAGAATGTAGTGATTGTTTTTCTGTCGTGTAACTCAAACCCCAAATTCATGACGGGTTCTCTTGCTATGGATGATTCGTTTCTGGACTCTTCTCTTAAATTCCTTCCTGTATTTCTACACATGATACTAACACAATTAAAAATATTTTTGTGTCTTACAACAATTATAGCAATAAGATATATACGCCAATGGAATTATAACAAACTTTGAACATTAGTATTTATACTTGTGCTTAGAAATTTTAGCAATAAAATGTAATACTACTGAAATTTTTTAAACACACAAAAAATGATAAATATAGCAACAGGAGGCCTGTAACTGTGTAAATATTCTACTCTAAATTCAAACTACCTGTCATTAGTAGCTGCTGCCTCTTACCTTTTAACCTTTTTTTCCCTTCTCAGGTTTTCATTTAGGCTCTGCCCCTTCTCTAGAGTGGGATTTTCTTTTCCAGGATAGCCTGCTGGAACAGGAGGCTCCCTTTTCATTAACCTTTTTGAACAAAATCTTTTAATAGGTTGTATTTTTAGCCCAGTAAAATCTTAATATTTAACTCTTAAGCTTTTCAATCTCTTGCTTGTCCCCAACCTTTTTTCCTGTAGGTATTTTCTGAGTAAATTTCTGGGGGTCCCTCGTGGCTCTGATCATAGGCAGCTATTTGTTTTTTCCCTCCAATTTGCGTCATCGGGGCTGAGTTCAGACTCCACTAACAATATGGCACCAACGTTGTCTTTGGAGCCAGGGCCTCTAGTCTGCAAGAGCAGAGAACCAGCTCTTTGGCATGTTGATAGGCCTCAGTTCATCATATAGGAGCTCCACATTTCTTTCGCAGTTTACTGATTTCCTCAGGAGTTTCCAGAGGAGCCTGCACAAAGTGTTCTTGGCCCTTAAATTGACTCGCGAGGTCCCTTTCCACCAAATGCCAACCGTTAGACCCACAATGGGGTCAGGAGACAAAAAGCGACAGACGCAAGGTATGCAGGAACAGAGGGGTTGTACACCCCTGCAGGATTGACTCTTAGGAGGCACACTTACTTCCCAGGGGTGGGGATGTCCTCTCACTGATTAGGATGCCAGAGGATAAATTAAGGGGAAAGGAGTCTTACGCAGTGGCTCCCAGTCCCACCACCACCCCTGGACTCAAGGGACAATGTCAGGGAAGAGACTCCCACTCTACTCCATCACTGGGGTCACACCACACCTAGACCGAGCAGCTGTCCGCTGGTGGGGCTTGTCGACCACCTGACCCCATTCATAGGAATTAATTTAAACTAGTTTGCAGGGACCCTTTGTTATTGATCCAGCCAATCGCACTCAGAGCCAGGATGTTCCTCCTGGGGAGCACTGGGGGAATTTTTTTCTTTCTTTCCTCCTTGTGCCAGGTTAGGGCTGGTCAGTGCAGTCCAGGGAGGACTCAAACTTGTGGGACCCACAGTTTGGGGAGAGAAGCCTCGGCAGCACCCAGAAGAGACCACAAAAAGCAGCTGCCAGGAGCTCAGACAAATGCCAGGAAGATGGAGAGCTACCCAGCTAGTGTTGTCAGTCTGGGGGAGCCAGTTAGTGAGCCAGGAGTAGGCCAGTAGCAGTCCTGTGGGCCATCCCATCCTCATCACTAATTGTCTTATAATTTTTGTCCAAAAGAGGTCTGTGGGTGTCACAGACGGTCTGTCAGGTACGCCCAAGGAAGTGAACCTCACGCAGGAGGGCCAGAGAACAAATATAGAATTTAGTGCTCACAGGTCAGAGAGGAGACAACAGCCCATCTGCATGCAGAGCCACACAGGGCATGACAAGATAGGAATGACCATGTCAGAGAGTGGGTGGGAGGGCAGCTAGGAGGGATTAATTGATGCTGAGGCAACAAGCTGCGTAGATCACAAACGGGCCTATGACAATGCATCTGTAGGCACATTAGCCCTATACGCCATTGGAAACCTCTACATGGTTGCACAAATAATTATTTGACATGTGATAAGGGGTACAGAGAGAATCCCAGATGCCATGAGGAAGTATAGTAATGGCCCCTGAGTATAATTTCTGAGGAAGTTACATTTGATCAGAGACCTGAAAGATTGGTAAAATGTAGTTAGCAGTGGGGATTGGGGCGAGAGGATTTAGGATGAGTGAACAGTAGAGACGACAGGATATTTGCAGCTTCACTTGATTGTAGTTGAGAGTGAGGAGGGAAAGTAGTAACAAGTGCACTGAAGTTTTAGGGGCCAGATAACATAAGACTCAATAAGCTGCATTCAGAATTTTGAATTTCTCCTAAAACTAGTGAGAATTCATGAAAGGATTGGAAACAAGGGAGTGATTTGATTCATTTTTGCAAGGATATTCTGGTTAGAGTGTGATGAATTGAATGGAGAGAAAGGTCAAGATTGAGTGGCAAGATGCAGGCCAATGTCAGGATTCCTGGAGGAAGGGAAGAGAATGTGAATATTCATTCACTGTTTGTTTTTCTGTCTTATGACTCAAGCCCCAGGTTCATGACAGAGTTTGAGATCTCATGCTTTAGATTCTTCATTTCTGAACTCTCATTTCTCTTAATTCCTCCCCCAAATACTACACATAAAACTAGTAAAATAAAAAATTATTTTTGAGTCTTAGAATTTCTGTGGTAATAAAATATATAAGCCAATGGAATTATAATAAATTTCCAACATTATCATATTTACTTGTGTTTAGAAATTTAACAATAAAATTTAATACCACTGCAGTTTTTTTTAACATGCAAAAATGATAGATATAGCAACAGGAGACCTGTAATTGTGTAAATATTCTATTCAGAGAAGGTTGGCTTTTGAATTCTGTCTTAGTCATCTAGTGCTGCTATAATAGAAATGCCACAAGTAGATGGTTTTAACTGACAGAAATGTGTTCTCTCACAGTTGAGGAGGCCAGAAGTCTGAATTCAGGGTGCCAGCTCCAAGGGAAGGCTTTCTCTCTCTGTTGGCTCTAGGGAAGGTCCTTATCATCAATCTTCCCCTGGGTCCAGGAGCCTCTCAGCACAGTGACTCTGGTGTAAAGGGGGCACTCTGCTCCTATCTCTTATTGCTTGGTGGTAATGACATTCCTGTGGACTAAATTATGACATAAACTGGAGAGTTCATATACCTCTGAGGTAGGAGAAATAAAAAAAAAGAGGTAGGAGAGTGAGTGTATATTGCTGGCCTTGCCAGCTGAAGGCAAACTTCTTCCAAGGGTCCTTTGAAACAAGTATGGAGAAAAAGGCATTAGCCAGATCAATAGCTGCATTCCAGGTACCACGAGACATTAATTTGCTCCAGCTATGAAACCACATCTGGAACAACAGCTGCAATTGGAGTCACTTCCTCCTTAAGTTTCTGATAATCCACTAGCATTCTCCAAGATCCATCTGTTTTTTGCACAGGCCAAATAGGCAAGTTGAATGGGGATGTGGTGGGAATCAACACTCCTGCATCCTTCAAGTCCTTGATGGTGGCAGTAATCACAATCCTTCCAGGAATGCAGTATTGCTTTTGGTTTACTATTTTCCCAGGTAGGGGCAGTTCTAATGGCTCCCACTTAGCCTTTCCCACCATAATAGTCCTTACTCCACATGTCAGGGGTCTAGTGTGTGGGTTCTGCCAGATGTTCACTATGTCTATTCCGATTACACATTCTGGAACTGGGGAAATCACTACAGAATGAGTTTGGGGGCCCACTGGACCCACTGTGAGATGGACATATGCTAACATTCCATTAATAAACTGACTTCCATATGCCCCCACTCTGACTGGTGGCTGTGCCTCCACACCCACTGAATCTAATTTCAGGTCAGCCTCCAGATCCACACCCGAATTCAAACTCAACCAGGCCTTGGTTTCCTCTCCCACACATTGCTTCAGTAGGGGTGGCTTGGCTTCAGTTTCCAATTTGGACGGGCCAGAATCTGTGCTTAGTTTCTCTTACTCTTATTTTAATCTCACAGATTAAAAGCCTTTACCCATTGCTGTCTAGTCGATTCCAACTTATAAGGATGCCACAAAACAGAGGAGAACTGCCCCACACAGTATCCAACGCTTTAATCTTTGTGAAAGCAAACTACCACATCTTATCACAATGGAGGGGCTGATGGATTCAAACTGCGAACATTTTGGTTAGCAGCTGAATGCTTAACTACTGCACCACCAGGGATCCTTAAAGTCTTTACAGAGGCCTCAATTATGGTGAAGAATATTGAATATACCATGGACTGCCAGAATGGACAAATATGTCGTACAGCCAGAATGCTCCTTAAAGGGGAGGATAGAAAGACTTTGCCTCACTTACTTTGGACAGGTTACCAGGAAGGACCAATTCTTGGAGAAGGACATCATGTTTGGTAAAGTAGAAGGTCAGCGAAAAAGAGGAAGACCCTCAGCAAGAGGGATTGACACAGTGGCATCAACAATGGGCTGAAACACAGGTTGTACTGAAGACCTTGGTGAAAAACAAGGCTCTACAAATTGACAGAATACCAACCGAGATGTTTCAACAAAATGGATGCAGCGCTGGAGGTACTCACTCCTCTGCCAAGAAATTTGAAAGACAGCTACCTGGCCCACTGACTGGAAGAGATCCATATTTGTGCCCATTCCAAAGAATGGTGATCCAACAGAATGTGGAAATTATCAAACTACGTCATTCATATTACATGCAAGTAAAATTTTGCTGAAGGGTGGGGATGGATCCACAGCCCAAAGGTGAGGGGGCAGGGCTGCTGCGCCCAAAGGGCAGAAGAATGGGGCCTGTCAAGGACAGCAGGTGAAGCTGCCACTCAGATGGACTAGGAGAATGGGGCAGCCCAAAGCTGATGGAGCAGAATTGCCGTCCCAGTAGGCCTGGAAGGTAGAGCTGAAATCTAGGGCTGAGGAGCCTCTGTCCAGAATCCAGAAAGTGTGGCCACCACTCGGAGTCTGGCGGACAGGGCCATTGTCCAGGTGGTCTGAGAAAACAGAGGGTTATTTTCAAGCCTTGAGAGCTAACGTGAATTGTTCTTGATGCCCGTTATCCCCTCATTCTCTCCAGTTCCCACCATTTGTAATGGAAATATCTACCTTGCACCTCTTCCACCATTCTACTTGGAAGCAGATAACTTGTATTCTAGATTTCACAGATGAAGAAAAATTTTTTCCCAGGATAGAATTTGGACTTGACTTAAGACTTTTGGGATGATATGGTGGAGTGAAAGTGTTTTACATGTTGTGAGGACATGATTTTTGAGGGCCAGAGGCTGGAATGTCGTGGATTGAATTGTAAAGGATGCAACACCTTTACTCAGGTCACAACCCTGATCCTATGTAAGGGGAGTTTCCCTGGGATGTGGCCTGCATCACCTTTTATATCCCAAGACATAAATGGAGAGAGAAGCAATCAGAGAGATACAGGGACCTCATACCATCAGGAAAGAGGTGCCAGGAGCAGAGCACAACCTTTGGACCCAGGGTCACTGTGCTGAGAAGCTCCTAGACCAGGAGAAGATTGATGACAAGGGCCTTCCCCAGAAGCAACAGAGAACGAAGGCATTTCTAGGGAGCTGGTGCCCTGAATTTGGATTTCTAGTCTTCTAGACTGTGAGAGAATAAATTTGTTTGGTAAAGCCATCTACTTGTAATATTTGTTATAGAAGCACTAGATAACTAAGACACTTGGTAAAGTAGAGGGTCAGTGAAAAAGAAGAAGACCCTCAACAAGATAGATGGACACAGTGGCTACGACAACAGGCTCAAACATAGCGACGATTATAAGGATGGCACAGGACTGGCCAGTGTTTCGTTCTGTTGTACCTAGGGTCACTATGAGTTAGAATCAACTCGACAGCACCTAACAACACAACAGCAACTATGGATAACAGTTTGGCATTTCCTCAAAAGACTGAACTTAGAACTACCATACAACCCAGCAATCCCAATTCCAGAAGAAGTCAGGGTAGGGAGGCAAACAGAAATCTGTACAACAATCTTCACTGTAGCACTGTTCACAATAGGCAAAAGATGGAAACCAAAATGTCCACCAAGAAATGAACACACAAAATCTTCTACATACACACAATGGAGTAGAACTGCTCCATAGGGTTTTCGAGGCTGTGACTTTTCAGAAGCAGATCGCTGGGCCTGTCTTGTGAGAAGCCTCTGGGTGGGTTTGAACCTGAAACCCAGTAGATGAGCACTTAACTGTTGCTGCAAGCCAGGGACTCCCAATAGAATATCACAGACCACCCCCCTCGCCCCGCAAAAAATGAAGTCCTGATGCATACAAAAACATGAAGCCTGAAAACACCAACCTGAGCAAAATAATTCAGGACATGAGCAAATATACACAAGACAAAGGTTATTAGTGGTTACCAGGGGCGACAAGGAGGGGAAAAGGAAGAGTTTTTGATTAGGGGCACTGAGTTTCTGTTAAAGGTAGTGGAATGATTTGGAAAATAACAGCGAGAATGCTTGCACAACTTGAAGAATATAATCAATGTAACTGAAATGTACAGGTAGAAATTGTTGAAATGGCATGTTTTGTTATGTATATTTTCAACACAATAAAAAAATATGAAAATCAATAAAAAAAAGAACGAAAAGCTCTGTGGAATTCTCTCCCTATATGCAATACACACATACATTTTTCTTTTTGAAAAAATGGGTATTTTTGAGACCAAAAAGTGAAGGCACAGTGAATTATCCCCAGTCTTGACTGGTCCATTTCTTGCGGCAACCTCATAAAGAGTCAATTGTTTGGAGCTCCAAGCCCATGTGTAAGTCTCTGGAAACCTAAATTTGTGGTCCTTCTAGCTCAGGAAGCTGTTTCAGTGACCTGAGAGACTGTGATCAAACTTAGCTTCTTTCTCTTCAAATTGTGGGGTTTGTGTCTATTTCATTATTAGCTTTTCTTACTTTGTCCTTACTCTTTTCTGTTTTTACTTTTCCTCGTTTTCCTTCATTCCTTTGTTATTTTTTCATTTATTTTCCTTTCCCTTTATTTCCTCAATTTTTCATTTTGCTTTTTCTATGTACTTATTTTTTCTTTATCATTTTACTATTGTCATTTTATATCTGCTCTTATCCTTTTTTAATTGTTTATTGCCTTTTTCTTGACCCTTTATTTATTGTTTTGTGTTTATATATAGCATTTATCTTGCTTCTAATTTTTTACCCTTTGCCATTTTAATCTTAATTTTCCATTTCCTCCTTTTGCTGTTCTCATTTACCTAATTCATATATATCTTATGTTTTCATCTTTTTTCTTTATCCTTTTCTTTATTGCTTTATTTTCCACTTACCATTTTTTCTCATTTCTGTATTCTTTGATATTCACATTTAATCTTTGTCTTTATTTTTTAATTTTGTCATATTATTCCTTTTTAATTTATTCTTTTCATTTCTATGTTTCTCTTGTATATCCTTTTTCATTCAGTTCTTTTGTTTTTCTAATTTTATCTTTTCAATATATTTTTAAATTACCCATTTTATTAATTTTCTTATTTTAATTTTCCTTACCTCTTTTGTTTTACATCACTTCAAACTTGTAGATTATTATTTTTCTGATTACTAAGTTTTCATTTTATTTTTATTCTTTTATTTTGGTCACTTTCATTCGATCTATTTGATTTTTTCTAGTTATGTTTTTAGCTTTCACAAGTTTTTTCTTTTAAAGTTTTAATTTTTTCTCCTTTTATCTTTTTTATTACATTTTAACTTATTTTTCTCATTTTTTCCATATTTCATTAGGTTTTTAGTCATCACTTTTCCATTTTTAATTCCAGTTTTAATACTACCACAAGGGCATCTCTTATCCCAAAGCCCACTAGGCCTTGACTGCACATCCGACATGCTGTGGAGCCACTTAGCCTTCTCTGCTGAGAAGGAAACCCATGTGGGACATTACCACCTCCTCAGAACCATTGGCAATGGGACATTTGCCAGGGCCAAGTTGGCCCAGAACATCAACACTGGCAAAGAGGTACTGATTAAAACAGCTGACAAGATCCAACAGACGTCCTCCAACCTCGAGACTATACCAAAAAATAAAAATTATGAAGGCTCTCCATCATCCAAATATTGTAAAGCTGTTTCAAGTGATAGAGAATGAAAACACTCTCAATATAGTGATGGAATATGCAAGTGGAGGGGACATGTTTTATCACCTAGTGATTCATGGTTTGATGAGTGAAAAAGAGGCCCAAAGAAAATTTCACTAAATAGTGTTGGTGATGTAGTATTGTCACAACAAGGGTATTGTTCATAGGGATCTGAGAATAGCAAGCCTGCTATTGGATGAGGAAATGAACATCAAACTTGCAGACTTTGGCTTTGGAACTGAATTCACCACGGGAAACAAGCTGGATATCTTCTGTGGCAGTCCCCCTTATTCCCTTATAAGAGTATAAGTCCCCCTTATACTCTTTCAGGGAGAAAAGTATGACAGACCCCCAGTGGATGTGTGGAGCCTGGGAGTCATCCTGTACTTCATGGTAAGTGCATCTCTGCCTTTTGGTGGAAAGACCTTATTGAAGCTGTGAGAGCAGGTACTGGAGGGACAATATGATATTCCTTTCCACATGTCTACACAGTGTTAATAACTGCTCAGCAAAATTTTCATTTGTGACCCAAGAAAGAGAGCCACATTAGAGGAGATCCCAGGACATCTATGGATGAAGGTGGGCCATAAAGAAAAACAGGCTATATGTCCAGCCACTCCCAGACTATGATGACCCCTGGTGCATTGAGGTGATGGTGAACATGGGTTACGCACAGGAAGAGATTCATGACTCCCTGTTGAACCAAAAGTACAATGACGTGATGGCCACCTATCTGCTACTGGGTCACAACACATCTGAGATGGAGAGCCACACCAGCACCCTGGAACCCCAAGCTGCAGTCCGTTGCACCAATAACCACACTTCTTCCTCACCCCATGAGGTGCATCCTACCACCTGTGCTAAACCCAAACAGTGTAGTTCCACCAAGGCTGCCATTCCCACCTATGATTACTACATCCACAATTCTTTGAACAGTCTATCTAATGGCCATGTCCCACCTGCACCAGGAATCCAGGACAGCCTAAGCACAGCCCAACCAGACCTCGGGACTGTGTGCCAAGGTAAGAAACAGTGAGATGCCACAGCCCAGTACAGCCCCCCAATGTCTTTCTGTGGCTCCTCCTCAGCCCACACCATCGACAAGAGTAGTAGAGCCCCAGAGGGAACCAGTTTCTCCCAGGGAGTGTTAAAATTAAGCTCATTAAATCATGAGCGGGTGCAGGAAGTACCTGACCAGCCGAATATGCCCCAGGCTGTGACCCCAGCCTCTCCCTTCATAAGCAGCCAGGGCCAGCAGGGGGCCACTGGGAGCTTCTTTAAGATCAGGAGAAGGTATCTTTGTTTTATGTGTGTCAAAAAGGACCCGAAGGTATCTGAGAGCAAAGCTGTAGAGACGATGCTCAAACCCTGAGAGGCCAAACCTCACTCTCTCAAGTTTACCTGGAAGATGAAGATCATCAGCTCCATGGAGCCCAAGGAGATGAGGCAGGAGATCTGCCGAGTGCTGGATGCCAATGGCTGTGAGTGGGATCTCACCCACAAATACACGCTGCTATGTTTGAATGGCACACCAGGACAGGAAGACTTCATTCAGTGGAGGATGGAGGTGTGCACACTGCCTCGGCAGACTCTCAATGGGGTGAAACTGAAGAGAATTTCAGGCATGTCTGAAGCCTTCGAAAGCATTGCCTCAAAATTTTTCAGGAAACTTGTACTTTAACATGGTGCCAGCAGCTGCCTAGGAGAACAGAGAAGTTCATAGGTTAAGCTCCTTGGTAATTTTGGGAGGCAAAGTTCTTAAAGGCCACAGAGGTGCCTGAAATTCTCTTCACTCGAATCTTGTTGAAAAATCACCAACCAGTGGCTCCACCACTCTTGTGCACACCTTCAACCTCCACTGCACAAAGTCCTCTTGGCCTGTGTGCCATGTGTGCACAGCAGCACGTATGTCTGGGTGAGATTCCACTCGCAGCTACTGGCATCCCGCACTTGGCAGATCATCCACATCATCTCATCAGGGTTCATGGAGCTAGTTCTTCCCTGTAAACTTCACTGAGAATGGCTTGGCCTTTCCAGGTTTGAGCATCTCCACCACATCTTTTCTCTCAGGTTCATGCAGGTCCCTTCTACCACACGTGAAGAAAACATTCCTTCAAACCACAACAGACACTCCCAGGGGAGTGCAGCCAAGATGATGGAATAGTCAGACACTGCCTGTTGTTCCTCTTAGAACAAAGACCCGAAAAAACAAGTGAATCAATTATATACGACAATCTAGGCACCCTAATCATCAAAGACAAAGCTGAAGAATCGAACTGAGCAGCAGGAGGGAGGTTAGACAATCCAAAAGCAGCAGAGAAGTACCGATAGCAAGATTGCCAGTGCCCTGTTAGCTAAGTCAGTGTAGCTCACACAGGCTGAGACGAGGAACAACATTTAAAGACAAGCGTCATCACAGCGGGTGTAGCCAAGCAGCAGCTCATCTGCAAATGCCTCTAGAGCCCAGTAGGATGACACCAGACCTGTAACAGTTAAGGGCAAGCTTCTAACCTAGTGCCCTGGGGCAAAACAACCCCTCCCCCTCCGAGAGTTTCACAGAGAAGAAGTGATTCCTTCCCCTCATTCACCCCCAACCCCACTCCTCTCTGACACCAATCCCACAATACTAAAAAATGCCACACCCCCTATGCTGGGAACTTAGGGCTCTCTGCTCCCACACCAGTCTCACAGCCACTTCGCCCAGCCACTGGCATAGGGGGTCCACGGATTTACAGCACCCTTCACACTTGCCCATAACTATGTTGGCCGGTTCAACACCACATGCCCTCATCACCATAAAACAGCAGGGCATACACCTGAAGCACATTTTCAACAATGGCAGCCAAGGTGGAGCTGCAAATTTGTGACATTTCATACCACCTTACCCCCTAAGCAGGTGCCTCAGCCACCCACACCAGGGCTGGTGGTACCACCACTCTATCTAACTTCCCACAACAGGGGTCTGAGAATAAGAGGTGCCTCCCAGTCCCTCCAGCCAACAGCCCCGGGTACCCAAGGACGAGCTGCAATACCCTCCCCTCCACACTATGCACTCTAGGGGACAGGGACATGCCTTCCACCTAGGCACCCAAGACGAGCCATCAGCACCCTGTCTTGCTCTGCACATAGCCCCCTCCTGCAGTCAGAAACCTGTGCCTGCTCCCAACACCCCTATGCAGTCCTGCCCATCTAGGACTATAGGCGAGAGTCTGCACCACAGACTTGATGAACAACAGCCTGGACACCTATGCCCACTCCCACAAGAAAAGTGAACAGACTCCTGGGCTTACATACCTAGTAGCTGCTCTGACCACCTGGAGACGTGATGTGAGACCTTCAAAGACGCCAACAAAGTAGCTCACACACCCAGCCTACCTGGGAAAATCAAAACAAAACAAAAAGGACATGGTAAACAAACACACAATAAATAAATATAATAACTTAATAACAATCACATAAAGAAGTAGGTCAAGATGGCTCCAGCAAGCGTCCAAAATAAAGAACCAGGAAACCTTCTGGAGGAACATAAGGAAATGAAATCACCTGAGAAAGAATTAAAAAGGCTAATATACAGAGCTCTCCAAGAGAAAGAGATCAACCAAAACTCAGATCGAGCCAAGGAGCACACAGACAAAGCAACAGAGGAATTCAGGAAGACAATACAAGAACAGGAGAACAAAATTAACAGGATGATAGAAATCACAGAGACAGCAACTAGAAATCCAAAAAAGTAACAATAAAATTTCAGAATTAGACAACTCAATAGAACATCATAGGAACAGAATGGAGACAATGAAAGTCAGAATTAGTGAGACTGAAGATAAATTTATCTTGACATCAATTTATTTAAGGAAAAATCAGAAAAAAAGAATTAAAAAAAAAATGAAGAAAGACTAAGAATTATGTGGGGCACTATCAAGAGGAAAAACTTACAAGTGATCATAGTACCAGAATGGGGGATAACAGAAAATACAGAATTGTTCAAGATTTGCTGGCAGACAACTTCCCTGATATCATAAAAGATGAGAAAATATCTATCCAAGAAGCTCAGTGAACCCCATATAGAGTAGACCCCAAAAGAAAGTCACCAACACATATCATAATCAAACTTGCCAAAACCAAAGACAAAGAATGTTGCGGGTGGCTACGGATAAACCAAAAGTCACCTACAAATGAGAACCAGTAAGAATAAACTCTGACTACTCAGCAGAAACCATGCAGGCAACAAGGCAATGGGGTGACATATATAAAGCCTTGAAGGAAGAACACTGCCAGCCAAGAATTACATATAGAGCAAATCTGTCTTTCAAATACGATGGCAAATTAGGTCATTTCCAGATAAACAGAACTTAAGGGAATTTGTAAAAACCAAATCAAAATTGTAAGAAATATTAAAGAGAGTCCAAGACTAGAACACAGAATAGTTCTACCAGTTATCAATCCAGACAGTCCTCTTGGCCTGCATGCCATGTGTGCACCGCAACATGTATATCTGGGTGAGATCCCACTTAGCAGATCTTCTACAACATCCTCGTCAGGCTCCATGAAGCTGGTTCCCCCACTGAAATGTCACTGAGCAGGGCTTGGCCTCTCAGGGTTTTAGCATCTCTACCACATCTCTGCTCTCAGGTTCACTCAGGTCCCCTCTAGCACATGTGAAGCAAACATTTCTTCAAAACAAAACAGACACTCCCAACTTTATCTGTTCAGGGTCAGAGGAGGGGAAGCTTGTGATAGGGGAAGCAATTTGATTCACTAACAGGGCCATCAAGCTCCTTCTGGTGTCCCTTGGGATGCAAATGGTCAATGAGCTCAACAGCAAACCAAAAAGTTGCTGGTTCAACTCCACCCAGAGATGCCTTAAAAGAAAGGCCTGTAGTCTATTTCTGAAACATCTCAAAGCTGAAGAAAATTAGAACAAGTCCACAAGAGCCAAAGTACGACCTCGAGTATATCCCACCTGAATTTAGAGACCATTTCAGGAATAGATTTGATGCATTGAACACTAATGACCGAAGACCAGATGAGTTGTGGGATGACATCAAGGACATTATACAGGAAGAAAGCAAAAGGTCATTAAAAAGACAGGAAAGAACGAAAAGACCAAAATGGATGTCAGAAGAAACCATTAAACTTGTTCTTGCATGTTGAGTAGCCAAAGCAAAAGGAAGAAATGATGAAGTCAAAGAGCTGAACAGAAGATTTCATAGGGCACCTCCAGAAGACAAAGTATTATCATGAAATGTGAGAAGAACTGGAGATAGAAAACCAAAAGGGAAGAACATGCTCAGCATTTCTCAAGTTGAAAGAACTGAAGAAAAAAATTCGAGCCTCAAGTTGCAATATTGAAGGATTATAGGGGGAAAATATTAAAACAAGGCAGGAAGCATCAAAAGAAGATGGAAGGAAAACAGAGTCACTGTACCAAAAAGAATTCCTTGACGTTCAACCATTTCAGGAGGTAGCATATGATCAAGAACTGATGGTTCCCAAGAGGTCCAAGGTACACTAAAGGCACTGGCAAAAAACAAGGCTCCAGGAACTGATGGAATACCAGTTGAGATGTTTCAACAAATGGATGCAGCACTGGAAGCACTCTCTCATCTATACCAAAAAATCTGGAAGACAGCTACCTGGCCAATTGACTGGAAGAGATCCTTATTCATGCCCATTCCAAAAAGAGGTGATCCAACAGAATGCAGAAATTATTGAACAATAATCATTAATATCACACACAAGTAAAATTCTGCTGAAGGTCATTCAGAAGCGGTTGCAGCAGTACATTGACAAAGAGCTGCCAGAAATTCAAGCCAGATTCAGAAGAGGACGTGGAACAAGGGATATCACTGCTGATGTTGTACGGATCTTGGCTGAAAGCAGAGAATATAATAAAGATGTTTACCTGTGTTTTATTGACTATGCAAAGGCATTCGACTCTGTGCATCACAACAAATTATGGATAACATTTCAAAGACTGGGAATTCCAGAATACTTGATTGTGCTCATAAGGAATCTATACATAGATCAAGAGGCAGTCATTGGAACAGAACGAGGGGATACTGCATGGTTTAAAGTCACGAAAGGTGTGTGTCAGAGTTGTATTCTTTCACCATACTTATTCAATCTGTATGCTAAGGAAATAATCCAAGAAGCTGGACTATATGAAGAACAGTGCATCAGGACTGGTGAAAGGCTCATTAACAACCTGTGATATGCAGATGACACAACCCTACTTGCTGAAAGTGAAGAGGACTTGAAGCACTTACTGACGAAGATCAAACACTACAGCCTTCAGTATGGATTATACCTCAACATAAAGAAAACAAAAATCTTCACAAATGGACCAATAAGCGACATTATGATAAATGGAGAAAATAACGAAGTTGTCAAGGATTTCATTTTACTGAATCCACAATCAATGCCCATGGAAGCAGCAGTCAAGGAAACAAATGTGCATTGCATTGGGCAAATCTACTGCAAAAGACCTCTTTAAAGTGTTAAAAAAAAAAGCAAAGATGTCACTTTGAGGACTAAGGTGTGCCTGACCCAAGCCGCTGTGTTTTCAATCGCCTCATATGCATGTGAGAGCTGGACAACGAATAAGGAAGACCGAAGAGGAATTCATGCCTTAGAATTACGACGTTGGCCAAGAATATTGAATATACCATGGACTGCCAGAAGAACAAACAAATCTTTCTTGGAAGAAGTACAACCAAAATGCTCCTTAGAAGCAAAGATGGCGAGACTTCTCTCACATACTTTGGACATGTTATCAGAAGGGACCATCCTTGAAAAAGGGCATTATGCTTGGTAGAGGGTCAGCGAAAAAGAGGAAGGCCCTCAGTGAGATACACTGACACAGTGGCTACAAAAATGGGCTCAAGCATAACAACCATTACGAGGTTGGCACAGGACCAAACAGTGTTTCATTCTGTTGAACACAGGGTCCGTATTAGTGGGAACCGACCTGATGGCACCTAACAACAGCAATAACAAATTTCGATGCTGAACGTGACTTTTATGCAAGTGACTTTTAAGGAAGGTCTCCCTACCCGGTTGTGTATTCAGGGGGCTGAACATTGTCTTCTAAAATACTTTCCACTGCATTGGTCTTTCTTGCTCCAACAGACCACTCAGGAGTGTCCAGGCATAGTGGCTACTGTTCTCACATTACACCTGGCTTACTGAGTTGCATGTTTTCATTTCCCCCTTTACACTGGGCAAAGTATTTAGTCTTTCATCATTAAGTATGAAGGTAGATGTAGGCTTTGTGGATATGCAAACCCAAACCCAACTAAACCTGTTGCCATTGACTCAATTTCTACTCACCGGGACCCTATAGGACAAAGTAGAACTGTCCTGTAGGGTTTCCAAAGATCAGCGGGTGATTACCTGCAGAGCTCTTAACCACTTTGGCACCAGGGCACTATATGCAAACCAACCTTGGGAAAAACAAAACTTTTTGAAAATTTTCTGTAATGCTGCAGTAATGAAGAAAGTGTTGTATTGATGTAAGGATAATCAAGTAGATCAAGGAATGAACAAGAGTCCAGAAATTGATGGACACTAACGTTGTTGTTGGGTGCCTTAGAATCCATTCTGGCTCATAGTGACTCTATATGTAACAGAATGAAGCACACTTCCCAGTCCTGCGCCATCCTCACAATCCTTGTTATGTTTGAGCCCACTGCTGCAGCCCCTGTCAATCCATCTCATGGTGTGTCTTTCCCTTTTTCGCTGACTCTCTACCTACCCAAGCATGACGTCCTTCTCCAATGACTGGTCCCTTCTGGTAACATGTCCAAAGTACATGTGAGGAACTCTCGCCATCCTGCTTTCCAAGTCTGACATCACTTATCCCAGCAGAACCTCACCCGGGCCAGCTTTGAGGTCCTGACTTGGGTGCCAGGGCAAAAGCAGAGGGAGGAGAAAGGGGAGCGAGCGTCTGTAGTCACCCTCTTCCCAGGCCTAAGGGATTCCCGCTGACCACTCAGCAAAGCCTGGAGTCTGGTGCTTTGAGGAGACCGCCAGCCCCGCAGGCCTCCAGCTCCAGTGAACTATGGGTGGGGCGGCCAAAACCTCCAAGGTCAGCTGGAGGGTCAGGAGTCAAAAGGCCGGGTCGCGAGCCCGGAGGCTGAGAGGAGGTCCTGGAGTCCGGGCCACGCCCGCCCTCCGGACGCGGGCCTCTCCTCCCTGCTCAGGGCAGCCGGGAAAGGCTACAGCCACGGACAGAGAGGCCCGACGCCCAGCGCCTGTTCCCCGCCCTCCGCTCGCTTCCCGGACCAATTGCAACGCAGACCCACCGCCCCCCTCCCCGCGCCCGCCCCCGCGCCCGCCCCCGCGCCCGCGCCCACCTCAGGGTTTCGTGGCGGGAGAGGGTCTGCGGGGGCCGTTGGGAGAGGGGGCGGGGCCTGTGGGCGGGCGGGGAGAGGAGCAGTGACTCCTGGGGCCAGGATCACAGCAAGTCAGGTGGGTGTGGGAGGAGGAGAGGGGTCTGAAGTGGGAGGATCTGGGAACCAGAGCTCTCTGCCCATTTTGAAATTGTCCTTTTTGTTGGTCACTTTGAGGAGCTCTTTAGATATTTTATGTATTTTGGATATTGAACCCTTGTCCCCCAAATAGTTGCCAAATACTTTCTCCCGTTCTGTCTGTTGTCTTTTCACTTTCTTGATAATGTTCTTTGAAGCACAAGCGTTTTTCATTTTCTCGAAGTCCAACTTACCTTTACCTTTCTTTTGTTGCTCATCCTTTGGTGTCATATCAAAGCCTCTGCTTAAGAATCAGCCGTTGAAATCCCCCCGGAGCACAGTTGTACTCCAACACACGTAGGATCGCCATGGTCAGAATACCCTGGATGGCAACTGGTATTTTCTAGGCTGACTCTACTGCCTGTTTTCTGTCTCCCTATAAAGGTAAGTTTGTGTGGCTTACTACAATTCCAGGTGGTGGTAGTAGGAGTATATAATATTATAGCCAAAAAAGCTGTGAATTCTCAGCCTTGTTTTCGGTATCTGGGTCAACGAATTGGTCATGGGTTCAGCCCATCATTGTGCATTTATTAATGTGAGACTAGCCTCTTGAAAGATGTAAATGGTTAAGGAACTACGGTCATATGTGAGATTTATGGAGGAGGCTGGCCAGGAGAGGGAAGTTATAGTCTGTGTACTAAAATTACATTGCCAGAGCAAGCTAAACAGAGATTGATCATCTCATGCAGCGCTGTGGCTAATGTCATAGGCAAATTTGGGCTGGTTAGTGATTGTATATTCCTCCCTGTTCTGATTGGTGTGCACTGGTGGCTGAGTTTCTTGCCAGTTGTCAATATTAAATGGAGTTGATGTGTTTCCATAGGATTTTCAGGTGTTCTGTGTGGTTTGTGAAAACCTGTGCTAGTTTAGTCCTCAAATTAGATCCTGGACTAGGGGGAACTCAGCATGGGATCATTTCAGATGGACCTGGGTATTTTGAGAATAGACAGCAATTGCATTATACGTTTGAACCTTTTCTGTCCCTGCTTATTGTTTTCAGTGGGGACCACCTGCTCTATCATCTCCATCCTTGGAGAAATTTTTCTAGCACAGCCATTGATTTAACTTTAACAGCCTTGGAGGTGGCATGCCCAAGTTGACTTTGGTTCTCAGCTTTTCATGGTTGGCTCTAGCTCCTGTATGGTGTGGTATCTATATTTTTTAAGGATTCCCCAGAAGAGTAACATTGGGCATCAATTTCCAACAAATATCTCCATTTCCTTATTAGTGGTTTTGGTGGGCCCAACAAATATTGTAAGCAAGCATTTGTCAATTTTGGTTAGACTCTTCTGTACAACAGTGCTTGAGTAACTCCAGAGATTAAGTATATTTTTCATGAGAAGCTTCTTTGCTGTAACCCCCAGGAGCCATGATTAATTACTGTGGGCATAGCCAGAATAACAATTTATAGAAGCTGCAAATATTGAGTGTTATTAAAAAAAAAAAAAATCTTGTGTTTTGACAGTGCGAGATTAGGTTAGGGAAGAACTTCCAAGCTAGTTGTAGTTCCTGTTTTTTAGACATGCCTTGGCCCACCTAATATTATGCTGTATTCATTGCCTTCCTTGACTGTGTTGATTAGTGAACATTACCCTTGGCCACTTGGTTAGTGAGATTTATCTGTGCCTCAATAAAAGGGGCTTGTACTGGAGGGGGAGAGAGATCATTATAATTAGTAGAAAAATAGGCCAGTAGTTGTAAGGCATACATTGTTGGCAGGATTTACATTGTGAAAAATATAGGCTGCAGATCAACAAAGAGCAAGGACTTTCGAGAATGATGCAGAGGCATTCTAAATATTGAGTTCTAGTCACTTAAGGCTGTCCAGAGTCATTTTCCCAATCGACTGTCCTACTGAATGCGTGGGCCCCCATATCGAGTTCCTGATCGCTCCCCAAATCTCCCCCTTTTCCTTCTTGCCACTTGTAGTGAGTTAGAAACATTTGGGGCTGAAGTGGCAAACGAAAACGTGTATTTCTGTAAGTAAAATTGAAGAACATCTCAGTGGCCCCCTGCCATCCCTGGCTGCTGACAGAGGGAGAGGCTGGGGTCCCAATCTGAGGCAAACTCGGCTGGTCAGGCATCTCTTGCAGCTTCTCCGCATGCAAGGAGCATAGTTTTGACATTCCCTGGAGGAAGCTGGTTTCCTCTGGGCTCCATCACTGCTGCTGATGGTGTGGGATGAGGAGGAAGTCTCAGAGACGTCCTGGGAACTGCAGCAGGTCACTGTTGCTTACCTTGGAGCACATTCCAGAGTCCTGGTTGGGCTGCACCGAGTCTGTCCTGGATTCGTGGTGCATATGGGACTGGGGTGGGGAGACTGAGGTAGAAGCAGATGCCATGGAGGCCCCTGATCCTGAGTCAGATAGACCATCCAAAGCATTGTGGATATTGCCCTGGGTAAGTGTAGTCTTCACTAAAGGTGTGGAATTGCCACTTTCCTGTTTGCTGGTGAAGACGTTGCTGTTCACAGAGGGCAAGAGGGGTGGTGGTCTTCCTCTCCAGCATGGGTAGAGAGCTGACAGATGTGTTGTTGTGCTGCTTCTCTTCTGCCCTGACTCCTGGTCCTCCTCAGACCACTTATTTTTGCCATAATTGCAGGAGGAATCACAGGTGGGAATGGCAGGCTTGTTGTAACTCCTCTGCTTGGGTTAGCACTGAGGGTACACTGTACCTCATGGGTTGAAGATCAACTGAAGGCTGATGTCCCAGAGTGCTGGTATGCCCTCTGTCTCAGATGTTTTGTGATCCAGGAGCAGATAGGTGGCCATCACATCAGTGTACTTTGGGATCAGCAATGAGTATTGAATTTCTTCCCATGTGTAATACATGTGGACCATCACCTTAATCCGCTGGGGGTCACTGTAATCTGGGAGTGGCTCCATGTACAGCATTTATTTTTAATTTTCATGGCCCACCATTACCCATGGATGTCTCAGAATCTCCTCTAATGTGCCTTTCTTGCTGGGGTCATGAATGAAAATTTTGTTCACCAGATGTTCACATTGCACAAACATACCTGAAGGCGTTTCTACCAAAAGGCAGGGATCCACTCACCACCAAATACAAGATGACTCCCAGGCTCCACACATCCACTGGAGGTCCGTCATACTTTTCTCCCTGGAAGAGTTCTAGGGCAGAATAAAGGAAGGTAGATTGCCACAGAAGGTCTACAGCTCGTTGGCCAGGATGAATTCATTTCCAAAATGAAAGTCTGCAAGTTTGCTGTTCATTTCCATATCCAATAGTAGGTTTTCTCTTTTCAGGTCTCTCTAAACCATACCGCTATTGTGACACTACTACACTGCTGATACTATCTGGTGGAATTTGATGGCTTGAGCCTCTTTTTCCCTCATCCTGCCAGGAGCTGTTGTGTAATGAAACACCTCCCCTGCACACGCATACTCCATCACTATATAGAGTGTTTTCTCATTCCTGATGATTTCAAACAATTTTACAGTACACACTCTCACAGCTCCATGAAGGTTGTTTCCACCAAAAGGCTAGGATCCACTTACCAACAAATACAAGATGACTTCCAGGCTCCACACATCCAATTGGGGATTCGTCGTAGTTTTTCACTGGAAGAGTTCTAGGGCAGAATAAAGGAAGAGAAGGCATGATTGAAAGCCTTCATAATTTTTACCTCTTGGGATCGTCTGTGAATGCTGGAGGAGGTTCCTGGATCTTCCTAATGACCTTACCACTACCTTATCCTCAGTGAGGATGGGCCTAGCCAATTTCACCATGGTGAGGGTAACCTTACAGAGGGTTTTGAGGATCTGGTAGCCTCCCACATGGGTCTCCTCTTCAGAAGAGAAGGCTGAGAGGGCCTTGCATCATCTTGGACTTGGGTTAAGTCTTGCTAAGCTTAGGGTTAACTAGTCCCAGGACAGGATTCCAAGTGGTAAAAACTATGACTAAATAAAAACTAGGTCCCTGGGTGGCACAAATTGTTAAGCCCTGGACTACTAGCTGAAAGGTTAGCAGTTCAGACTCACCCAGTGACATCTCGAAAGTAAGGCCTGGTTGCTGCTTCTAAAAGGTCACAACCTTGAAAACCCTATGGAGCAGTTCTACTTTGCACATTGGGATTGCTGTGAGTTGTGATCTACTCAACAGCAACTAGCAAATAAAAAATTAAATGAGAATAAGAATATATAAACTAGAAAAAATAAGTACCAAAAAAAAGAAAAAGAAATGACAAAGTGACAAAAACATAAATGATTTTTACTTTGGGGGATAGTCTGTGGAGGTTGGATGAGCTCTGCTGGGTCTTGTCAGTGATCCTAGCTGTGAAGGTGGGCACGTTTGGATTCTGGTCTGCTGAGTTCCCATCTCTCATTCAGAGCCCTATCAAAGGACAAAGTTAAAATGCATCAAGTGGGAAAGTTCAGTAAGGTGGTGAGATAGACTGTTTCAACCTCTTGTCCCATCATAGAAAAAAAAACCTAGAAACTGTTACTGCCTTGTGAGAACCTTGGAAAACAGCACCAGTTTGCATCAACCCAGCAAATGCTGAATCAAGGAAAAGATGACTTCAGAAAGGTAAGAAATCTTTGTGGCATCTTTACTTGCCCTTGCCCCATTCCCTCCCCAGCTAAGCGGTGGTCTTATAGCAGCAGCAGCAGTTGCTTGTGATTCCAGCGTGGGACCCTGGTTCCTGGCTCCAGTTGGAGTAGAGAAGATTATTGTGTATGTCTGTTCTAATCTTTCTGGAGGATACCTGAAGTACTGGCGCAAGGACTTTGTCTCTGTTTTACTTAACTCACAACTCAGGCTGGTAGGGTGGCAGGCATTTGTAAAGAAGGATGGCAAGAGAAACTAACAACCCATAGATGGCTGCAGCTAAATGTTATGGTCAAAACATACAGTAGATTGCCTAAGGCTTGGAATCCAAAACTGGGAAGTATTTCTTTGGAAAATCAGGAATTCAAAAGCAACTATGTGTTTGGGAAAATTTAGCAGGCTACACACATCTAGAGCAAAAGTTATATTCAGAAATGACCTGAGACAGACCTATGCTTTCACCTCACTCTTTAAGTGTTTAAGGAGTGCCCCAGCATAGAGTCAATCTGCACAGATTGGGAGAGGTGGATGTGGGTTTTATTTTGATTTGTTTGTATTTTCTGTGTATTTTCTAGCTCCTGGCATTTAATAAAATCACTGTAAAAACACTAGTTGGAGATTTCCAGCTTCCATTCTACTATAAGATCAGCTTGGATGTCTCTTGCAGCTTCAAAACAAGAGAAAAGGTGAAAAGCAACAACAGTTCTTAAATCTACCAGAGAACTGAGGTTACAGAACAAACTGCTGCCCCAGATGTTGGAGATACAGATGGACTACTACAAAGAATTATCGCTTACCGGGAACAGAAAATGCCACTGTATATATTAAAATGTCCAGTTAAAAAAAAAAAAATCATAACACATACGAGAAAAACAAAATTTGTTCTATTCTAAGGAACAAAATAAATTGACAAAATGTTCAAGTCCACATATCAGACTTACTAGAGAAAGACTTCGAAAAAACTGTCTTAAATATGCCTATAGAGCCAAAGGAAAACATGGCGAAATAAACAAAGGACATGTGGAAAGCAATGTATGAAAGAAAATGAGAATATTAATCAAGAGAAAGTATAAAAAGAAACCAAACAAAAATTCAGGAGCTCAAAAATACAGACACTGAAATAAAAACTCACTAGAGGATGCAAAGATTTCATCCTCTTTCAGAAGAAACAATCAGCAAAGTTGAAAAAAGGGCAGTTGAAACTGCTGAGTCTCAAGAGCAAAGTGAAAAAAGAAGAAAAGTAAACAAAGCCTATGAGACCTGCTAGACACACTCAAGATGACCAGTACTGGTACCCCAGAAGGAGAAAAGGGAGAGAAAGTGACAAAAATCATACTTGAAGAAATAAGGACTGAAAAGTTCCAAAATTTGATTATAGATGTAAATCTACAAATGTAAGAAGCTAAACAAATTTCAAGGAAAATAAACTCAAGCACACACAACAATCAAAAAAGAAACATTCTTTTTCCCATAGCATCTAAAAAAGGGAATCCTTAAGACTAAATTTAACTTAGGAGGCAAAACTACAAAATATTGCTGAAACAAATTCAAGAAGACCTAAATAAATGGAAAGACCATGTTTATGGAATGGAAGACTTAATATTCTCAAAACGACAATCCTACTAAATTAATCTACAGATTCAGTGTAATCCCAATGAAAATTCCAAAAGCCATTTTTATAGAAATTGAAAAGCCACAACTTAAGCTCATCTTGAATTGCTAGGGATCCTGAATAGCCAAAATAATCTTCAAACACAGGGATCAAAGTCATACTACCCAATTTCAAAACAACTGCAAAGCTGCAGTAATCAAAGTGTGTGATATTGGCATATGAATAGACATATAGAACAACTGAATGGAATGGAAACTCTACAAATAAACCCATTCATATATGGTCAGGTCAATTCATTTTCAGTAAGGATGCCAAATCCATTCAGTGGTGGGAAGAAGAGTCTCTTTACTGAATGGTACAAAGATAACTGGAATTCCACATGGAAGAGAATGAAGTTTGACTTGTTCTTCCCACTATCCAAAAATAACTCAAAGTGATTCATGAACGAAATATGACAGCTAATGTCATAACATTCTTAGAAGAAACTATAAGGATTTGGCAATATGTATTTACATGTGACACAAAAAATATAAAGAACAAAATAAGAAATGGAAAAATTGGATTACATTGAAATTACAAATTTTGTCCATCATTGTTTAGGAAGCACTAAGTTTCTGTTTATGGTGATAGAAAATTTGGCAGTAGATACTGGTGACAGTTGCACAATATGATTGATGTAATTGGTATCAATGAATTGTATGTGTGAAGATGCTGACTTGACAAATGATTTGTTCTGTATATTTTTACAAACAAAAAGGTTAAAAAAAGTTGTTTTAAAAGAAAGAAAGAAAAAAAAAGACATCAAGAAATCATAAAAACACAACCTATAAAATTTTTTTATAAAATAGGAGAAAATATTTGCAAGTCATATAACTCATACGGATATAAGATCCTGAATATGTAAAGAATTCTAAAAACTCAAGAACAAGAAGACCAACCACCAATTTAAAAATGAGCAAAGGACTTGAATAGATATTTCTCTAAAGAAGGTATACAAATAACCAAGAATCGTAAGACATGGTGATAAACATGATTAGTCCTTAGCAAAATACAAATCAAAACCAAAATGAGATACTACTTCATACCTAATAGGCTGGATATAACAATCATTTTCAAAAATGAAAAATAATGTGGAGAATGTAGCTAAGTTTGAACACTCGTACATTGCTGGGGGAAATGTAAAACGGTGCAGCTGCTATGGAAAACACACTGGTGCTTAATCAGAAAGGTAAACAATTATCACAAGACCCACCGCTTCTACTCCTATGTGTATATACCAAAGGAATTGAAAACAGCAACTCAAGAGTAACTTGTAAACCAATATTCATTATTCACAATAGCCAAAAGGTATAAACTCAAGTGTCCATTAACAGATGAATGGGTACACAAAATGTGGGATATACATACAATGGCGTGTTATTCAGCCAAAAAAGGTATGAAATTCTGATCCATAATATTGATAGATTCTGAAAACATAGCAAGTAAAGTAAGCGTATATGAAGTATCTAAACCCACAAACTAGAATAGGCCAATTCATAGAGACAGAAAATAGATTACAGGATACCAGTACTGGGGAAAAGAATAAGGGGAAGTTATTCTGAATGAGTACAGAGTTTCTAATTTGGGTGATAAAAAAATTTTGCCAACAATAAGTGGTAATGCTTCTACAACATTGAATCTATTTAATGCCACTGAATAGTACACTTAAAACTGATTAAAATGGAAAATTAGATATATCGTATAATATTAAAAAAGAATACATTTTTAATTTACAAAAAAAAAAAAAGGAAAAGAAAGTGTTGGGGCAGATCCTGACATTGGACCAAGCTTGGATTCTGTCCGGTCTGAGCTACAGCCGCTATCCTAATAATCTTATCAAAGGAGAGTTTAAAATGAGAGAAAAAGCAAGTTTCAGAAAGGATCCTGACACTGGGTCAAGCTTGCATTATGGAAGACCAAGCTATAGCCACTAGCATCAGAGCCATTTCCAAAAGAAAGATTTATGCTGAAGATAGGAAAGAAGTTTAGAACTGGAACAACAGAGGGGAAAGGGAAAGGGAGGAGTCAAGGGATTCTATTCAGCAGGGTGGAGAACTTCAATAGGTTATTAAGAAATTGAGGACTAAAACAAACACTGATGGGGTTAAAAAAAAAATATGAAGGCACACTCTGAAGCTGGGTGGACTGACAGGAGACCTGCTGGTAATCCAATACTGAAGATCCCTAGATAAATCTATTTTGTTGACCCTCATTTAGAGGAATTGAGAACCCTGCAAGACAAAGGTGAGAATGAGAAGCCTGACCTACAACTGCCAGGGTCAGTGGTGCAGAATCTAATCAGGATAAGGATCTTTGAGAAGGTCTGATGTTCTTGGTCCAAGCCTTGGCTGGAGACTCAAGGTCATATGAACATGAGTGGGCAAAATGACCAGTAGACCTTCTGAACTCCTTGAGACAGGAGCTCTAGGCACTGCTTCCAAAATTCGTTGGTGAATCTTAATGGGAGCTACAGTTAGATAGGGAGGATACAATATTTGAGACCATTAAGGTGGAAGTTTGGATGAACAGGCTTTATGGGACGTGATTAAATTCCTTTTACTTGAATGTATTATGGGATTGGAAATGATGTCTATTGGGGAATGTATGTCTGACTGGGGAAAATTTCCTCTCCCTACCATTGCAAAATCAAAACTTGATGATGGAGTTTGAAGACATTATGCTGAGTGAAATTAGTTAATCACAGAAGGACAGATATTGTACAAGCTCACTTGAAAAAAAATAAGAAAAGTCAAATGTGTAGAAACCAAAGTCTTTTAGTGGTTACTAGGGGCAGAAACTCTATGGGGCAGTTCTACTCCGTCCTATAGGGTCGCTATGAGTCGGAATCGACTCGATGGCACTGGGAGGGGCAGTAGGGAGGAGGAAGAAAGGGTGGTTAACGGTGATGGAAAATTGAATTAAGGCTAGAGTTACACAGCGTATTATTGTAACTGCTGTCAGTAAGTTATACACCTATAAAAAGTTGAACTGGCAAAAGTTGTGTGATAATGTCTTAGTATCTCTTGCTGCTGTAACAGAAATATCGCAAACGCATAGCTTTAACAAACAAATTTATTTTCTTACAGATTAGGAGGCTGAATTCTGGATGCTGGCTCTAGGGGAAGGCTTTCTTCTTATGTAGGCTCTGGTGGAAGGTCCTTGTGTCTTTGAGCTTCTGCTCTGGGAGATCTCTTGCCCCATCTCTGCTTCCTTGTTTGGTTGTTTAATCTCTTTTACACCTCAAAGAGATTGGCTCAAAACACACCCTACACTAATCCTGCCTCATTAACATAACAAAGACAGTCCCTTCACAAATGGGATTATAACCACAGGCATAGAGGTTAGGATGTACAACACATATACTGGGGGGACATAATTCAATGTGTAACAAATATATTTACAACAACAAGAAATAAAGGGTAATTGCTGACCCTGCTTAAGCACAACCAAAAACCTTACGGGATTTGGTTCCTTGGTTTGAAGGTTAAGGGTCACGATTTCATGGGACATCCCAGTTAACTGGTCTACTAATGTGTTTAATGTTTCTGTGCTACCTCCTAGTTAGTAGTGCAATGCCTGGGGTCTTAAAAACTTGCAAGCACCTAGCCATGGAACCAAAATTGGTCTCTATTGGGCTGGAACAACAAAAGAAGAGAGTTAGGAAGAGGAGGGGGATATGCAATGTGTGGTTAATTGCCTCCATGAAAAACTGCTTTCTTTGCCATGAGACCAGAAGAACTGGATGGTGTCTAGCTACCTCCTGAACATTTTGATCAAGGATCCTGTAGAAGAATCCTGATCAAAAAGGGAAAAATGCAGAAGAGAATTTGAGATTTTCATGGACTCCAGACTTTCTGGAGCCAAGAGTGCTGGACGAACCCCTGAAACTACTGTCCGGAGATATCTTTAATACCTAAAGCAAAAATAACCCCTGAAGTCTTCCTAAAACCAAGCAACAGTTTAGCTTAACTAATAAATATCTGCCCAGGCGCTGGGTTTTTTTTTTTTTGTTTGTTTGTTTGTTTTTGAGCATTATGCTCTTTTAAGGAATTATCTCTATGGAACCACACAGGGAAAACAGCAACTCCAAAGATTTGATAGGAACCTTAAGAAGCAGTTTATATTAATTAGGGAGGAACAAATCAAAAAAGGAACATGAGAATGGTTGCACAACTCAAAATGTAATCAGTGTCACTGGCTTATACATGTAGAAATGGCTGGTATATGTTTTGTTGTGTATATTCTCAACAACAAGAAAAACCAAAAGCCTGTTGGCTGTATCCTAAGAGTGAGTACGGGCAGATTGGAAGGATATAGAAATGGAACGGGTAATGGGATAAGGATGAAACTTTGGATGATAAATTGGAATGCTTGAACAGCCTTTATGGAAAGTGGTTGTCTCCTTTACCTGAACATATTATGGGGATGGATATTGTGTCTGACTGGGGAACACTTCCCCTATGTAGTATTGGAAAAGAGAAAGTATGTAATTCCGTCTTTCTGCCCATATTGATTGGACATGCCAAATGGGAACCAATAAGACTGCCTAAGTCCACACAAGTCACTACTTTCAAACGCTATGGGATAGAAGCTGGATTGATGGTATGAACAAATTCTCTGCACAACAGCTCTATTGTTGTCAGGTGCTGTCAAGTCACTTCCAACTCATAGCCACCCTATGTACAACAGAAGGAAACAATGCCCAGTCCTGTGCCATGCTCACAACTGTTGTTATGCTTGAGCCCATTGTTGCAACCACCGTGTCAATCCATCGCACTGAGGGTCTTCCTTCTTTTCGCTGACCCTCTACTTTGCCAAGCATGATGTCTTTCTCCAGGGACTGGTCCCTCCTGATAACATGTCCAAACTATGTGAGATGAAGTCTTTCCATCCTTGCTTCTAAGGAACATTCTGGCTGTAGTTTTTCCAAGACAGATGTATTTGTTCTTCTGGCAGTTCACGGTATATTCAGTATTCTTTGCCAACACCATAACTGAAATGCATCAATTCTTCTTTGGTCTTCTTTATTCACTGTTCAGCTTTCACAAGCAACAATAGCTCTAGGTGGAATGAAAACAGGGGCTTAAGGCTAAAGACTGTGAACAACTGCCTCCTTTGCCACTAGACCAGAACTGGATGGTACCTGGCTACCATTATTGAACATTTTGATCAAAGACTGTATAGAAGAATCCTGATCAAAAGTGAGGAAATATGCAACAGAATATGAAACTCTTATGGAATCCAAACTGTTGAGCCTGGATGACCTCCCTAAAACCATTGCCCTGAGGTCATCTTTAAACTTTAACCTGAAATGATCTCCTGAAGTCATCTTTAAAACAAAAAAATAGTTGAGCTTAACTAGTAAAAAATGTTTGCATTGTGTTCTTTAAAGAACCATCTATATATGGTCAACTCTTCTTTGGTCTTCCTTATTCATTGTCCAGCTTTCATATGCATGTGATGCGATTTTAAAATACCATGGCTTAGGTCAGGCGCACCTTAGTCTTCAGGGTGACATCTTTGCTCTTCAACAGTTTGAAGAGGTCCTTTGCATCAGATTTGCCCAATGCAATGCATCTTTTGATTTCTTGACTGCTGCTTCCATGGCTGTTGATTGTGGATCCAAGTAAAATGAAATCCTTGAAACTTCAATCTTTTCTCCGTTTATGATGATGTTGCTCATTGGTCCAGTTCTGAGGATTTTGTTTTCTTTATGTTGAGGTGTAATCCATACTGAAGGCTGTGGTCTTTGATCTTCATGAGTAAGTGCTTCAAGTCCTCTTCACATTCAGAAAGCAGGGTTGTGTCATCTACATAATGCAGGTTGTTAATGAATCTTCCTCCAGTTCCCATGCCCCGTTCTTCTTCATATAGTCCAGCTTCTCGGATTATTTGCTCATTATACAGATTGAATAGGTATGGTGAAAGAATACAACCCTGACACAAACCTTTTCTGACTTTAAACTACGCAGTATCCCCTTGTTCTGTCTGAACAGGTTGTCTATTTTCCCTTTCCCTCTTTGTGGTAATGGCTTCCCTGCCCTGTCCTCTGTTCATGTTCATCACCTTTCAGGGATGGTTCCTGACGGGCTGGGGTAGGGAGGAGCAGGGAACTGACAGAAGGTGGATCAATCAGAGTTCAGTGTCTCGTCACGGTTGAACTTGTAACCTGAAACTCAGGAGCTGTTATAGCCATGTTTTTTCGGCCATATTGACTGAGAATCAGAAGAAGACAGTGAAGGGGTGGGGGAATCATTGATGAAGGGAGAGAGAGTGAGAGAGGCACAGCGGTTCAGTCCCTGGATTTACTGCATTCCATAAATTTGGGTTGCATTCCTATCCCTGGGTTTGGTGAGGTGCCTCTTTATCTTCTGATGAATTTTAATTTATGCTTAAGATCACTGGAATAGGTTATTATACTTGAAAGAAGGATGCTAGTTAATAAACCAAATCAGTAAAGTTGTATTAAAACCACTGTGGTTATCATTGGTAAAAGATATTTTCTTCCAGTTGTGATTCAGAGTTGGGTATTTAACATCTAGGTAGAAGTTTACCATAGAACTCCCACATGCAAATGGGAAGAAGCAATATTTTTATTAAACTGAGTGTGCTCATTACTACACATGAAATACACTTCCAGGCACATGGTTTTTCTTTTGTGCCTAGCGTTCATTCTTGGTTTGTTTGAGAAAAAGCTTATCGGCTTAATTTGTGGCAGGTTTATTTTGATTGGTTGGGGAGTTGTTCTGTGGAACTTTAAACAATATTCAGCTTTATGTAAAGTATGTCTATAAACATAGTAGTTA
Organism: Loxodonta africana; assembly: GCF_030014295.1. Classification (NCBI taxonomy): domain Eukaryota; kingdom Metazoa; phylum Chordata; class Mammalia; order Proboscidea; family Elephantidae; genus Loxodonta; species Loxodonta africana. Next base: position 15,954,453 of record NC_087344.1, read on the forward strand.
GACCATGAAAAATAGGGGAGTTGTGGATGTCCCCGGAATATTTGGTTTCAGTAAACCATTCTGCAATTCCTCTCAGAGCCTTTAAGATGCTAATATGTATTGTAAATTTCCCAAAGGTAGACAGCTCCTGAAAACTTTAAAGTGCTCGAAAAATAAAGGACATTAAAAAATATATGCATATATATATGTGTATACTTAGATATATGTATAAGTATGTATATTCATGTGCACAGAAGTACATGTACATGTGTGAAAATATATGTGTGTGTATTTTTTTAAAACTGTGCAATATTTCAACATTCAGGTGAAATGCTGATCTCTAAATTTGGATGTTGAGCGTGACTCTAAGGAAGTGACGTTTAAGGAAGGCCTCCCTACCTGGTCATGTGTTCAATGTGCTGAACGCTGTCTTCTAAAATACCTTCCACCGCACTGGTCTTTCCTGCTCCCGTAGACCACTCAGGAGTGTCCAGGCAGCGGCCGCCGTTCTCACATTGCACTGGGCTTACTGAGTTGCATGTTTTCATTTCCTCCTTTACACTGGGCAAAGTATTCAGTCTTTCGTCATTAAGTATGAAGGCAGATGTAGAATTTGTGGATATGCAAACCAATCTTGGGGAAAAAAATTGTTTGAAAAGTTGCTGTAATGCTGCAGTAATGAAGAAAGTGTAACGGTGTAAGGATAATCAAGTAGATCAACCAATGAAACAGAGTCGAGAAATTGACCACATTAACGTTGTTGTTGTTGTCAGGTGCCGTGGATTAGGTTCCAGCTCACAGTGACTGTATGTACAACAGAACAAACTACCCGGTCCTGCAGCATCGTCACAATGCTTGCTATGTTTGAGTCCATTGTTGCAGCCACTGTGTCAGTCCATCTCATCAAGGCTCTAAGTATTTTTGTTGATCCTCTACATAACCAAGCATGATGTCCTTCTACAGGGACTGGTGCCTCCTAATAACATGTCCAAAGTACGAGGCATGAAGTCTTACCATTCTCAATTACAAGGACCATCTGGCTGTACTTCTTCCAAGACAGGTTTGTTTGTTATCCTTGTAGTCCGTGGTATACTTCAGTAAGCTTTGCCAATACCATAACTCAGAGGTATCTGTTCTTCTTCGATCTTCCTTGTTCGTTGTCCAGCTTTAGCATGCATATGAGGTGACTGAAAATATCATGGCTTGGCTCAAGTGCACCTTAGTCCTCAAAGTGACATCTTTGCTTTTCAACACTTTCAAGAGGTCTTTTGCAGCAGATTTGCCCAATGCAATAGGTCATTTTATTACTTGACTGCTGTTTCCATGGGTGTTGATTGTAGATCCAAGTCCTTAAAGTCCTTGACAACTTCAGTCTTTTCTCCGTTCATCTTGATGTTGCTTATTGTTCCAGTTCTGAGGAATTTTTGTCCTCTTTAGTTTGAGGTGCAATCCATACTGAAGCCTGTAGTCTTTGATCTTCGTCAGTAAGTGCTGCAAGTCCTCTTCACTTTCAGCAAGCAAGGTTGTGTTATCTGCATAACGCAGGTTGTTAATGAATCTTCCTCTAATCCTGACACCCTGTTCTTCTTAATATAGTCCAGCTCCTCGAATTATTTCCTCAGCATACAGATTTAGTATGGTAAAAGGATACAACCCCAATGCACACCCTTCCTGATTTTGAACCACGCAGTATCCCCTTGTTCCGTTCAACAGCTGCCTCTTAGTCTATGTACAGGTTCTGCATAAGCACAATTAAGTGTTCCGGAATTTCCATTCTTTGCAATGTTATCCATAATTTGTTATGATCTACACAGTCAAATGCCTTTCTGTAGTCAATAAAACACAAGTAAACATCTTTCTGACATTTTCTGCTTTCAGCCATGATCCATCTGACATCAGCAATGATATCCATTGTTCCATGTCCTCTTTTAAATCTGACTTGAATTTCTGGCAGTTCCCTGTGGATGTACTGCTGTGGCCATTTTTGAATGATATTGAGCAAGATTTCACTCGTGTGTGATATTAATGATATTATTTGGTAATTTCTGCATTCTGCTGGATCACCTTTCTTTGGCCGGGGCACAAATATGGACCACTTACATTCAGGTGCTGGGCGGCTATCTTCCAAATTTCTTGGCATCAATGACTGAGCATCTCCAGTGCTGCATGCATTTGTTGAAACATCTCAACTGGTATTGTCAATTCCTGGAGCCTAGTTTTTTGCCAGTGCCTTCAGTGCTGCTTAAACCTCTTCCTTCAAAACCAAGGGTTCTTGATCATATTCTACCTCCTGAAATGGTTAAACTTCAATTATTTTTGGTACAGTGACTCTGTATATCCCTTCCATCTTCTTTTGATGCTTCCTGATCCATTCAATATTTTGCCGACAGAATTCTTCAATATTGCATTTGAAGATCTGAATTTTTTCTTTAGTTCTTTCAGCTTGAGAAATGCCGACCGCATTCCTCTCTTTTGGTTTTCTAACTCCAAGTCTTTGCACATTTCATTATACTACTTTACTGTGCCTTCTCGAGCCACCCTTTGAAATCCTCTGTTCAACTCTTTTACTTCATCATTTCTTCTATTCACTTCAGCTGCTCTACATTCAGGAGGAAGTTTCAGAGTCTTTTCTGACATCCATTTTGGTCTTTTCTTTCTTTCCTGTCTTTTTAATGATCTTTTGCTTTCTTCGTGTATGATGTCCTTGATGTCATCCCACAATTCATCTGGTCTTTGTTCATTAGTGTTTTCAGTGTGTCAAATATATTCTTGAGGTAGTCTTCAGATTCAGGTGAGATATATTCAAGGTCATATTTTGCCTCTTGAAGATTTCTTGTAATTTCCTTCGAGCTTCCACTTGGACTCGAATATGAGCAATTGATGGTCTGTTCCACAGACAGACCCTGGACCTGTTTTGACTGACAATATTAAGCGTTTCCATCCACTTTCTCCACAGATGTAGTCGATTTGATTCCTGCTATTTCCACCCCATGAGGTCTACATGTTTAGTTGCTGTTTATGTTGAAAAAATTTATTTGCAATGAATAAGTTGTTGGTCTTGCAAAATTCTATCATGAAATCTCCACTGTTGTTTCTATCACCAAGGCCATATTTTCGAACTACTGATCCTTCTTGTTTCCAACTTTCACATTCTCATCTCCAGTAATTATCAGTGTATCCTGTTGGCATGTTTGATCAATTTTGGATTGCAGAAGTTGGTAAAAATCTTCAATTTCCTTGTCTTTGCATTAGTGGTTCTTGTGTAAATTTGAATAATAGTCATATTAATTTGGTCCTCCTTGCAGGCATATGGATATCATCCTATCACCGACAACATTGTACTTCAGGATAGATGTTGAAACGATCTTTTTGATGATCAGTGAGATACCATTCCTTTTCAATTTGTCATTCCAGCATAGTAGACCATATGATTGTTTAATTCAAAATGGCCAATACCAGTCCATTTCAGCTCACTAATGCCTAGGATATCGATCTTTATGCAGCCCTTTTTTCACAACTTCCAAGTTTCCTAGATTCATACTGCGTACATTCCCCTTTGATTACTAATGGATGTTTGAAGCTGTTTCTTCTTACTTTGAGTCATGCCACATCAGCAGATGAAGGTTCCAAAAGCTTGACTCCGTCCATGTCATTAAGATCAGCTCTATTTGAGGAGGCAGCTCTTCCTCAGTTGTATTTTGAGTGCCTTCAACCTAAGGGTCTCATCTTCTGTCACTATATCAGACAATGTTCACTGCTATTCTTATGTTTTTCACTGGCCAATTTTTTCAGAAGTAGGCCACCAGGTCCTTCTTCCTAGCCTGTCTTACTCTGGAAGCAGCACTGAAACCTGTCCCCCATGGGTGACTCTACTGGTATTTGAAATACTGTTAGAATAGCTTCCAGCATCACACATGTCACCACAGTATGACAAACTGACAGATGCATAGAGGCACATTAACACAGCCACATAAATTCCCACAAAGTTTCCAAAGGAATTAAATCAAAGAAATAGTGCTAGAGTAACAATATCCACACAGAATAAATAAATAAATAAATAAACCTTGACTCCCTACATTCACACGTGTACATATAAAAATTGATTTGTGTTGGGTCATAGACCTAAATTTAAAATTTAAAAGCTGCATCAGGGTTGTATCCTTTCAACATGTTTATTCAATCTGTATACTAAGCAAATAATTCGAGAAGCTGTACTGTATGAAGAAGAATGTGGCATCAAGACTGGAGGAGGGAGGACTCATTAAAAACCTGTGATATGTAGGTGAGACAACCTTGCTTGCTGAAGGTGAACTGGACTTCAAGCACATAAGTGATGAAGATTAAAGAGGACAGCCTTCAGTATGGATTGCACTTCAACATAAAGAAAACAAAAATCCTCACAACTTGACCAATAAGCAATATCATGATAAACAGAGAAAAGACTGAAGTTGTCAAGGATTTCATTTTACTTGGATCCACAATCAATGCCGATGGAAGCATCAGTCAAGAAATCAAATGACATATTACCTTGGGCAAATCTGCTGCAAAAGACTTCTTTAAAGTGTTAAAAAGCAAAATGTTACTTTAAGGACCAAGGTGTGCCTGACTCAAGGCATGGTATTTTCAATTGCCTCATATGCATACAAAAGCTGGACAGCAAATAAGAAAAACCGAAGATGACTTTCAGTTATGGTGGTGAAGAATACTGAATATACTATGGACTTGCCAGAACGAACACATGTGTCTTGTAACAAGTACAGCCAGAATGCTCCTTAGAAGCAAGGATGGTGACTTCCTGTGTCATAATTTGAACACGTTATCAGGAGGGACCAGTCCCTGGAGAAGGACATCATGCTTGGTAAAGTAGAGGGTCAGCAACGTAAAAAAGCAAAAAAGCAGAAGACCCTGGATGAGATAGACTGACACAGGGGCTGCAACAATGTGCTCAAACATAGCAATGATTGTGAGGATAGTGCAAGACCGGGTAGTGTTTGTTTCGTTTCTGTTGTACATATGGTAGTTATGAACCAAATTGAGGGTGCCTAACAACAACAACTACTCCTCTGACATCCTCCCCATTTCACCATTCCATCAACCTCCCTGCTGCTGGTGGTTCCTGAAGGGTTTCATACTTCCTCCTCTGAGCACAGGGCATGCAGATGATTTGAAGTGGATTCTCTCAGCAGAACCCCACCCAGTCCAGCTTTGAGGTCCTGACTTAGCTGCCAGGACAAAAGCAGAGGGAGGAGAAAGGGGCACAGAGTGTCTGTAGTCACCCCCTTCCCAAGCCAAAGGGATTCCCGCTGACCCTTCAGCAAAGACTGGGGTATGGAGCTGTGAAGGGCCCGCCTGCCAGGCAGGCCTCCAGCCCCCGTGAAGTGGGTGTGGAGCAGCCAAGACCTCCAGGGTCACGAGAAGGGCCAGGGGTCAAAGAGCAAGGAGCGCAGGGGCCCTGTCCGCGTCAAGTCACTGCAGTTCTTCCAGCTGAGGCGGGGTCCCGACCCCGGGGAAGAGCTCTTGGAGGAGGTGGTGGCCAGGCGGCGTGGGCGCGGGGCGGGATGTCGGGCAGCGCGGGCCCCTGTGCCGGTGCCGGGTAGGCGGAGAAGAGGCCCGGTACCTCGCCCTCCGCGCGTTTCCCAGACGAGTCCCCAGTCCCAGGGCAGACCCACCTCCTCCTCCTGCCTGCCCTTCAGGGTGGTAGTGGTGGGGATGGGTCCGCGGGGGCAGCTGGGAGGGGGCGCGCTCGGTGGGCGGGGCCCGTGGGAGGGGCGGGGTCCACGGAAGAGGCGGGGCCCGCGGGAGGGGCAGGTGACAGCGGGTTTAGTGGGTGTGGGAGGAGAGGAGTGATTCAAAGTGGGAGGATCTTGGAACCAGAGCTTTCTGCTCGGGTTTTAACTGGGTTGTTTGTCTTTTTTGTTGGTGAGTTTCAGGAGTTCTTTAGATATTTTATGTATTTTGGGTATTGAACCCTTATCGCACATTGTTGTTGTTAGGTGCCGTCGAGTCAGTTCCGACTCATAGCGACCCTATGCACAACAGAATGAAACACTGCCGGGTCCTGCGCCATCCTTATAATCGTTATGCTTGAGCTGATTGTTGCGGCCACTGTGTCAATCCACCTTGTTGAGGGTCTTCCTCTTTTCCGCTGAGCCTGTACTCTGCCAAGCATGATGTCCTTCTCCAGGGACTGATCCCTCCTGACAACGTGTCCAAGGTATGTAAGACGCAGTCTGGCCATCCTTGCTTCTAAGGAGCTTTCTGGTTGTACTTCTTCTAAGACAGATTTGTTCGTTCTTTTGGCAGTCCATGGTATATTCAGTATTCTTTGCCAGCACCACAATTCAAAGACGTCAACTCTTCTTCGGTCTTCCTTTTTCATTGTCCAGCTTTCACATGCATTATCCCACATATGGTTTCAAAATATTTTCTCCCATTTCTGTGGGTCGTCTTTTAACTTTCTTGATAATGCTGTTCATTTTCTTGATGATGTTCTCTGATGCGCAAATGTTTTTCATTTTGTTGAAGTCCAACTTAACTATTTTTTTCTTTTATTGCTCATCTTTTGGTGTCATATCTAAGAAACTAGGACCAAAAACAGGGTCCCGAAGGTTCACCTTGTATTTTCTTTTACATGTTTTATGTTTTAGCTCTTATATTTACCTCACTGATGAATTTTGAGTTCTTATTTGTATATAGTACAAGGTATAGGTGCAAAAAAAAATTTTTTTTTCTTTTTTTTAATACGTCCAGCTTAATTTTTTTCTGCATTCCGAGATAGAGTTGTCTAAGGACCATTTGTAGAAGAGACTATCCTTTTCCCATCCCATAGAACTGACACTTTTATTGAAAATGAATTAGCCATAGACGTAAGAGTTTATTTCTGGACTCCATGAGAATATTTTTAAACTAATAGCAAAAAGAAATAGGGTCATAAAAGTGAAATTATTGTAGATAATTTTTATAATGTTCTATCTGTGAGAGTTGTTGTAGCGAAGCATTGGTTTTTACATTCTGTTGGAAGTGAAAGCAAAGCATTTTATTGTGAGGTAGAGAGAGAGATTTGTGAATCTGGGAAATGCACTAGCACCAGGCAGGATGTTGTAGTGTTCCAAGTTGCAGAAGGATGGTGAGGTTTTCACTGGGTGGAGAAAAACAAAGGGCTACGTGCTTTCAGGCAGAGAGGAGATAAATGGCAAGAAATTACAAGGGAGATCATTAATCTACAAACTTTATTACATTATCAGTTCTATTCACTAACCTCCTGGAACATGTTGACTGAGACATTCTTCTTAGACCAAGCTGCGTAAACATCCTTAGCAAACATCTTTTAAGAAACAATTCCTAATAGAAGCTAAAGCCTTAACCCTTGCTCCTTTCTGTGTTGCAAAGAGTTAAACTTTTACAAGAAGCTGAACTGTCTTTTTAGGGCAGCAGAAGCAGAGAATTTTAGGCCAAGACTCAGTTTAATTCAAAATGGAGTTTAATTTAGATCTGGGCCAGCCATTTTAGTTATACCAAGCACCTGGGTTCTGGGGTCCACATACAGGGAGTTATGATTAATTTTATATTATTAATTTTTTTCTTTAGATTTTCCTAATGTGGGTAGGTGGGCCATCAGCATGTATAATAAGAAAGAGGTCCTGCTATATTTTGAAAAATTATTTTTATGTTCCAGGCAAGGCAGTTTCTAGTCATTCCTGGAAAGGAACTTCTTTTGGCATAGATTTAATATCAATCTGTAAAAGAAAAAAGTAGATTTTAAAACTTAAGCTACTTATAAAATATGTGATGAAAAGTAGTAAAAAAGAACCAATTGTGATTAAATATATTAATAGCATAAAATTACAGCTCAGTTAACCTGAGTCTAATACTGATGCCCTCTTATCTGCATACACACGCACATACACATAAAACAGTTATTTAGCTCTAAGACAGTAGGACATGGGATTAAACTTAAATAGTGTGTAAAAATGCATCTAAGAATTTTATTAGATGATTCCTTATAATCATCAAAAAATGAACATAAACATTTGCCTCCACTTTTCCATAAGTCCACTTCAGTGATAGTGAACAAAAGGAATGTCTGGTCCTGCACCATGCTCACACTCGTTGTTACACTTGAGCCCATTGTTGCAGCCACTGTGTCAATCCATCTCATTGAGGGTCATCCTCTTTTTCACTGACTCTCTCTCTACTTTACCAAGCATAATGTCCTTCTCCAGGGACTGATCCCTCCTGACAACATGTCCAAAGTATGTAATCACAAGAATAAATAGAAGTGTCAAGGAGGCATGAATGTAGATGCGTGAGTAGGAGCATTTTAGCAAGCATGACAAAGCTAAAACTTAAGCTACAGTAGCAGCAGTATAAGCAAGGTGATTCATGCTGCAAATTGCTCAGAAGCTCTGAACTGGAGGATTCAGGTATCCTGTAGTGGAACAGATGGGTGAAAAGTAGGATTAAGTGGAAGTCTGAATACAGGATGCTTAAGAGCCCGTATGCCTCCCACTGGAAGTTTGCTCTTTGGAAACATTGAGTCCAAGAGCCCAGAGGCTGATGCAGAAAAGGGTCAGAGAGAATGGACCCTGACAGCATTTACTGAGGTTACCCAAGAGCCAATCCAGCTCAGCCCAGAGCTGAGAGATCACAGTGTTTGTTTCCTTGCTCGACCAATTAATTTATGTAATATGTTAAAAAGAAGTGTCCGTAGGACTCGGTAGTGCAGGGGTCGTTGTTGACAATTGTTGTTAAGTACTGTCGAGTCCGTTCCAACTCACAGTGACCCTATGTACCAGAGAAGGAAACACTGTCCATTCTTGCACCATGCTCACAATCATTGTTATGCTTGAGCCCGTTGTTGCAGCCGTTGTGTCAATCATCTCATTGACGGTCATCCTCTTTTTTGCTGACCCTCTACTTTACCAAGCATGAAGTCCTTCTCAAGGGACTGATCCCTCCTGACAACATGTCCAAAGTATTTAAGATGCAGTCTCGCCATCCTTCCTTCTAAGGGGCATTCTGGTTGTACTTCTCCCAAGACAAATTTGTTTGTTCTTTTGACAGTCCTAGGTATATTCAATATTCTTTTCAAACATCACAATTCAAAGATGTCAGTTCTTCTTCGATCTTTCGTATTCATTGTCCAGCTTTCACATGCATATAATGTGATCGAAAATACTGTGGCTTGGGTTAGGCGCACCTTATACTTCAAGGTGACATCCTTGCTTTTCAACACTTTAAAGGGTTCCTTTGCAACTGATTTTCCCAATGCAATGAATCTTTTGATTTCTTGACTGCTGCTTCCATGGGCATTGATTGTGAATCCAAGTAAAATGAAGTTCTTGACAACGTCAGTCCTTTCTCTGTTTATCATGATGTTGCTTATTGGTCCAGTAGTGAGGATTTTTGTTTTCTTTATGTTCAGGTGTAATCCATACTGAAGACTGTAGTCTTTGATCTTCTTCAGTAAGTGCTTCAACTTCTCTTCACAAAAATCCTCACAAATGGACCAATAAGCAACATCATGATAAACAGAGAAAAGATTGAAGTTGTCAAGGATTTCATTTTACTTGGATCCACAATCAACACCCATGGAAACGGCAGTCAGGAAATCAAAAGATGCATTGCATTGGGCAAATCTGCTGCAAAAGACCTCTTTAAAGTGTTGAAAAGCAAAGATGTCACCGTGAAGACTAATGTGTGCCTGACCTAAGTAATGATATTTTCAGTCATGTCCCATGCATATGAAAGCTGGATGATGAATAAGGAGGATCAAAGAAGAATTGGTGCCTTTGAATTGTGGTGTTGGAAAAGATATTGAATATACCATGGACTGCCAAAAGAATGAAAAAATCTGTCTTAGAAGAAGTACAACAAGAATGTACCTTAGAAGCAAGCATGGTGAAATTACGTCTCACATGCTTCGGATGTGTTGTCAGGAGGGATCAGTCCCTGGAGAAGGACATCATACTTGGTAAAGTAGAGGGTCAGAAAAGACCCTCAGTGATATAGGTTGGCACAATGAGCAACAAGGTGATGGTGAGGAGGGGAGACGACGGAAGGGAATGTCCACTCTGGCTTCTGCTCCTGGCCTCCTCACATCCCTTCGCTTCAGATAGAAATGTATTCAAGCCCTATTTATATTCAAGCCGTATTTATAAGCAGATACTCTTCCTGCCTCCACCAATCCCCCACAGAACACTACTGGGATTGCCAATCCCACTTGGGGCTGGCGCTGTTGGACAGCTACCCTGTGGGAGAAGCCCATACTCTGGGTGGCTCCCTTGGGCTGCACCTTTTCTTTCTTTCCTCAATGTCTGAAGAAGGGTGGAGTTGTTTTGGATGATTTTATTTGGCTTCTATTTTTCTTATTTTGGGCTCAAGCATAACAACAATTTTGAGGGTGGTACAGAACCAGACGGTGTTTCCTTCTATTGTATGTAGGGTCTATGAGTTGGAACCGACTCGAAGGCACCTAACAACAACAACAACTACCTAACCGAGCATGATGTCCTTCTCCAGGGACTCGTCTCTCCCGATAACATGTCTGAAGTGTGTAGCCTCACCATCCTCGCTTCCAAGGAGCACTCTGGCTGTATTTCTTCCAAGACAGATTTGTTTGTTCTTCCGGCAGTCCAGAGTATATTCAATGTTCTTCACCAACAACATAATTTAAAGGCATCAATTCTTCTTCATTCGACCTTATTCACGCCCGGCTTTCCCATGCATATGGAGCTATTGAAAATGCTATGGCTTTTGCAGCAGATTTGCCCAATGCAATGCATCATTTGATTTTTTGATTGCTGCTTCCATGGGCATTGATTGTCAATCCAAGTAAAATGAAGTCCTTGACAACTTCAGTCCTTTCTCTGTTTATCATGATGTTGCTTATTGGTCCAGTAGTGAGGATTTTTGTTTTCTTTATGTTGAGGTATAATCCATACTGCAGACTGTAGTCTTTGGTCTTCATCAGTAAGTGTTTCAAGTTCTCTTCACTTTCAGCAAGCAATATTGGGTCATATTGTAGGTTTTTAATGAGTCTTCAACCAATCCTGATGTCATGTTCTTCTTTATATAGTCCAGTTTCTCAGATTATTTCCTCAGCATACAGATATGAATAAGTATGGTGAAAGAATACAACTCTGATGCCAACCTTTCCTGATTTTAAGCCACGCAATATCCCTTCGTTCTTTTCTGATGACTGCCTCTTGATATATGCACGGGCTCCAACTGAGCATAATTAACTGTTCTGGAGTTCCCATTCTTTGCAATGTTATCCACAGCTTGTTAGGATTCACATAGTTGAATACCTCTGCATAGTCAATAAAACACAGGTAAATATCATTCTGGTATTCTCTGCTTTCAGAGATCCATCTGACATCCACCCTTCCACACCCTCTTCTGAATCTGGCTTGAATTTCTGGCAGTTTCCTATCAATATACTGCTGCAACTGTTTTTGAACGAACTTCAACAAAATTTTACCTCTATGTGATATTAATGATACTGTTCAATAATTTCCGCATTCTGTTGTATCACCTTTTTTTGGAATGGGCAGAAATATGGTTCTCTTCCATTCTGTTAGCCAGGTAGCTGTCTTCGAAATTTCTTGTCATAGATGAGTGAGCACTTCCAGCACTGCATCCATTTGTTGAAACATCTCCAATGGAATTCTGTCAATGTTCTAGTTTTTCACCAATGCCTCTGGTGTTGCTTGGACTTCTTCCTTCAATAACATCAATACTTGGTCATATGCTACCTCCTGAAGTGATTGAACATTGACCAATTTTTTTTGGTACAGTGACTCTGTGTAATCCTTCCCTCTTTTTTTTGGTGCTTTCTGTGTCATTCAATATTTTGCCTGTAGAATCCTTCAGAATTGCAACTCAAGGCTTGAAATTTTTCTTCAGTTCTTTCAGCTTGAGTAATGGCAAGTGTGTTCTTCCCTTTTGCTTTTCTAACTCCAGGTCTTTGCACAGTTCATCATAATACTTTACTTTGTCTTCTAGAACCACCCTTTGAAATCTTCTGTTTAGCTCTGTTACTGCGTCATTTCTTCCTTTTGTTTTAGTAGCTCTATGTTCAATAGCAAGTTTCAGAGTCTCTTCTGACATCCATTTGGGTATTTTCTTTCTTTCCTGTCTTTTTAACGACCTGTTGTTGTCTTCATATATGGTGTCCTTGATGCCATTTCATAATTTGTCTGGTCTTCAGTCGTTAGTGTTCAATGTGTCAAATCTGTTCTTGAGATGGCCTCCAAATTCAGGTAGAGTATACTCAAGGCCATATTTTGGTTCTTGTGGACTTATTTTAATTTTCTTCAGCTTCAACTTAAATTTGCTTATGAGCAATTGGTGGTCTGTTCTGCATCCAGCCACTGGCCTTGTTCTTGCTGATAATATTGAGCTTTTCCATCTGTCTTTCTATAGATGCAGTCGATTCCATTCCTGTGTTTTCCATCTGGTGAGGTCCACACATATAGTCACTGTTTCTCTTGTTGAAAAAGGTATTTGCAGTGAATATTTTATTGGTTTTGTAAAATTCTATCATGCAATCTCCATTATCATTTCTATCATCAAGACCATGTTTTCCAACTACAGGTCCTTCTTTTTTCCAACTTGTGGATTCCAATCACCAGTAATTATCAGTGCATCTTGATTGCATGTTTACTAAATTTCATACTGCAAATGTTGGTAAAAACCTTCAATTTCTTCATCTTTGGCTTTAGTGGTTGGTTTGTAAATTTGAATAATAGTTGTACTCACTAACCTTGCTTGTAGCTTATGCATATTGTTACATCACTGACAGCTTTGTACTTCAGCATAGATCTTGAATGTTCTTTTTGATGATGAATGCAACACCATTTCTCTTCAATTTGTCATTCCTGGCATAGTAGAATGTATGATTTTGTCTGATTCAGTATGGCCAGTAGCAGTCCATTTGGGCTTTCAGATGCCTAGGATATTGATCTTCATGCACTCCATTTCATTTTTGATGATTTCAAATTTTCCTAGATTTATACATTTACATTCGACGTTCTGATTATTAACGGATTTTTGCAGCCGTTTCTTCTCATTTTGAGTCATGCCACATCAGCAAATGGAAGTCCTGAAAACTTTACTCCTTCCATGTCATTAAGGTCAAGTTTACTTTGAGGGAGTAGCTCTTCCCCAATTGCAATTTGAGCGCGTTCCAACGTGAGGGGCTCATTTTCCAGCACTAAATCAGACAGTGTTCTGCTGCTATTCGTAAGGTTTTCACTGGCCAATTTTTTCAGAAGGAGGCCGACAGGTCCTTCTTCCTAGTCTGTCTTAGTGTGGAAGCTCTGCTGAACCTGGCCACCATGGGTAATCCTGCTGGCATTCAAAATACCAGTGGCATAGCTTCCAGCATCACAGCAACTTGCAAGCCATCAGGGTATGACAAGCTGACAGACAGGTGGTAGATTAATCTTTTTATGATTTATAATTTGGAATTTATATATTAAATGTAAAAATTTTTATCAGTCAAATAGATTTTTTTTTGCCTTTTAGTTTTCTGCAGGACACCTTTTCTTATTCAGAGTTTTTCCATTTTTGGTCTAATTATCCATCTTTTTCTCTCTTATTTTTAACACAAACTGCATATTCAGAAAGAGCTTCTCCTTTCTTACATTATATCTGTATTTAAATTTATATTATCTATACATTTTTCCGTGTTTTCTTCTGATAGCTAGCATGGTCACTTGTTCCACATATAATATTGAAAATATATTGGCGATTATGGAGTGAGGATTTAACATTATTTTTTCTAAATAATTCATCAATCACTAGACAGTTATTCACAACTTAAAAAAAAAAAACTCTCTAATTATAGAGCCCTGGTGGTGTAACGGTTAAGAGTTCAGCTGCTAACCAAAAGGTTGGCAGTTGAAAATCGCAGGCTGCTACTTGGAAACCCTATGGGGCAGTACTACTCTGTCCTATAGGGTTTCTATAAGTTAGGACCAACTCAATGGCACCTAACAACGACAACAATAAGATAATTTCAGGTGAACTAGTGCTAGGAGCAGAACCCTCATTTGGACGCTGTAGGGAGTGGGCTGAGTGTGGTTAGACACATGTAGTTGGATAAGGATGAGAATTTGCAAGAAAGAGCATGTGCCATGTGAGTACAGGAACATTTTGTCTGAATTGCTGGTAGTTCTCCTATTCCTGGAGCATCTGTAACATCACAGATTGCCCAATGTCCAGAGTAATGAAGATCATGGGACACATCCACGAAGGAGCCATTGCCCGTAATTTTTGAATGGTGTGTTTCTTTTTCTTGGTTGTAGAGTGTTCACAGACTAAGCACTTGGACAATCAGGGATGTGGAGAGGGTGCCACTTGGGGTCATTGACCTCTGGAAGAGGCATTTTGGGGCCCTGCTAGGAGGTCTGTGATGGCCCCTGTAGGAGGATTGGGGCCCTGAATGGTGAGGAAGGCAGAGGTCGAAGTGCAGAGCTGGATAAAGACCCCAGAGCACGGAGGTCCAAGCTGAAGTTGACCAGCCACGAACGCCTCTCTGGACTAGGTGTGGCGGCAGGGGATAAGGTTGAGGGGAAATAGTAGTGTGGGATGAAGAAGAAGTTTCATAGGACAGAGGGACTGATCCCTTCTGGGGGATCCCACTGGGGCCTGGCAGCATTCGGGAGTCCTCTCTTCCTCTTGTGCATATGGGAGACCCACTTTCCGAGCTCCCTTGTCTGAATCAGATTCATCTTTAATTTGATCTCCCAGGTGGTATCGTCAGTGGTGGAAAGGAGCCACTTCGCCTGGACAGGAAACTGAAGACCTTCTGATGTCCTCAGGGCATGCTCAGAGCCACCTGGTTTTGATTCTTTGTCTCTGGTTTTGGCTCTTCCCTAACAAACAAAAGAAACCATTGCCATCAAGTCAATTTCAACTCATAGCAACCCTATAGGACAGAGTAGAACTGCCCCATAGAGTTTCCAAGGAGCATCTGGTGGATTAGAACTGCCGACCTTTTGGTTAGCAGCCATAGCTCTTAACCACTATACCACCAGGGTTTCCATTCCCAGACCAGCAAATTATCTCAATACCTGGCTTCTCTCTTAAGATCATCCAGTTAGAACTATATAGGACTGCAACTTCATGGCATTTGAGAAATAGTAATGGAAATCTGAGATGATGTTTGATTGGTTTTGTAGCATGTGTATTTGTGTGTGTGTTGGTGTGTTTATGAATGTTTGTATGTATTTGTGTGTTTGTGTATGTTGTGTGAATGGTTGCTGTGTCTTGATGTGGGAGTAGGGAGGAAGACATCTTTCCTTGGGAGTTTTTTCCTCTGACCACTTTCTACGGGCTTAGTTTTCATTCATGTGTTAAAAATAATCAAAACTTAAAATTTGAACATAAGACTTATTCTGAGCAGTTATTCTATATGCATATCCACCCACCACCCATAGCTGTTGAGTAGACCCTTGAGTTGTCCTTTAGTGACTCTAAAGGACAGGGGTTTCCAATGCTGCAATCTTTGTGGAAGCAGACTGCCACACCTTTCTCCTGCAGAGTCACTGGGGGGTTTGAAGCACCAACCTTTGGGTTAGCAGTCAAGCACTTAACTGTTGCACCACCTGGGCTCTACTGCATGCATACAGGGATATGGGAGACTGTTTTGATTCCAGAAAAAGAAAATGGCTTGAAGAAGCCAGGTACAATGAAGATTATAAAGAGAAGAGGAGGGAGAAATATAGAACAATTACTGGTTAATCTTAACATGATTGATAGAATCCTGTCCTTTTTTACTGAAATCAGTTGATATCAGGTCACAAGATGGTCTCTGCCCCTCCATTCAGCCATATCTTTTGAAATTCAAATTTAGTAAGCCTAGCTTCCCAAAAGAAAGAAAAGATTTGCAACTCTGGGTGAAAGAAAGCCGCTGGCAGGATTAATTTTGGTCAGGAATTTCTTTATAGTGAATATTTGGTTTTGTGGGTAAGAAAACCTTAAAATCAAAGTAAAATGTCTGCTATTAATTTTTCTCTTCAACAAGTGTCTTGGACCAGGCCTGCCTAATAGTGGTATTTTGCACTGTACATTCTGTAAGTTTAAATTTTCTAGTAATCACACTAAAAGAAAGTTTAAAAAAGGTGAAACTATTTTTAATAGTATATTTTATTTAACACATTGTGTCCAAAACTATTACCATTTGTACATGCAGTCAACATAAAAATTAGTAATGAGATACTTTATATTTGTGCGTGTGCGTGTGTGTGTGCTGACTTCCAGAAATTCAGTTTGTCCTTTCCACTTACAGCATATCTCAGTTTGTTAGCTGACTTATCAGATATACCTGCTCTGTAAGTAGATTTTATAAGATTTACAGCAGTGAAAGAAGATTCACACATCGAAGTTGTTCCAAATATACATACTTCAAAGTTTTCCACCTAAAGCTCATGCCAGATAAAGAATGAAAAGCTCCCGTTGGATCTAGTAACAATGGGTCATAGAATGGTGAAGGCAGAAGAAAGTTTGGAGTGGTCTGAGGAGTTGGTTGGAGGTGAGTGGACAGAGACATACGATATAGATGACCCTTTGTCAGTGGTTCACAGCTAAAAGGAAGGAGTAGGAACAGCAGTGATTTAGGAGGGTCCCAAGAAGGCTAGGTGAGAGAATTTTGTGTAGTTGGGAGAGATTTGAATGTATATAAATATTGAAGGAAGGATTCAGTAGAAAAAGAGAGATCAAAGATACAGGTGCTACCTGGGAATATTGGGGGCATAAGGTTACTAAGAAGGAAAAAGGGCTGAGGCCCAGACTACCTTTGGAGGATAAAAGAAATCTGTTTGAATATAATTAGAGGAAATTTGGAAACAATGGAAGCCTATCAGAGATATTTGCAGATTTGGCAACTAGACGGTAAAATTTAAACCTAGTAGTTTACAATTTCTCAGTGAAATGTCAGGCAAGTTAAGGGAAATTATGTGTGTATGAGAAGAATGGAGAAATTTTGAAACAGGCTTTGGGAGAAAATCAAGCAGTTGTGGAAATAGACCCCAAAACAAAACAAGCAACAAAATAAAACAAACCAATAAAAAATACCCACGTAATAACAAACAAAGTCCGTGTATTCAGAGCTTGCTATATATAGCAGGAGAGTCAGACAGCATCCCTTTAGTCTGGCAGAGTCTCAAAGGCAGACAGGAAAGTAGGAAAGCTATAAAGTGGAAACAAGGGAAGGCTTCAGGTATGCCCTGTCTGAGAGTTGTTGGCATGGGGAAGCTGGAAGTAGGCTAACTACAAGCAGTGCATTTTATATTGATTGTTTAGGAGGGTACATTTGGCTTTCTCTGATGGGTTCCAAATTGGAAGCAGGGACCAAAATTAAGGTAGCTGTAAATTACTAATCAAGCTCTGGCCATTTTGGCCCCATTGTTACAGGGATTGTTGTTTGGCTTCCTGGACTGATAGCTGCAGATAGTGGCTTGACATCCTAGGCTGGTTGAGCAGATTGTAGGTCAGAGTTCTGTTTTTATATGGTCTGGCCATTGTCCATTTGTTCATTTAGTCTCTCAAATAAATACGCCAACAAATAAAGTGAAAGTAAAATTTCCGAGTGTCATAAATGGTTCCCAGTTGTTGCGGATGATTTTGTGCTTATGTTGTTGTTGTTAAGTGCCATTGAATCGGTTCCAACTCCTAGTGACACTATGTACAGCAGAAGGGAACACTGCCCAGTCCTGCTCCATCCTCACAATCATTATTCTTGAACCCGTTGTTGCAGGCACTGTGTCAATCTGTCTCGTTGAGGGTCTTCCTCTTTTTTGATGACCCTCCACTTTTGTTTATGGTGGTACCAAAATATTATGTTGTGTGCTTTTTCTTCAGTGGTTATCGTAAGACCAGCAGTAACCATGGCATGGCAGATAACTGGAATCTTCCAGGTTTGAAGTTTTATAAGGCAGATATGATGAAAGATAAGGAATTTGGGGCTATTCCAAGGAATTGATTGAGTTCATGGACCATGGTATCCAGTATGGATAGAAATTGGGAGAAGAAGGAAGAAATTAAGCCAAGGATATCACGGGCTGCTTTAACTTTGATCTTGAGGAGCAGGTATCTATGGTGTGGGTTAAGAAAGCTGTAACTCAGAAATTTGTCTTAAGTTTTCTGAATTATTCTTGAGCATGAGCACTTGGGTTGAATGAAAACATCTGGGGTATGGGTGTGAATGACTAAGGATAGGGCAACTGATAATTTCACCATTTAATATTTAGGCTCTAAAGGAGCTATGAAAACAAAGTGGTGAATGGGTTCACCAAATGACTAGTAAAATAGCACAGAAGAATGGCATGATTTAGGGCTTAGATAAAGACAGGGGACCTTGCGTCACAAGTAGAAATATCAGGACTTGTACAGGTGAGAGTGACAAGGACAAAAAGGAAAAAAAAATCATACTCAAGCAAGAAGGGAGATTTACAAAATGGTGTAGGAGAAATGATCTGGATAAGGCCCAGAATATTGATTTTGAGCTTTCTGTTCTTGACTCATTCCCTTGATTGCTTGATGATGCCCCAGCATATAGGTCATACGTATCCTCAGGAGAGAAGAAGGGTATTCCCTATAGAGAGATAGTAGACCTTTTGCAATTGTCCCACCTTTCTTATTCTCTTTCACTCTTTTTTCGTTTCAATTTGACAAGTTTCCACTGACAAATGTTCAACCTTACTGATTTTTTCCTTGAACATGTGCAACCTACTAATAAGCCAGTCAGTGCCATTTTTCGTTTCTGTTACTGTGTTTTTCATTTCTCATATTTTTTTGAATATTTCTTAGAGTTTCAGTCTGTTCACTTTCATTACCATTTTATTGTTGCGTGTTGTCCACTTTTTACCCAGAGCCCTTATCATATTATCATACAATAGCTATTTTAATTTCCTGGTCCAATAATTCGAACATGGGTGCCATATCTGAGCCTTCTGCTGTTGTTTACCCAGTCTCTTCAGTCTGTGTGTGTTTCCACGTTTTTGTCAAGCCTATGCTTGATGAGGAAACCCTGGTGGTGTAGTGGTTAAGTGCTACGGGTGCTAACTAATGGGTCAGCAGTTCAAATCCGCCAGGTGCTCCTTGGAAACTCTATGGGGCAGTTCTACTCTGTCCTATAGGGCACTATGTGTCAGAATCGACTCGACAGCACTGGGTTTTGTTTTTTTTTGTGGTATGTTTGATGAAGACTGAAGGTAGACAGTTTTCCCCCTATGTGGCAGGTTAGGTGGTGTTTGGTATTTCCCCTTCCTCAAGTCTATTAGGCTCTAAAAACTGGAAGTTGATTAGGT
The DNA here is from genome assembly GCF_030014295.1 of Loxodonta africana. NCBI lineage: Eukaryota > Metazoa > Chordata > Mammalia > Proboscidea > Elephantidae > Loxodonta > Loxodonta africana. The sequence goes on from NC_087344.1 coordinate 15,973,748, forward strand.
TGGTTAAAAGGGTAGTAGAACCGTTTCCCTTGAGGGTAGACCGTTGTCAAGAACACAGTAGTGTTTCCAGTTGGTTACTTTTTTTTTTCCAAATGGAATTATGAGAGACTTTTACTTATAGTTTGACAGTGAAAACCTAGTGGGTCTCCTTTATGAGAAATTCCCCAAAGTGTGAAGGTACCATAAGGCCAGGCCCTGTGAAATTTCTATCTCTCAGTCTCCAGGGATTAGTCAATTAGCATTGAAGTAAGGAGCCCTAGTGGCATAATAGTTAAGCGCTTGGCTGCGAACCCACAGGTTCGGGATTAAAAACCACCCAGTTACTCCGTAGAAGAAATACGTGGCTATTTGCTTCCATAAAGTTTAGAGCCTGAAAAATCCTATGGGGCTGTTCTACTCTGTCATATTGCGCTGCTATGAGTGAGAATCAACTCATCAGCGCCCAATAACATGATTCTAGGTCAGGAGGTGGAAGGAATGGTGGTGGCATTCTCTGTTCCCAGTAAGCAGTGATTCTTTGTAGTAGTCCATCTGTATCTCCAGCTTCTGGGTCAGCAGTTTGCTTTGTGACTTCAGATCTGTGATAGAGCTAAGAAGAGTTGCTGCTTTTCAGGTTTTTCTTGTTCTGAGCATAGAAGGGACATCCAAGCTCCATTTATACTAGAATGGAAACTGGAAATTCCCATCTGGTGTTTTTACAGTGATTTTGAAATGAGAGGAGCTAAAAATACATAGAAAAAAGAAACAAACAAAATAAATCAAAACAAAACCCACAAATACCTCTCCCAGCCTGTGTAGGTTGGCTGTGTGCTGGGTCACTCCTGAAACACTGAAAGAGTGGGAAAACAGTGTAGGTCTTTCTCAGGTAGGTTCTGAAGATAAATTTTGCTCTAGGTATGTGTAGTCTGGTAACTTTCCCCAAACAGGCTGTTGGTTTTTAATGTCCTTGTTTTCCAAGGAAATACTTCCCAGTTTTGGCTTCTAGGCCGTAGGCAATCTATTCTATGTTTTTGAGAATAATGTTTAGCCTCAACCCTCTATGAGCTGTTAGTTGCTCTTGCAATCTTTCCTTATAAGTGCCTGGCACCCTACCGGCCTGGGTCATAAGTTAGGTAAAAGAGACAAGCTCCTTGCATTAGTCCTTCAGGCATCCCCCAAAGAGATTAGAACAGACACACACAATGATTTTCTGTACTCTAACTGGAGCCAGGAACAGGGTCCCACCCTGGGATTAGAAGCAAGTGCTGCTGCTATAAGATGACCACTGAGTCGGGGAGGAGATGGGGCAGGGGCAAGCAAAGAGACCACAAAGATTCTTTACCTTTTTGAAGTCATCTTTTCCCTGATTCAGCATTTGCTGTGTTGATGTCAACTGCTGACTGTTTTCAAGATATTCACAGGGTAGCAATACTTTCTAGGTTTTTCTTCCCTCCTTTGGTGGGATAAGAGCGTCATATAGCCTATCTCACCGTCTTTCTGAACTTTCCCACTTGATTCATTTTAACTTTGCCCTTTGATAGGGCTCTGAATGAGAGACTGGAACTCAGCAGATCAGAATCCAAACATTCCCACCTTCACAGCCAGGATCACTGAGAAGACCCAGCAGAGCTCATCCAACCTCCACAGACTAACCCCCAAGATAAAAGTGATTTTTGTCACTTTTTCATTTTCTTTTTTTGTATTTATTTTTTTCTAGTTTGTATATGTTTTCTCTCATCTTTTTCTCCTTTAATTCCATTTTTATTTGCATGTTACTAGTTGCTGTTGAGTAGATAACAACTTGCAGCAACCCCAAACGGGTTTTCAACGTTGTGACCTTTCAGAAGCAGTTACGAGGACTTACTTTGGAGATGCCACTAGGTACGTTTGAACTACTAACATTTTGGCTAATCTTTCATGGCTTAACAATTTGTGTCACCTAGTTTTTTTTTTAATCATCAGTTTTTACCACTTTGAATCCTGTGTTTGGACCCATTGGCCCTAAGCTACGTAAGACTTGACCCAAGTCCAAGATGGTGCAGGGACCTCTTGGCCATTTCTTCTGAGGACCGGACCCATGTGTGAGACTACCAAATGCCTGAATACCTCTGCAAAGGTACCTTCACCAAGGTGAAGCTGGCCAAACCTATCCTCACTGGGAATAAGGTAAGATCATTAGGGAGACCCTGCAACCTCCTCCAGCATTCATGGACTATCCTGAGAGGTAAAAATTATGAAGGCTTTCAATTATACCTTTTCTTTATTCTGCCCTAGAACTCTTCCAGGGAAAAGAGTACGATGGACTTCCCAGTGGATGTGTGGAGCCTAGGAGTCATCTTGTATTTGTTGGTGAGTGGATCCCTGCCTTTTGGTGGAAATACTTTCATGGAGCTGTGGGAGTGTTTTCTGTGAAATTGCTTAAAGTCATCAAGAATGAGAACACACTCAACATAGTGATGGAATAAGTGAGTGGAGGGGAGGTGTTTCATCATGCAAGGGCTCATGGCAGGATGAGGGAAAAAGGGGCTCAAGCCACCAAATTCTGCCAGATAGTGTCAGCGGTGTAGGACTGTCATAACAAGCGTATGGTTCAGAGGGAGCTGAAAACAGGAAACCTACTATTGGATAAGAAAATGAACAGCAAACTTTCAGGTCTTGATCTTGGAAATGAATTCAGCCTGGGCAAAAAGCTGTATACCTTCTGTGGCAGTCTCCCTTCCTTTATTCTGCCCTTGAACTTTTCAGGGAGAAAAGCATGACAGACCCCCCAGTGGATGTGTTGAGCCTGGGAGTCATCTTGTATTTGTTGGTAGGTGGATCTTTGCCTTTTGTTGGAAATACCTTCATGATGCAATGGCAGGAGGTAGTGAAGGGACTTTCCCTTCCATATGTCTATGCAGTATGAACACCTGTTGAGCAAAATTTTCATTCATGACCCCAATGAGAGAGGTACTTGAGAGGCAATTCTGACACATCTGTGGATGATGGTGGGTCATGAAGAACAAAAGCTTTATGTGGAGCCACTCCCAGATTTCAGTGACCCCCAGTGGGTTGAGGTGATGTGTGACACATGGCAAGAGATTCAGTGCTTATTGATGATGCCAAAGTACAGTGTTGTGATAGTCACCTATCTGTTCCTGGGTCATAAAACACCTGAGACAGAGGGCCATAGCAGCCTGCAGTGGATCTTCATCCCATGGTGTACAGTGTACCCTCTTGTGCTAACCCAAGCAGAGGAGGTAGAGCGAGCCTGCCATTCCGACTCTCTTAGTCATCTAGTGCTGCTGTAATAGAAATACCACAAGTGGATGGCTTTAACAAAGAGAAATTAATTTCTTCACAATATAGTAGGCTGAAAGTCCAAATTCAGGGTGTCAGCTCCAGGGGAAGGCTTTCTTTCTCTGTCGGTCTTCTCATCAATTTTCCCCTGATAGAGGAGCATCTCAGGTGCAGGATCACCAGATCCAAAGGATGCACTTTGCTCCTGTTGCTGCTTTATTGGTGGTGTGAGGTCCCCAACTCTCTGCTTGCTTCCCTTTCCTTTTTATCTCTTGAGACATAAGAGGTGGTACAGACCACACCCCAGGGTAACTGCTTTTATACTGGATCAGGGATTTGACCTGGGTATGGGTGGCGTTACCATCCCATCCTAATCCTCTTTACCAGAATATTACAATCCCAGAATGGAGGACGATCACAGGATACAGGGAATCATGACCCAGCTAAAGTGATACACACATTTTGGGGGGGATATTTTGGCCTACCTAAGATTCCTCATGCTATTATGGCAAAAAATAAGTGGCCTGAGGAGGACCAGGAGTCAGGGCAGAAGAGGAGCAGCACAACAACACACCTGTCAGCTCTGTATCCATCCTGGAGACAAAGAAGACCACTCCTGTGCCCTGTGTGAACAGCAACGTCTTCACCAGCAAGCAGGAAAGTGGCAATTCCACACCTTCAGTGAAGACCAGCCTTGGCCAGCAACATCCACAATGCTTTGGATAGTCTCTCTGATTCAGCATCAGGGGCCTCCATGGCATCTGCTTATACCTCAGTCTCCCTAGCCCAGTCCTACCTGCAACAGGAATCCAGGACAGACTCGGTGCAGCCCAACCAGGACTCTGGAGTGTGCTCCAGGGTGAGCAACAGTGACGTGCTGCAGTTTAGAACATCTTCCCAGTGTGTCTGTGAGGCTTCCTCCTCATCCCACACCATCAGCAGCAGCGGTGGAGCCCAGAGGGAACCGGTTTCCTCCAGGGAGTGTCGAAACTAAGCTCCTTGCATGCGGAGAAGCTGCAAGAGATTGCTGACCAGCCGAGTTTGCCTCAGATTGTGAGCCCAGCCTCTCCCTCTGTCAGCAGCCAGGGATGGCAGAGGGCCACTCAGATTTATTCAGTTGTATTTGCAGAAATATATGTCTTGGTTTGCCAGCTCAGCCTCACACTTTCTACATCAGTATAAGTGGCTAGAAGGAAAAGGAGGAGGTATTGGGAATGATGTAGAAATTGATAATGGGAGTCCATTGATTCAACTGGAGAATAAATTGGGAAAATGACTCTGGACAGCCTTAAGTGATTGGAACTCAATATTTGAAACGCCCCCGCATCACTTTGGCAAGCTCTTGCTCTTTCTTAAGCTGCACTATATATTTTTCACAATGTAAATCCTGTCAACAATGTCTGCCTTTAGAAGTATGGGCCTATTTTCCTACTAATTATAATGCTCTCTCTCCCCCACCAGTACAAGCCCTTTTCCTGAGGCAAAAACGAATCCCACTAACTAAGTGATCAAGGGCAGTGTTCACTAATCAGTGTATGCAAGGAAGACAATGTATGTGTATAAATTAGGTGGACCAAAGCATCTCTCAAAAAATCAGGAACTACAACTAGCTTGGAAGTTCTTCCCTAATCTAATCTTCTCATACTGTCAAAACACAAGGTTTTTTTTTTTTTTTGATAACGGTCAATATTTGTATGTAATTCTGGCCATGCCCACAGTAGTCAGTCATGGCTGCTGGGGGGTTATAGCAAAGAAATTTCTTATGAAAAATGGATTTAATCCCATGGAGCTATCTAAGCACTCTTCAAATGGGAGATTGTAACCAAATTGACAACTGCCTGCATCCAGTGTGTGCTAGGCCTACGAAATCCATTAATACAGAAATATTTTTTGGAAATGTGATGCCTGATGTTACTCTCCTGGGGAATTCTTAAAAAATATAGATATCCCACTGTCTAGGAGACAGAGCTAACTATGAGAATCTGAGAAGCAGAGTCAACTTGGGCAAAATTTATTGGCATGCTACCTCCAAGGCTACTAAAGTTATATAAATGGGTGTGCTAGAAAAATCTCTCCTAGGGTGGAGATGACAGGGCAGGTGGTCTCCCACTGAAAACAATAAACAGGTGCAGAAAAGGATCAAATGTGTAATAGAGTTGATGCCTATTCTTGAAATACTTAGGCCCGCTTGAAAGTATTCCATGTTGAGTTTCACATGGTCCAGGATCTAATTTGATGGCTAAACTACAGATTTTGTCACAAGGAAGAATATATGGTTGCTAAAAAAAAAAAAAAAAAAAATTTTTTTTTTTTTTTTTAATCAGCCCAAGTTTGCCTATGACGTTAGCCAGAGCACTGCACAAGATGATCAGTCTAACTGTGTTTAGCTTGCTGTGCTAACCTAATTTTAGTAGAAAGTCCATAACTGCCCTCTCCTGGCTGGCCTTTTCCTGAAACCTCACATGTGACCCTAGTTCCTTAACCACTGACATCTATTAGCAATATCCAGAGGCTAGTGTCACATTAATATGTGCACAATGATGGGCTGAACCCATGACCTATCTGTTGACCCAGGTACTGAAAACAAGGCAGAGAATTCCCAGCTTTTTTGGCTATAAGACTAATCCTGGAATTGTGGTAAGCTACAGAAAGTCACCTGTAGAGGGAGATAGAAAACACAGGCAGTAGAAAGAGCCTAGAGAAAAACCAGTTGCCATCCAGGGTATTCAGACCATGGCAACCCTAAGTGTGTCGGAGTATAACTGTGTTCCGGCGGGTTTTCAATGGCTGATTCTCAGGGAGATTCTTAGATGTGACACCAAAATGTGAGCAACAAAAGAAAATATAGGTCAGTTGGAATTCAACAAAATGAAAACCGTTTGTGCATCAAAGAGCATTATCAAGAAAGTGAAAACCTACAGAATGGAAGAAAATTTTGGAAACTATCTGGGAAATAAGGGTTCAATATCCAAAATATGTATAATATCTAAACAGCTCATGACAGTTACCAACAAAAAGACAAACAACCCAATTTAAAAATGGGCAGAGAGCTCTTGTTCCCAGATCCTCCCATTTCAATTCCCTTGCCTCCTCCCAGAGGCACCTAAGGTGCTGTGACCCTGGCCCCAGGAGTCACTGCTCTTCTCCTCGCCAACCCTTAGGCCCCGCCCACTGTGCCCCGCCCCACCCCATCCCCTTCAGCCTCCGTGGCCCCTCCCTCCAGGACACACTTAGGTGGCTTCTCAGGAGGAGATGAGCATGCCCCGTGACTCGCTCCGGAAGCGAAAGTGCGTGAAGTACTGGCTGCAGGTGCTCGGCGGCCATCCTTCCAGCCTTGGCTCTAGCCCTTCTCGCCGGCCCTGAGCCGGACCGTCCATGGCTGTTGGGCATGCGCCGCTTGGACTCCCTGTCGCGTTTCATCTCCACCTCCCCAGCTCGTGACCCTGCCTTTCACTCCTCACCCTCCCAGTGACCTTAGAGGTTTTGGCCACCCTACCCCTAGTTCACAGGAGCTGGAGGCCTTCGGGACAGGCGGGCTCCTCACAGCCTCGCACCCTGAGCTTTGCTGAGGGGTCAGCGGAAATCCTTAGGCTTGGGAAGCAGGTGACTACAACCTCTCAAGTCCCTTTCTCCTCCCACAGCTTTTTTCCCTGGCAGCCAAGTGAGGACCGCAGAGGCTGGCCTGGGTGTGGTTCTGCTGGGCGGAGTGGTGTCAACTTGTCTCATGTAGTTAGGACATGGTATCAAGAGGGACCAGTCCTTGGAGAAGTACATCATGCTTGGTGAGGTAGAGAGTCACTGAGAAAAGTAAGGACCCTCCACGAGAATTATTGACACAGGGGTTCAACACTGGGCTCAAACATAGCAAAAACTGTGAGGTTGTCACAGGGGACTTGGCAGTGCTTCCTTGTGTTGTATGTGGAAGGTCATTTTGAGCAGAATCGACTCTAATGCACATAAGAACAGCAAAGTTAATGTGGGCCAAATTCTGGACTCGGTTTCATTCCTTGATCTACTTGATTATCCTTAAATCAATACAACATTTCCTTCATTACTGCAGCAGTGTACCAAATTTTGAAAGAATTTTGTTTTTCTCAAGGTTGGTTTGCATATGGGCCCCTGGTGCAGAAGTGGTTAAGAGCTCCACTGCTTTTGGCAGTTCGAATCCAACAACTGATCTTTGGAAACCCTACGGTTCAGGTCTACTCTGTCCTATAGAGTCCCTATGCGTCGGAATCGACAGCAACAGGTTTGGTTGGGTTTGAATTTGCATATCCACATACCCTATGTCTGCCTTTCTACTTAATGATGAAAGACTGAATACTTTCCCTAGTGTAAACCGGGAAATGAAAACATGTAACTCAATACGCTCATTGCAATCTGAGAACAAGCGGCCGCTCTGCATGGACACTCCCGAATGGTCTTTTTGAGCAGGAAAGACAGTACAGTGGAAGGTATTTTCGAAGACATGTTTGAGCCCCCTGCACACATGACCAGATAGGTCTTCCTTAAAAGTCACTTTCAAAGAGCCATGCTCGACATCAAAATTTGTTTTTGTTAGGTGCCATTGAGTGGGTTCTGAATCATAGTGACGGTATGAACAGCGGAACAGTCCTGCACCCAGTCCTTTGCCATCCTCATGATTGTTGTTATCCCAGAGCCCATATTTGCAGCCACTGTGTCAATCCATCTCACTGAGGTGGTTCCTCTTTTTCCGTGACCCTCTTCCATACCAAGGATGATGTCCTACTTCAGAGAGTGGTCTCATCTGATTACATTACCAAAGTATGTGAGATGAAGTCTTGCCACCTTTCTTGTAATGAGCATTCTGGCTGTACTTGTACCAAGACAGATTTACTCGTTCTTCTGCCAGTCCAAGAGCATTCAATAATCGTGGCCAACCCCCAAATTCAAAGTCATCAGTTCTCCTTCGGTCTTCCCTATTCATTGTCCAGTTTTCACATGAATATCTGGTGACTGGAAACACCATGTCTTGGGTCAGGCACACCTTAGTACTTAAGGTGACATCTGTGCTTTTAACACTTTAAAGAGGTCTTTTGCCACAGATTTACTCAAGGCAGTGCGTCCTTTGGTTTCTTGACTGCTGCTTCTGTGGGCGTTGATTGTGGATCCAAGTAAAATGAAATTCTTCATAACTTCAATATTTTCTCCATTTATCATAATTTTCTAATTAGTCCAGTTGTAAGGGATTTTGTTTTCTTTATGTTGAGGTGTGATCCCTACTGAAGGCTGTAATCTTTGATCTTCATCTGTAAGTGCTTCAAGTCTTCTTCACTCTCAGCAAGCAAGGGTGTATCATTTGCATATCACAGGTTGTTAACGAGTGTCTTAGTCATCTAGTGCTGCTTTAACAGAAATATCACAAGTGGATGGCTTTAACAAAGAGAAACTTATTTTCTCCCAGTCTAGTAGGATACAAGTCCAAATTCAGGGCTTCAGCTCCAGCGGAAGGCTTTTTCTCTTTGTGGGCTCTGGAGGAAGGTCTTTGTCCTCAATGTTCCCTGGTCGGGGGAGCTTCTCAGGTGCAGGGACCCCATGTCCAAAGGACGCGCTCTGCTCCTGGTGCTGCTTTCTTGGTGGTATGAGGTCCCGAACTTTCTGCAAACTTCCCTTTCCTTTCATCTCTTAAGAGAGAAAATGTGGTGCAGGCTACATCCCAGGGAGACTCCCTTTACCTTGGATCAGGGAGGTGACCTGAGTGAGGGTGGTGTTACAATCCCACCCTAATCCTCTCGACATAAAATTACAATCACAAAATGGAGGAGAACCATAGAATACTGGGAATTATGACCTAACCAAGTTGATATACACATTTTTGGGGGGACATAATTTAATCCATGACAATGAGCCTTCCTCTAATCCTGATGCTGTGTTCTTTATCATATTGTCCAGCTTCTTGGATTATTTTCTCAGCATACAGATTAAATAAGTATAGTGAAATGATACAATCCTGACACACACCTTTCTTGGCTTTAAACCAGCAGTATCTCCTTGTTGTGTTTGAATGACTGCCTCTAGGTCTATTTACAGGTTCCTCAGGAGCACAATTAAGTATTCTGGAATTCCCATTCTTCGTGGTGTTATCCATGATTTGTTATGATCCACAGAGTTGAATACCTTTGCATAGTCAATAAAACACAGGTAAACGTGTTTCTGTCATTCTCTGCTTTCAGCCAGGATCCATGTAACATCAGCAATGGTATCCTTTGTTCTACATCCTCTTCTGAATCTGACTTGAATTTCTAGCAGTTCCCCATCGATGTACTGCTGCAGCCACTTTTTTGAACGATTGTAAAAGTGGCGTGGGAGCTGTTTCTGACCTCCACCAACTTAACGAGGGGAAGGAGAATCAAGATCAGCTGATTCCTATGAGGCAGGAGTCAGACATGCCTCCTCTGTCTGCCCTCTTTACCAATTCTGACACCAACTGTACATTCCATAGCACTGTCTGCTGGGTTCGATAGTTCATTGCAATGGCCACACAGAACTCAGAGACCATGCTCCCAATTTTGAGGTTAGTAGGGAAGTAACAGTTATAGTTCCGGCTCAAGAACACTCTGGATACAGTTCTTCCATCTGGGTGGGTAGCCTTTCCGCAGCTGTGCTCACAGGCATGCCTCTCCCTGACCCTCAGTCTCTGCCCAAAGATAATCAGCTTTCTTTCTTTATGGGCCAGGGATGCCACTGTGCGATCTCCTGCTTCCAGCTCTCTCTTGCCATCACTTCTCACCGTCTTCAGGGTTAGAGCTTGCTCTCTCTCTGTCTCCTGTCTCCCGGAGTTTCTCAGCACGGGAATCCTGGATACAAAGAACACGCTGTCTGCTCATGGCTGTTCTTCCTTGCTGGTGGTAGGATCCTCTCTGCTCTAGAATTGGCTCTCTTTTAAGGAAAAACTGACCAGTCCCCTCAATAGGCCACAACTACCTTATCACACATTCCTGCTCAGTCACCTGGGTGGAGCTACAAGACCATGGCTAGCAAGACCTCACATAAAATTAATTGCACTGAAGTGATCTTCAGCAGAATTTTACTCGTGTGTGATATTAATGATGTTTTTTGATAATCTCTGCATTCTGTTGGATCACCTTTCTTTGGATGGCTACAAGTAAGGGTCTCTTCGAGTTGGCTGGCCAGCTAGCTGTTTTCCAGATTTCTTGTTGTAGACGAGTGAGGGCTTCCAGCACTGCATCTGTTTATTGAAACATCTCAATTGGTATACCGTCAGTTCTTGGTGCCTCGTTTTTTGCCAGTGTTTTCAGTGCAGCTTAGACCTCTTCCTTCAGTGCCATTGTTTCCTGATGATATGCTTCCACCTGAAATGGTTGAACGTCGTTCTGTTCTTTTTGGTACAGTGACTCTGTATTCCTTCCATCTTCTTTTGATGCTTCCGGCATCATTTAGCATATTCCCATAGAATCCTTCAATATTGCCACTCAGTGCTTGAATTTTTCGTCAGTTCTTTGAGCTTGAGAAATGCCGAGCGTGTTCTACTGTTTGGTTTTCCGTCTCCAGGTCTTTGGACATTTTATTGTAATACTTTACTTTGTCTTCTCAGGACGCTCTTCAAATCTTCTGTTCAGTTCTTTTACTTCATCATTTCTTCCTTTCACCTTAGCTACTCAGCTTTCAAGAGCAAGCTTCAGAGTCATCCATTTTTGCCCTTTTTTTCTGTCTTTTTAATGCGTTCTTCCTTTCTTCATGTACGATGTTCTTGATGTCATTCCACAATGCACCTGGTCTTCGGTCATTAGTGTTCAATCAGTGAATCTATTCTTGAGATGGTCTGTAAATTCAGGTGGGACAATCTCAAGGTCATACTTTGGCTCTTGTGGACTAGTTCTGATTTTCTTCAGCTTCAAGATGTTTCAGAACTAGACGGCAGGCCTTTCTTTCAAGTCATCTCTGTGGAGTTAAACCGGCAACTTTCTGGTTTGCTGTTCAGTGTACTTTCGGTTTTTATGAATTCTCTCAAGTTGTGTTTATCTGGAAATATGTTAATTTGACTTTCATATTTAAGAGACAGTTTTGATGGATATATGATTCTTGGCAGGTAATTTTTTTTCTTCAATTTTTTAAATATGTGATCCCATTGCCTTCTTGCCTGCATGGTTTATGCTGTGAGGTCCGAGCTTATTCTTATTGGCTCTCCCTTGTAGGTGACTTTTCTTTTATCCCTCGCTGCTCTTATACTTGTCTCTTTATCTTTGGTTTTGGCAAGCTAGATTATAATATGTCATGGTGACTTTCTTTTCAGATCTACCTTATGTGGAGTTCGATGAGCATCTTGGATAGATATCTTCTCATCTTTCACAGTATCAGGGAAGTTTTCTGGCAACAAATCCTCAACAATTTTCTCTGTATTTTCTGTTATCCCTCCCTGTTCTGGTACTCCAATCAGTGGTAGGTCATTTCTCTTGATAGAGTCCCACATTGATTCTTAAGGTTTCTTCATTTTTAAAAATTCTTTTATCTGATTTTTCTTCAAATATATTAGTGCCGAGTGATTTATCTTCGAGTTCAGAAATTCTAGCTTCTACTTGCTCACTTCTGCTCCTCTGACTTTTGATTGAGGTATCTAATTCTGTAATTTTATTGTTAATCTTCTGAATTTCTGATTGCTGTCTGTCTATGGATTTTTCCAGCTTATTAACCTTTTCATTATGTTCCTGAATAATCTTTCTGATTTCTTCAGTTGCTTTATCTGTGTGTTCCTTGGCTTGTTCTGCGTATTGCCTCATTTCCTTCCTGATGTCTTGAAGGGTTCTGTATATTAAACTTTTGTATTCTGCATCTAGTAATTCCAGGAATGCACTTTCATCTAAAAGATCCCTGGATTCTTTGTTTTGAGAGCCTGTTGAGGTGATCATGGCCTGTTTCTTTATGTGACTTGATATCGACGGTCATCTCCGAGCCATCTATCAGTTATTGTATTAGTTTATGGTTGCTTACTGTGTCGTAGCTGCTTGCTTTGTTTTGTTTTGTTTTGATATACCCCTATGGGTTGCTTGAGTGAGCTAGTGGATTATTTTTGCCTTTGGAGCTCTGGTGTCCTGTCCTCAGCTGGCTAGAGCTGCTATCAGATATATCAGTCTAGGAGTCCATTCAGTTTTCTTGTTTGAATTCAGCTCAGGTTTCCAGGAACCTGATATCAAGTGTGTGGTACAGGCTCTGTCCTACAGTCTGAGAGGGGCAGGGGTGATTGCAGTATATAGTGGTATCTGAGTGCCGCAGGGGGTCATGCTCTGAACAAGGCAGGGGGCTGATAACCGACCCCCAGGTGTCTCTGAGGAAAACGCGTGTCTGTTCCCCTGAGCGTGCTGGTGGGTGGGCTCTGCAGAGGGACCATGGGCACCCAAAGTCTTTGTTGTAAGGATTGGTAGGTACCAGTTATCCCTGGACCCCTGTCGCATGTGGCTGAGTGCCCCAAGTGGAGCCACCAGTCCTTAAGACCCTATTTTGGGTAGGTGAGGACCTTGTTTAATAGGCAAAGCAATGTCAAATGTCAAATACCCACCTCTCCACTGCACTGCTGAAATTGTTGGAGTTTGCCAAGAAGGGCCTATTTTCCTGAAGTAGGCCCACACAGGTCCATGCAGAAGGGAAAGGTGCTCAGGGTCCACAGATGGTTGATGCCTGGACAGGAGCTGCTTCTGCCCTGACCTCTCCCAGTTAATAGAGTTAGCAAATTATGTTTTCCCCCCAGTTGCAAATTTTTTCCTTCCATAAGGCTAGGAGGACGACTCCAGGTGCTCTCCAGGGTCTATCTCAGGCCCAGGGATTTGGCCCCTGAAGCTGGGTTGGGGGTGGGTGGGAGGGCAGCAAAATATATGCAAGTACTTAGCTTTTGCCGAGCGTGCCTTTCTTCTCAGGTTCCAGAGGTGTGAGTGGGCTGTGTGGGTGGCTCCTTCTCCCTGAGGAAGCTGCGGCTGAAAGCTAGAACCAGTCCACCGCTGCCGCTGCCCCGCACCAGCCAGTCCGGGAATGGTGCCTGAGGACTCCCCACGAATCATGTCCGATAACTCCTCTCTGCTTCTGAGCTTCCTCTTCCTTCCCTTGCCCCTCAGTTCGTTGTCTAAGCTTCCCTTTGATGCTCAGGGCTCTCAGCTTGTCACAAATATACTCGTTTGACTCGTTTTTTCGGGTCTTTGTTGTAAAGACGGCACGATGGAAGCGTCTGTCTATTCTGCCATCTTGGCTCCACCCCCTAAGGTTTCTTTTTAATTTCTTGATGATGTCTGTTTTTCCCTTAGAACGTGTTTACTTCTTAAAGATTATTTTTACCTTTTTTAATGTTGTGAAACTATGCAAACAAACCATTTGCCAATTCAGCATCTTTACGTACACAGTTCAGTGACACCAATTACATCAATCATGTTGTGCAACTGTCACCAATATCCATTGCCAAATTTTCTGTCCTATAAACACAAACTCAATGCTTCCTAAACAGTAATGGACAAAATTTGTAACTTGCACGTAATCCAATTTTTATCTCGTTGTTTATGCTTTTTCTATCATATGTAAATACCTAGTGTCAGATCCCTCTAATTTCTTCTATTTAAGGATGTTATGACTTTAGTTGTTATCTTTAGTTAGTTCAGTGATCATTTTGAGTTATTTGTATGATGTGAGGTAGAAGTTGAGCTTCTTTCTCTTGCATGTGGAAATCCAGTTTTCTTTGTGCCATTTGTTGAAGAGTGTCTTCTTTTCCTGTTGAATGGATTTGGCGTCCTTGTTGAAAATGAATTGACCAGATATGATTGGGTTTATTTGTAGAGTTTGAATTCCATTCTGTTGGTCTGTATGTCTATTCACATGCCAATAGCACACAGTTTGGATTACTGCAGCTTTGCAATTGTTTTGAAGTTGAGAAGTGTGAGTCATGTGACTTTGATCCGTGTGTTTGAAGATTATTTTGGCTATTCAGGGCCTCTAGCAATTCAAGGTGAACTTGAGGTTTGGCTTTTCCGTTAATGTACAGAAATGCTTTTAGAATTTTCGTTGGGCTTACACTGAATGGGTAGATGGATTTGGTAGAATTGCCATTTTGACAATATTAAGTCCTCCATTGCATGAAAACGGTATTCCTTTCCGTTTATTTAGGTCTTCTTGAATTTCTTTCAGCAGTATTTTGTAGTTTTCAGTGTATAAGCTTTTGCCTGCTAAGTTCAATTTATTCCTCAGTATTTTCTTTTTTAGATGCTATTGGAAAAAGAGTGATGTTCTAGATTTCCATTTTAATACGATTGTTTTGTTTTTTTTTGAGTGTATTTTCCTTGAAATTTGTTCCTTAGTTTTGTAGATTCACATCTATCATCAAATTTTGAAACTTTTCAGTTATCATTTCTTCAAGTATGATTTTTGTCACTTTCTCCCCCTCTTCTCCTTTGGGGGTAGCAGTGCTGGTCACGTGGATTGTGTCTAGCAGATCTCATAGGCTTTGTTTACTTGTTTTTATTTTTTTTTTGCTCTTGAGACTCAGTAATTTCAGTATCCCTTTTTTCAAATTTGTTGATAGTTTCTTCTTCTTTCTGAAATGTTTGCATTCTCTAGTAAATTTTTATTTCAGTGGTTGCACTATTGAGCTGCTGAATTTTTGTTGGTTTCTTTTTATATTATCTCTTTATTAATGGCTTTTTTTCTTTATTAATAGCCTCATTTTCTTTCATAGTTTTCCTGATTTCCTTTAGATATTTCTCCATGTTTGGTTTTGGCTCTTTAGGCATATTTAAGACAGTCGTTTTGAAGTCTTTGTCTAGTAAGTCTGATGTGTGGACTGGAACGTTTTCTGTCAGTTTATTTTGTTCCTTTGAATGGAACAAATTTTCTTTTTCCTGTATGCATTGTGATTTTTTTTTAAAGTGGACATTTTAATATTATAAAGTGGCAACCTGGAAATCAGATTATGCACCTTTCCCTTTTAATGTTTTTAAAGTAAATTCTTGAAGGTTATTTTATTGTATTTGTTTAGTGACTTTTTGGAATGAATGTATTCTTGTTTATAGCTGGTCACTGAAACATCTGTTGTTTAGCTTGTGTTCAGCTAGAGTTTTCTTTTCACACTTTACGTTTATCACTGCCCACTCTTCTTGCTTGCGTGGTTTCTGGGGAGGTCTGGTGAATTCTAATCCTCGTTCCTTTATAGGTATAGTGTTTTTGTTTCCTCTTGTTTATGTAAGTTTTTCCTCTTTGTGTAATTATCTGCACTTTCAGTATTCTATTCCCAGATTTAGATGTTTTGGTATTTATCCTGCTTGGTGTTCTATGGGCTCCTCGATCTGTGATTTGGTGTCTGGCAACAATTTTAGATAATACTGTGCCATTAAAACTTCAAATATTTCCTGTGTTCCTTTTTCTCTTCTGCTTCTGGTATTCCCTCTATGCATATGTTAGACTTTTTGGGATTGTCCCACATTTCTTATTCTCTTTCACTCTTTTTTCTTTTCAATTTGACAAGTTTCCACTGACAAATCTTCAACCTTACTGATTCTTTGCTTAAACATGTGCAACCTACTGATAAGCCAATCGGTGCCGTTTTTCATTTGTGTTACTGTGTTTTTCATTTCTGATATTTTCTTGAATATTTCTTTGAGTTTCAGTCTGTTCATTTTCATTACCCTTTTATTGTTGCATGTTGTCCACTTTTTACCCAGAGCCCTTATCATATTATCATAGCTATTTTAATTTCCTGGTCTAATATTTCTAACAAAGGTGCCATATCTGAGCCTTGTCCTGTTGTTTACCCAGTCTCTTCAGTCTGTGTGTTTCCACGTTTTTGTCAAGCCTATGCTTGATGAGGACTTCCTGGTGGCATAGTGGTTAAGTGCTATGGGTGCTAACTAATGAGTTGGCTATTCGAATCCGCCAAGCGCTCCTTGAAATCTCTATTGGGCAGATCTACTCTGTCCTATAGGGTACTATGTGTCGGAATCGACTCGACGGCACTGGGTTTTTTTTTTTTTTTTTTTTTTGGGTATGTTCGATGAGGACTGAAGTTAGGCAGTTTTCCCCCTATGTGGCATGTTAGATAGTGTTTGGTATTTCCCCTTCCTCAAGTCTATTAGGCTCTAAAAATTGGAAGTTGGTTAGGTTGGTTGAAAGGGTGGTAGAACCGTTTCCCTTAAGGGTAGACCGTTGTCAAGAACACAGTAGTGTTTGCAGTTGGTTACTTTTTTTTTCCAACTGGAATTATGAGAGACTTTTTCTTACAGTTTGACAGTGAAAACCTAGTGAGTCTCCTTTATGAGAAATTCACCGAAGTGTGAGGGTACCATAAGGCTAGGCCCTGTGAAATTTCTATCTCTCAGTCTCCAGGGATTAGTCAATTAGCATTGAAGTAAGGAGCCCTAGTGGCATAATAGTTAAGCATATGGATGCTAACCAACAGGGTGTTGATTAAAACCAGCCAGCAACTCCATAGAAGAAAATACTTGGCTGTTTGCTTCCATAATGTTTCCAGCCTAGAGAATCCTATGGGGGTGTTCTACTCTGTCACATTGTGCTGCTATGAGTTGGAATCAACTCATCGGCACCTAATAACATATGATTCTAGGTCAGGAGGTGGAAGTAACAGTGGTGGCATTCTCTGTTCCCAGTAAGCAGGGATTCTTTGTAGTAGTGCATGTGTATCTCCAGCTTCTGGGATAGCAGATTGCTCTGTGAGTTCAGATCTGTGACAGAGCTAAGAAGAGTTGTTGCTTTTCAGGTTTTTCTTATTGTGAGCATGCAAGGGACATCCTAGTTCCTTTTATAGTGGAATGGAAAATGGAAATTCCCATCTAGTGTTTTTAGAGTGATTTTGAAATGAGAGGAGCTAAAAATACATAGAAAAAAGAAAGAAACAAAAAATCAAAACAAAACCCACAAATACTTCTCCCAGTCTGTGCAGATTGGCTCTGTGCTGGGGCACTCCTGAAACACTTATAGAGTGAGAAAAAGTGTAGGTCTTTCTCAGGTAGTTTCTGAACAGAAATTTTGCTCTAGGTATTTGTAGCCTGCTAAATTTCCCCAAACACACAGTTGCTTTTGAATATCCTGATTTTCCAAAGAAGTACATCCCAGTTTCGGCTTTTAGGCCTTAGGCTATCTATCGTATGTTTTGAGCATACTGTTTAGCCTCAGCCCTCTATGAGCTGTTAGTTCCTCTTGCAATCTTTCCTTATAAATGCCTGCCACCTTAGCAGCCTGGGTCATAAGTTAGGTGAAAGAGACAAGGTCCTTGCATTAGTCCTTCAGGCATCCCCCAGAAAGATTAGAAGAGACACACACAATGATTTTCTGTACTCTAACTGGAGCCAGGAACAGGGTCCCACCCTGGGATCAGAAGCAAGTGCAGCTGCTATAAGATGACCACTGAGTTGGGGAGGAGATGGGGCAAGGGCAAGAAAAGAGACCACAAGTTTGCCTTACCTTTTTGAAGCCGTCTTTTCCTTGATTCAGCATTTGCTGTGCTGATGTCAACTGTTGACTCTTTTCAGGATACTCACAGGGTAGCAACACCTTCTAGGTTTCTTTTCCCCCTTTGGTGGGGTGAGAGCTTCATATAACATATCTCAGCGTCTTGCTGAACTTACCCACTTGATTCATTTTAACATTGCCCTTTGGTACGGCTCTGAATGAGAGACTGGAACTCAGTAGGCCAGAATCCAAATGTGGCCACTTTCAGAGCCAGGATCACTGACAAGATCCAGCAGAGCTCTTCCAACCTCCACAGACTAACTCCCAAAATAAAACTGATTTTTGTCACTTTTTCATTTTCTTATTTTGTATTTTTTTTCTGGTTTTTATATGCTTTTTCTCATCTTTTTCTCCTTTAATTAAGTTTTTATTTGCATGTTACTAGTTGCTGTTGAGTAGATAACAGTTGGCAGCAACACCAAACGTGCAAAGTAGAACTGTTTCACAGGGTTTTGAAGGTTGTGACCTTTCAGAGTCAGTTACGAGGCCTTACTTTGGAGATGCCACTGGGTGGGTTTGAACTACTAACCTTTTGGCTTGTCATCCAGGGCTTAACAATTTGTGCCACCCAGGGGCCTAGTTTTTATTTAGTCATCAGTTTTTACCACTTTGAATCCTGTGTTGGGACCCATTGGCCCTAAGCTAAGTAAGACTTGACCCAAGTCCGAGATGATGCAGAGGCCTCTCGGCCATTTCTTCTGAGGAGGAGACCCATGTGTAAGACTACCAAATGCTCGAAAACCTCTGCAAAGGTACCTTCACCAAGGTGAAGTTGGCTAAAGCTCTTCTTACTGGGAATAAGGTAAGATCATTAGGAAGACCCAGCAACCTCCTGCAGCATCCACAGACTATCCTGAGAGGTTAAAATTATGAAGGCTTTCAATCATACCTTTTCTTTATTCTGCCCTAGAACTCTTCCAGGTAGAAGAGTACGACGGACTTCCCAGTGGATGTGTGGAGCCTGGGAGTCATCTTGTATTTGTTGGTGAGTGAATCCCTGCCTTTTGGTGGAAATACCTTCATGGAGCTGTGGGAGTGTTTACTGTGAAATTGTTTGAAGTCATCACGAAAGAGAACACACTCCACATAGTGATGGAATAAGTAAGTGGAGGGGAGGTGTTTCATTATGCAAGGGCTCATGGCAGGATGAGGGAAAAAGGGGCTCAAGCCACCAAATTCTGCCAGATAGTGCCTGCGGTGCAGGATTGTCATAAGAAGTGTATGGTTCAGAGGGGCCTGAAAAGAGAAAACCTACTATTAGATAAGAAAATGAACAGCAAAGTTTCAGGTCTTGACCTTGGAAATGAATTCAGCCTGGGCAACAAGCTGTATACCTCCTGTGGCAGTCTCCCTTCCTTTATTCTGCCCTAGAACTCTTCAGGGAGAAAAGTATGACAGACCCCCCCTAGTGGATGTGTTGAGCCTCGGAGTCGTTTTGTATTTGTTGGTAGGTGGATCCCTGCCTTTTGTTGGAAATACCTTCATGATACTATGGCAGGAGGTAGTGAAGGGACTTTCCCTTCCATATGACTATGCAGTGTGAATACCTGCTGAGCAAAATTTTCATTCATGACCCTAGTGAGAGAGGTATTTCAGAGGCAATTCTGACACATCCGTGGATGATGGTGGGTCATGAAGAACCAAAGCTGTATGTGGAGCCACACCCAGATTACAATGACCGTCAGTGGATTGAGGTGATGTGTTACACATGGCAAGAGATTCAGTGCTTATTGATGATGCCAAAGTACAGTGTTGTGATAGTCATCTATTTGCTCCTGGTCGTAAAACACCTGAGACAGAGGGCCATAGCAGCCTGCAGTGGATCTTCATCCCGTGGTGTATAGTGTACCCTCTTGTGCTAACCCAAGCAGAGGAGGTAGAGCGAGGCTGCCATTCCAGCTCTCTTAGTCTTCTAGCACTGCTGTAATAGAAATACCACAAGTGGATGGCTTTAACAAAGACAAATTAATTTCTTCACAATATAGTAGGCTGAAAGTCCAAATTTAGGGTGTCAGCTCCAGGGGAAGGCTTTCTTTCTCTGTCTGTCTTCTCATCAATTTTCCCCTGATAGAGGAGCATCTTAGGTGCAGGGACACCAGGTCCAAAGCATGAGCTTCGCTCCTGTTGCTGCTTTATTAGGGGTATGAGGTCCCCAACTCTCTGCTTGCTTCCCTTTCCTTTTTATCTCTTGAGACATAAGGGGTGGTACAGACCACACCCCAGGGTAACTGCTTTTACATTGGATCAGGGGTGTGACCTGGGTAAGGATGGCATTACCATCCCATCCTAATCCTCTTTAACATAAAATTACAATCTCAGAATGGAGGACAGTCACAAGATACAGGGCATCATAACCGAGCTAAAGTGATGCACACTTTTTGGGGGGGACATCATTTAGTCCATGAGGCGTACCTAAAATTCCTCTTGCAATTATGCCAAAAAATATGCGGCCTGAGGAGGACCAGGGGTCAGGGCAGAAGAGCAGAAGCATAAGAACAACCCATCCTGGAGAGAAAGAAGGCCAGTCCTGTGCCCTCTGTGAACAGCAGCGTTTTCACAAACAAACATGGAATTGACCATTCCACAAATTAAGTGAAGACCACCTTGGCCAGGGCAACATCCACAATGCTTTGGACAGTCTATCTGATTCAGGATCAGGGACCTCCATGGCATCTACCTGTACCTCAGTCTCTCCACCCCAGTCCTATATGTACCACGAATCCAGGACAGACTCGGTGCAGCCCAACCAGGACTCTGGAGTGTGCTCCAGGGTGAGCAACAGTGACGTGCTGCAGTTTAGAACATCTTCCCAGTGTGTCTGTGAGGCTTCCTCCTCATCCCACACCATCAGCAGCAGTGGTGGAGCTCAGAAGGAACTGGTTTCCTCCAGGGAGTGTGAAAACTAAGCTCTTTGCATGCTGAGAAGCTGCAAGAGATTGCTGACCAGCCGAGTTTGCCTCAGATTGTGAGCCCAGCCTCTCCCTGTGTCAGCAGCCAGGGATGGCAGGGGGCCACTGAGATTTATTCAGTGTTATTTGCAGGATTACATGTCTTGGTTTGCCAGCTCAGCCCCACATATTTCTAACTTACTAAAAGTAGTAAGAAGGAAAAGGAGGAGATATTGGGAATGATCTAGAATTTGGTAATGGGGGTCCATGCATTTAGCAGGACAATAAATTGAGAAATGACTCTGGACAGGCTTAAGTGATTGGAACTCAGTATTTGGAACGCCCCCGCATCACTCTGGCAAGCTCTTGCTCTTTCTTAAGCTGCACTACATATTTTTCACAATGTAAATCCTGTCAACCATAGGCCCTTAGAAGTATTGACCTATTTTCCTACAAATTATAATGCTCTCTCTCCCCCACCAGTACAAGCCCTTTTCCTGAGGCAGAAATGAATCCCACTAACTAAGTGATCAAGGGCGGTGGTCACTAATGAGTACATGCAAGGAAGATAAAGTATATGGTATAAATTAGGTGGACCAAAGCATGTCTCAAAAAATCAGGAACTACAACTAGCTTGGAAGTTCTTCCCTAATGTAACCTTCTCACACTGTCAAAACACAAGTTTCTTTTTTTTTTTAAATGACACTCAGTATTTTGTATGTCCTATAGGAATTGTAATTGTGGCTGTGCCCCCAGTAATCAGGCATGGCTGCTGGGGGGTTATAGCAAAGCAATTTCTTATGGAAAATGGATTTAATCCCATGGAGCTATGTAAGCACTCTTCACGTGGGAGAGTCTAACCAAATCGACAACTACCTGCTTCCAGTGTGTGCTAGGCCTACCAAAACCATTAATACGGAAATATTTGTTGGAAACTGATACCCAGTGTTAAAAAATATAGACATGTCACTGTACAGGAGACAGAGCCAACCATGAAAAGCTGAGAAGCAAGGTCAATTTGGGCAAAATTTATTGGCATGCCACCTCCAAGGCTACTAAAGTTCTATAAATGGGTGTGCTAGAAAAATTTCTCCTAGGGTGGAGACGATAGGGCAGGTGGTCTCCCTCTGAAAACAATAAACAGGTTCAGAAAAGGATCCAGTGTATAATAGAATTGATGCCTATTCTTGAAATACTTAGGCCCACTTGAAAGTCTTCCATGTTGAGTTTCGCATGGCCCAGGATCTAATTTGATGGCTAAACTCCAGATTTTTTCACAAGGAAGAACATATGATGTCATTCCACAACTCGCCTGGTCTTCGGTCATTAGTGTTCAGTCAGTGAATGTATTCTTGAGATGGTCTCTAAATTCAGGTGGGACAAGCTCAAGGTCATACTTTGGCTCTTGTGGACGTGGTCTGATTTTCTTCAGCTTCAAGATGTTTCAGAAATAGACTGGAGGCCTTTCTTTCAAGTCATCTCTGTGTGGAGTTAAACCGACAACTTTCTGGTTTGCTGTTCAGTGAATCCCAAGGGACTCCAGAGAGATCTCGATGGCCGTGTTAGTGAATCAAGTGGCTTTCCCTATTACAAGCTTTCCTTTGTCTGTCTGAACGGATGAATTTGGGAGTGTTTGTTTTGTTTTCATGAATTCTTTGCTTCATGTTTGCTGCAGCGGATCTGTAGGAATCTGAGAGCAAAGACGAGGTGGAAGGGCTTAAACCTGGAGAGGCCAAGCTGTTGTCGCTGAAGTTTACGTGGAGGAACCAGCTCCATGGAGCCCAACGAGATGATGTGGAAGATCTGCCAAGTGTGCGATGCCAACAGCTGCGAGTGGGATGTCTCCCGGGCATATGTGTTGCTGTGCACACGTGACGTGCAGGCCAAGAGGACTTTGTGCAGTGGAGGATGAAGGTATGCACACTGCCTTGATGATTGCTCAACAGGGTTCAAGTGAAGTGAATTTCGGGCACCTTTTTTAGGTGGGTTTTCCGAACATTGCCTTCAAAATTACAGAGGAGCTTAAACCTTGGAACTCCTGTTTTCTCTCAGGCAGCTCTGCTGCCCCCATTTTAAAGTGCAAGGTCCCTGGTGATTTTTGAGACAATGCTATTGAAGGCCTCAGAGGTCCCTGAAATTCTCTTCACTTTTACCCCATTGAGAGTCCTCCGAGGCAGGGTGCACACCTCCATCCTCCACTGAACGAAGTCCTGTTGTCCTGGTGTGCCATTCATACACAGCAGTGTGTATTTGTGTGTGAGATCCCAGTCACAGCCATTGGCATCCAACACTTGACAGATCTCCTGCAGCATCTCATCGGGCTCCAAGGAACTGGTGATCTTCATCCTCCAGGTAAATTTGAGAGAGCGTGGTTTGGCCTGTTGAGGTTTGATCATTTGTGCAGCTTTGCTGTCCGATGCTTTGTGGTCCTTTTTGTCATATGTAAAACAAAGGCATCTTCTCATGAGCTTAAAGAACCTCCCAGTGGCCCGCTTCCAGCCCTGGCTGCTGACAGAGGAAGAGGCTGGACTCACAGTCTGGGGCAAACTCGGCTGGTCAGGTAACTCATGCAGTTGCTCCTCAGAGGAAGAGGCTAGACTCACAGTCTGGGGCAAACTCGGCTGGTCAGGTAACTCATGCATCTGCTCCTCATTTACAGAGCTTAGTTTTGACATTCCTGGGTAAAACTGGTTTTCTCCGGGGCCCCGGCACTCTCGTTGATGGTGTAGGCTGAGGAGGAAGGCACAGAAACACACTGGGGTGGTGTGATGGGCTGTGGCACCTCACTGTTTGTCACCTTGGCATACAGGTCAGAGTCCTGGTTGGGCTGTGCCCAGGCTGTGGTAGATTGCTGCCGCAGGTGGGCCAGGGCCAGGGAGAATGATGGAGAAGTAGACACCATGGATGTCCCCATCCCTCCCTCAGATAGAGTGTTCAAAGCATCGCGGATGTAGTAACCAAAGGTGGGAATGGTGGGTTCGGTGTAACTACGCTGTTTGGGTTTAGGACAGACGGTAGGAGGCACTTCATGGGATGAGGAAGGAGTGTGGCTATCGGTGCAATGGGCTTCAGCCTGGGGTTCCAGGATGCTGGTGTGGCTGTCAATGTCATATGTTTCGTGACGCAGGATCAGATAGGTGGCGTTCGCATCATTGTAATTGTGGTTCAACAGTGAGTCATGAATGTCTTCCTGCATGTAACCCGTGTTCACCGTCACCTCAGTGTGCCAGGGGTTATTGTAGTCTGGGAGTGGCTGCACATAGAGCTTTTGTTTTTCTTCATGGCTCATCTTCATCCATAGATGTGCTAGGATGTCCTCTAATGTGGCTCTCTTTCTTGGGTCACGAATGAAAATTTTACTGAGCAGGTGTTGACACTGGCTAGACATGTGGAAGGGAACGTGATATTGTCCCTGCAGCACCTGCTCTCGCAGCTTCGTCAAGGTCTTCCCACGAAAAGGCAGACATCCGCTTACCATGAAGTATAGGATGACTCCCAGGCTCCACACATCCACTGGGGGTCCGTCATACTTTTCTCCCTGAAGGAGTTCTGGGGCAGAATAAGGGGGAGTGCCACAGAAGGTATCCAGCTTGCTCCCTGGGGTGAATTCAGTTCCTAAACCAAAGTCTGCAAGTTTGATGTTCATTCGCTTGTCCAACAGTAGGTTTTCTGTTTTCAGATCCCTATGAACAATACCCTTGTTGTGGCAGTACTTCACCGCTGACACTATTTGTTGGAATTTCGTTTGGGCCTCTTTTTCGCTCATGAAGCCATGATTCACTAGGTGGTAAAAGAGGTCCCTTCCACTTGCATACTCCATCACTATATAGAGGGCGTGCTCATTCTCTATGACTTCAAACAGCTTTACAATATTTGGATGATGGAGATCCTTCATAATTTCTATCTCTCTGTATAGTCTGTGGAGGTCAGAGGACGTGTGCTGGATCTTGTCAATTATTTTAATGGCTACCTCTTGGCCGGTGATGATGTGCTGGGCCAGCTTGACCTTGGCAGATGCCCCCTTGCCGATGGTTCTGAGGAGGTGGTAGCGTCCCACATGAGTTTCCTCCACAGCAGAGAAGGCTAAGTGGCTCTGTAACATGTTGGCTATGGTATGAAGGCGTAGCGGGCTTTGGGATAAGAGGTGCGCTTGTGGTAGGATTAAAAACTTAAAAACCCAAAACCCTAAAAAGTGGTGACTAAAAACTTAATGAAATATGGAAAAAATGAGAAAAAGTTAAAATATAATCAAAAAGGTAAAATGAGAATAGAGGAAGTAAAATTTTAAAAACTGATAAAAATAAGATAAATTGTATATATAAACAAAACAAGAAATCAATGAGAAAGATTCAAAAAAGGAATAAATAACATGAGGATAAGAAAAATACAAAATAAAACAATAATAGTAAGATGATAAAAAAATTAACAAGTACATAGAAAAAAAGAAAAATTGAGGATGTAAAGGAAGAATAAAATGAAAAACAAATGAATGCAAATGAGGAAAAACAAAGAGAAAATAAGAATAGCTGGCGAGGAAATAGAAAAACCACAATTTAAAGAGAAAACAAGCCAAGTTTGGTCACGATGTCTCAGGTCACTGAAGGAGCTTCCTGAGCTAGAAAGACCACAAACCTAGGTTTCCAGGTACTTATATAGGGACTTGGCGTTCCAAAGAATTGGCTCCTTATGAGATCACCACAAGAAATGGACCAATAAAAACGGGGGGTAATTGACTGTGCTTTTTGTTCTCAGGGATTCTTTACTCATTTTTTTTTAGAAGAAAAATATGTGTGTGTGTGTGTGTATGTAGAGCGAGAATTCCACAGAGCTTTTCTTTCCTTTTTATTGATCTTCATGTTATTTTTTTATTGTGTTGCAAATATACATAATAAAACACGCCATTTCAACAATTTCTACATGTGCATTTGTTACATTGCTTATATTCAAGCTGTGCAAGCATTTCACGGTTTATGTTCCAAATCATTCCACTACTTTTCACATAAACTCAATGATCCTAATCAAAAACTCTTCCTTCCCCCTCCCTGTCACCCCTGGTAACCACTAATAAGATTTGTTTTGTGTATATTTGCTTATGTCCTATAAGTGAGATCAGAATGCATTTCTCCTTTTCCGACTGACTGACTTTTCTCAGCTTGGTGTTTTCAGGCTTCATCCATGTTGTCGTATGCATCAAGACTTCATTTTTGGGAGTGTGTGTAATATTCCATTGGAAGTCCCTGGCTTGCACCAACAGTTAATTGCTCATCTACTAGTTTGGGGGTTCAAACCCACCCAGAGACTTCTCAGAAGACAGGCCTGGTGATCTCCTTCTGAAAGGTCACAGCCTTGAAAACCCTGTGGAGCAGTTCTACTCCATTGTGTGTACGTACCAAAGTTTGTGTATCCATTCATCTGCTGATGGACATTTTGGCTGTGTTCATCTTTTGCTTCTTGTGAAAAGTGCTGCAGTGAACAGTTGTATATAGATTTCCGCTTGCATTCCTGCCTTGCATAGTGGCTGTTGTTGTTATTAGATGCTGTCGAGTTGATTCTGACTCATAGTGACCCTAGGTACAACACAACAAAACACTTCCTGGTCCTGCCCCATCATCAGAATTGTTGCTGTGTTTGAGCCCATTGTTGCAGCCAGTGTGTCAGTCTGTCTTGTCAAGGTCTTCCTCTTTCTCCCTAACCCTCTACTTCACTAAGTGTCTTAGTTATCTAGTGCTGCTATAAGTGCAATACCACAAGTGGATGGCTCTAACAAAGAAATTTATTCTCTCCCAGTCTACGAGGCTAGAAGTCTGAATTCAGGGTGCCAACTCCCAGGCAATGCTTTCTATCTTTGTTGTTTCTGGGAGAAGGTCCTTGTCATCAATTATTTTCTCCCTAGGAGCTTCTCAGCACAGTGACCCTGGATCCAAAGAACGTGCTCTGCTCCTGGCAGTTCTTTCGTGGTGTCATGAGGTCCCTATATCTCTCTAATTTCATTTCTCTCCTTTTATCTCTTGGAAGATAAAAGGTGAAAGAGGTCACACCCCAGGGAACCTCCCCTTCCATCGGATCTGGGCTGTGACTTTCGTAAACGCGTTTCATCCCTTTCTATTCAATCCATGACATTCCACCTTGTTGTTGTTGTTAGGTGCCGTCGAGTCGGTTGTGATGCATAGCGACCCTATGCACAACAGAACGAAACACTTCCCGGCCCTGCGCCATCCTTAGAATCGTTGTTATGCTGGAGCTCATTGTTGCAGCCACTGTGTCAGTCCAGCTCCTTGAGGGTCTTCCTCTTTTCCGGTGACCCTGTACTCTGCCAAGCATGATGTCCCTCTCCAGGGACTGATCCTCCCTGACAATGTGTCCAAATTATATAAGACGCAGTCTCGCCATCCTTGCCTCAAAGAAGCATTCTGTCCGCACTTCCTCCAGGACAGATTTGTTCATTCTTTTGGCAGTCCCTGGTATATTCAATATTCTTCGCCAACACCAGAATTCAAAGGCGTCAATTCTTCTTTGGTCTTCCTTATTCATTGTTCAGCTTTCACACCCGTATAATGTCATTGAAAATACCATGGTTTGAGCCAGGTGCACCTTAGTCTTCAGGGTGACATCTTCATCTTCAGCACTTCGAAGGGGTCCTTAGCAGCAGATTTGCCCAATGCAATGCGTCTTTTGATTTCTTGACTGCTGCTTGAATGGCTGTTAATTGTGGATCCAAGGAAAATGAAATCCTTGACAACTTCAATCTTTTCTCCGTTTATCACGATGTTGCTCATTGGTCCAGTTGTGAGGATTTTTGTTTTCTTTATGTTGAGGTGTAATCCATACTGAAGGCTGTGGTCTTTGATCTTCATCAGTAAGTGCTTCAAGTCCTCTTCACTTTCAGCAAGCAAGGTTGTGTCATCTGCATCACGCAGGTTGTTAATGAGCCTTCCTCCAATCCTGGTGCCCTGTTTTTGTTCATATAGTCCAGCTTCTCGTATTATTTGCTCAACATAGAGATTGAATAGGTATGGTGAAAGAATAGAACCCTGACGCACACCTTTCTTGACTTTAATCCAATCAGTATCTCCTTGTTCCATCTTAACAACTGCTTCTTGATCTATGTAAAGGTTCCTCAAGAGCACAATTAAGCGTTCTGGAATTCCCATTCTTTGCAGTGTTATCCATAGTTTGTTATGATCCACACAGTCGAATGCCTTTGCATAGTCTATAAAACACAGGTAAACATCCTTCTGGTGTTCTCTGCTTTCAGCCAGGATCCATCTGACATCAGCAATGATATTCCTGGTTCCATGTCCTCTTCTGAAACCGGCCTGAATTTCTGGCAGTTTCCTGTCGATATACTGCTGCAGCTGTTTTTGAATGATCTTCGGCAAAATTTAGCTTCCTTGTGATATCGATACTGTTCTATAATTTCCACATTCAGTTGGATCACCTTTTTGGGGAATAGGCATAAATATGGATCTCTCTTTTTTTTTTTTTCCAGTCAGTTGGCCAGGAAGCTGTCTTCCCTATTTCCTGGCATAAACGAGTGAGCACCTCCAGTGCTGCATCTGTTTGTTGAAACATCTCAATTGATATTCCATCAATTCCTGGAGCCTCGTTTTTCGCCAGTGCCTTCAGAGCCCTTTGGACTTCTTCCTTCAGTACCGTCGGTTCCTGATCATATGCCACCTCTTGAAATGGTTGAGTATCAACTAATTCTTTTTGGTATAATGACTCTGTGTATTCCTTCCATCTTCTTTTGATGCTTCCTGCATCGTTTAATATTCTCCCCATGGAATCCTTCAATATTGCAACTCGAGGTTTGAAATTTTTCTTCAGTTCTTTCACCTTGAGAAACGCCGAGTGTGTTCTTGCCTTTTGGTTTTCCATCTGCAGCTCTTTGCACGTGTCATTATAATACTTTGTCTCCTGGAGAGGCACTTTGAAATCTTCTGTTCAGTTCTTTTACTTCATCAATTCTTCCTTTTGCTTTAGCTGCTCAAAGTCCAAGAGCAAGTTTCAGAGTCTCCTCTGACATCCATCTTGGTCTTTTCTTTCTTTCCTGTCTTTTCAATGACCTCTTGCTTTCTTTACGGATGATGTCCTTGATGTCATTCCACAACTCGTCTGGTCTGCAGTTAGCAGTGTTCAATGCGTCAAATCTATTTTTGAGATGGTCTCTAAATTCAGGTAGGATATAGTCAAGGTCATATTTTGGCTCTCGTGGACTTGCTCTGAGTTTCTTCAGTTTTAGCATAAACTTGCATATGAGCAATTGATGGTCTGTTCCACACTTGGCCCCTGGCCTTGTTCCGACTGATGAGATAGAGCTTTTCCATCGTGTCTTTTCACAGATGTAGTGAATTTGATTTCTGTGTTTTCCATCTGGTGAGGTCCATGTGTATAGTTGCCGTTTATGTTGGTGAAAGAAGGTATTTGCAATGAAGAAGTCATTGGTCTTGCAAAATTCTATCATTCGATCTCTGGCATTGTTTCTATCACCAAGGCCATATTTTCCAACTGCTGATCCTTCTTCTTTGTTTCCAACTTTCGCATTCCAATTGCCAGTAATTTTCAATGCATCTTGACTGCATTTTCGATCAATTTCATACTGTAGCAGCTGATAAAAATCTTCTCTTTCTTCATCTTTGGCCCTAGTGGTTGGTGCGTACATTTGAATAATAGTCATATTAACTGATGTTGCTTGTAGACGTATGAACATTATCCTATCAGTGACAGTGTTGTACTTCAGGATAGGTCTTGAAACGTTCTTTTTGATGATGAATGCAACACCATTCCTCTTCGAGTTGTCATTCCCAGCATAGTAGAGTATATGATTGTCCGATTCAAAATGGCCACTGCTAGTCTATTTCAGCTCACTAATGCCTAGGATGTCGATGTTTATGCGTTACATTTCATTTTTGATGATTTCCAATTGTCCTAGATTCATACGTCATACATTCCAGGTTCCGATTATTCATGGATGTTTGCAGGTGTTTCTTCTCATTTTGAGTTGTGCCACATCAGCAAATGAAGGTCCCGAAAGCTTTACTCCATCCACATCGTTAAGGTCGACTGTACTTTGAGGAGGCAGCTCTTCCCCAGTCATCTTTTGAGTGCCTTCCAACCTGAGGGGCTCATTTTCAGGCAGTGTATCAGACAGTGTTCCAGTGCTATTCCTAAGGTTTTCACTGGCTCATGCTTTTCAG